>NC_136636.1:3975527-4525527 GCF_949748355.1 Melanostigma gelatinosum
GTTATTTCGATTATACAAAAATACGCCAAGTACTGCAAAAGTCAAGAACATAATAACAGAATAGTAAAAAGCAAAACAAATGTAAAAAATATTCTATAAAAACATAATTCTATAACAAACATGTACAATATAACTGTTTTACAATGAGAATTAATATGAAGACAATATTTTTAAAATTAAGAAAAGCAATTGCAGATATATGTACTCTGTAATCTCAAAGATATCAAATTAAAAATCATACAAAGCCAACCACAGCGGAGAATTTATATTAAATGAAATATTATTTCATAGAATGAGACGATTGACATTTTTGCTTAAACCGATGAATTATCCATATATTTAATCGCCTTCAGTATTTGATACATTTAATGGTGGTTTGGGCCTCTTCATTGCGTAAACAAATATATATATTTATATTCATAAAAAATAGCAGCGTCAGCAGTTTGCCATTTAAAACAGTCCAGACAGAGATGTAGTCCTTATGTAGAGGTCAGGGTCTCTCACTCACTCTCTCACACACACACACACACACACACACACTCTTACTCACACACACACTCACACACTCTCAAACACACACACACAGCCAGACCAGACAGACACACAGGGCTAGCTTTGTTTAGAGGCAGTCTGCTCGAACCCCCCTCCTGCTGCATCCACCACCCCCATCGACACCACACACACACACACACACACACACACACACACACACAGACACACACACACACACACAGACAAAAGGAGCACTTTCTCACACTTTTGTTTTTTTCACAGGGAGCAGGCGGAGGTCAGGCCTTGTCAGACAGAAGAACATAAAGTAGCCTGCAGACACCACACACACACACACACACACACACACACACTGCAGGCTGCTTTTCAGACGGTTCACACCAGTCCTCACAGTCTTGTTATGTTCTTCTGACCAGCTGACCGTTACACACAGACAGTCAGGTGACCCCTCCTAACCTTCATAACCTTTTATGAATCCAGCCATTCATACGGGATTCTCAAACGTGTACTTCAGCCGCTTACCTCCTCTGAAGTCCTGAAATTACTTTAAAAACAAGATGAGGCTTCACAACACACTGCTGACCAGGTCGAGTGGAACATCCGCCTGTAACCGGAACATGATCACCACACCAGCCAGAGAAGACAACAACTCCAAACACCAGCTGGAGATCCTTGAAATGCAATGCAGTCCCGCCTCTTAGAGCAGACACTTCTACATGTGGACAGTAAGAGCCGGGGATCGAACCGCCGACCTCGCGCTAAACCTTGTGAACAACCAAAAGCTTCAGAGGTTGAATACTCGAGGAAAGGAGTGAAGGAGATGAAACCTTCTCATCAGCTGATGTGACTGTGCATCATATCAGTGTCCAGATACAGTTATTGGAAACAACAGCACTTTTCTAACGTTTGTATAGTTAATCTCATCATTAACGTTTAATAAGTCCTTTATGGTTATAGATCAGTTATAAACCATTCAAACTCCCGGCTTGTGTTCTGTCAATAAACTCATCAATGAATTGTTTCAGACAACTCCACAGTCCTAAACAACATTTCAAAAGGAAACCATGAGGAGTAACTTCTAGCAGCAACACCATCCGTCCTTACAATGTAGAATCACAGCTGATCGACGACAGATTATTGTGTTCGGATGAGAAACTCACCACAGAGCTGCGTCTGAACACAGTTGTCATGGTTGTGAGTGCCCGATGACGGCTGCATAGTCCCTTTTCTCTCCAAGACCGTCTCCCGTATCGATGTTTGTATTCCCGTGATGATAACAACCTGAAGATGTTTGCTTGTTTGTTTTCTCCCCAAACAACCAACACAAATAAAAGAAACTAAAAACAAAACAAATGTTCCGGCTGCAGTTAAACTCCGAGCTACACGTCCCGCGGACGCTCCGACGCGACGTGTGTCCTCACCGGGTGACACTCGCACTCTGAGGGCCGACACTGCTTCGTCTGCAACTTCTTCTCTCTACACATTCCCACACTGTCCCCCCCCCCCCCCCCCACACACACACACACTGAGGAAACAGCTGACCGAACCCCCACCACCGCCACCTCTCAATAGCTGTGAACAAAAGGGGTCAATGTGAGGGAGGAGGGGAGGCAGAGAGAGAGAGGGGGGAGAGAAGAAGAGGGGGAGTTGTGGGAGCGTCTGGGAGACACAGATGGGTCAGAGGGACAGACAGAATAATGATGAGAGAGAGAGAGAAAGGGAGACGGGGGAGTGAGGAGGGGGGAGTCTGATGCCTGAACTTCCTCCAACCATCAGAGCGAATCAGATGTTCAGGAATTTAAAACAATAAACTTTGTAAAACTCATCGGTTGTAAACTTATCTGCTCAATAAGGCTGCACGATTATGGCCAAATGATAACCACTGTTATCTTTGATCAATATTCAGATCAGGATTACTTATCACGATTATTCATTGATTCAAGAGACAAAATAGTTGATATAATATTTTATTGCACTTTCACACTTAAATACACAGAGCGCTGCTTTCACTGCCGTATCGTCCGTATCGTCCGATCTTTGCACCAAAATAAGTCCGGTCCTCATTCACAGTGCGTAGAGGCAAAACATAAGAGAGACTTTTGAAATGAAAGGAGCACCGCTTTCACTTTCTCATGAGCGTTGTGTGTACATTCGTTGTGTGTACATTCCTACTTTGCATCAAGACTTGTTCAATAACACTTGAAATGAATTTTGGGAATTTTGGGAAAAAATAAAAATGCAAAACGCTCGCCTGAGAATATTATATATTATATATATTGTGAAAGGTAAGAACGGGAGGGAGTGGATCTAGTATGCTCTGCGTTTGTCAAGGTTGAAATGAGTAATAAAGTTTTCTGCCTCGTGTTGCTGTTCTTTATAAAATACAAGCGCGCCTCAGCTCGTTCTGCACAACGTGATCGGCTGACGCCTTTATTCGCAGTGCGAAAGATCATGAAAATCGACCTCGGCCCGATAAAATATTCATCTTCTGTGTGACAGTATTCATTGAAAACAAACGCCTTAGGCCTTTGGGCGATGTATATGTTTTAATATGGTGTAGCAATGCATACAATGTCTGAATACGAAGAAGGGTGTGAAGCAAAGGAACCCAATATTAGGCTGAGATCAATCACGAGGGATCGGACGGAAATAGAGGATTCATCTTCAGAAGGCTGGAACTGAGTCCGTCTGTGAAGCTGTAATGCGTGAGGGCTAATGTGTGAACTGCTGCTACGCTAGCATGACACCAGGACACACACACACACACACACAATACACGACACTGAGTTCATAACCTGCATCAGACAGTCACATGGTACCACTTCCCCCTTTCATTGTTTTTATATTGCATCAAGTGTTGAAAGAACGAACGGGAAGAAGACGACCCACAATCGTCATTATTGTATTTATATGAAAACAGAGGGAAAGGATGAAGTGAAGGAAGCAAGGAGAGATGCCGAGCGACAGGAGAGGTGGCGGAAAATAACACAAACACACACACACACACACACACGAGGAAACATAAACAGACTCAAATAATGGAACGTAAACAGATTGCATTCCTCTGCTGGTTGTAGAGAAGTGTTATTGTAGAAGGCAAACTGGAACAGACACTTAAACACACCGTGATGCCAGCCTCGCCATCTGTGTGAAGTCACAGGCCTCGACTGTGTGTGTGTGTGTGTGTGTGTGTGTGTGTGTGTCGGCGCACTGCCTGCTGACAGCTTGTCCGTCTCTCTGTTCCGTCAGCTGGTGCTGAACTTTGTCTTTCAGCCAAAACACTCCCACAACTCCTATCTCCTTTCCTTCCCTCCTCTCTCGTCTGTCTTACATTTCACACTCAACAACACCTCGTTCTTCTTGTTGCTTCATACGTATGTTTATATTTCTTACTTTGTGTGAAGCAAATGTGAAATGGAAGTTTAATTTTGCCCACATTGCCAAAAACACACTTGCTGTATTGACAGTGAATTTGAGTGACAGAAATATTTCTCCATTTTTTCTGTCAATACGTTCAGGCGGCAAGCTGCAGTTAAATGCTTAAAACCTGCCTTCTCTCTAACGTCCATCAGGGGGCGACTCCTCTGATTGTATAGAAGTCGATGAGAAACTGTGTGTGTGTGTGTGTGTGTGTGTGTGTGTAGGTGTGTGTGTGTGTGCCAGCCTGCAGTGAAACTTGTCCGCTCCCAAATGGGGAGGTCAGTGGGTCAGTCAGCAGACCTCCTCCCTCCTTTCCTATTTGTCATGCTCTCCCTTTTCTCTCTCGTGCTTCTTCCTTCCTTCGTGTCCTGCCGTCTCCCCTTCCTCCCTCTTACCTCCCTCCTTCCATTCTGCACACGAACAGACCTTTTTATTTTTTAATGTCGTGTTCCCGTCCAGATGTTCTGCACGTTGGAAGAGAAATTCCAAAAAAAGGTGGAACAAGATTACATAATAATGCACTTTCTTTCCACTTCAGCGAAGCAGAAAGTAAAAAGCACTTATTGTTGAATATTCAGGCACATTTTCAACTCAATATAAAAAGGAATATGCACTCTCTTTTCTTTCTCTCTTCCTCAGCTATTCCACCTACTTTCTCTCTCTATCCTCTACTCTTCCTTTCAATTTGTTATTTTTTTGGCATGACAAAAGAAATCATTTTTAAAGCAACGGTGAAAAACATCCTTTCGGCCAAAACATGCATCAGTGAAGAGACACAATAACACGGTTTCTTTACCGCTGAGCCAAACTGCACTCTGGGTTTACTGCGTTTCATTTGTCACTTCTTCTTCTTTGTGCCAAAATAAAGCTTCTTCCACGAACTAAATTTCGCACCTGCTCCATTAATTAATAATGCTTCTTTTATGACTGCATCCAGAAATACTGAGGTTATAAGGTCTTTTATTTGAACAGATTCCTTCAACTTCTCTTTTCTGCAAACATTGTATTCATTTAAAAACATGTTCCACAGTTTCTCTTCAAGGTCTAAAGGTTTTTCTACCCTTTTCTTTTTTGGCTTAAAACTGTAAAAAGTAAAAGCATTTGTATCCGTCTGTTGTTTAAAACACCACAACCTGTATATTTTTTAATTGTAACATGTAAACTTGGGTCAGTGTTTACTTCCTGTCAGCTGATGTCATTCGTTTGTTTGTGGGCGGCTGTTTTGAAGCCTCAAGTTCGTCATTTTGATCATCGCCATCTTGGATTTTGGCCGTTGCCATCTTAGTGTTTTGCAACAGTGAACGGAAGTGACCATATTTGGACTGCGGAGGAGAGCGGATGTAGAGACGTTGGGCTCTGGTAGAGACCTGTCAATCACAAGGTAGCCCCGCCCAAAAGCCTACCGCATAAGTTACGAAATGAACATCCTGCTTTATCGACGAAGACTTGAAACTAGAGATTGAGACCATAAACTCATGTTTACAATGTTTACTGAGGTAATAAATCAAGAGAGAAGTAGAGTCATTTTCTATAGACTTCTATACAACCAGAGGAGTCGCCCCCTGGCGGTCAGTAGAGAGAATGCAGGTCCAAAGACACTTCCTCATCGGCTTCACTCTGCAGAACCGGAGGTTGCCGCCTGTAGACAATAGAGTTACTAACGGGTGTTCAGGACTTCAGGAAAACACCTAAATGTTGCATTATGGGAAATGCAGGAGTTTTGGAGCTTGATAGGAACTAAAGTTTAGGATATCTCGGCCTCCGCTGCATCAATTTTGACCAGGATTTTTTTAATAGATATAGAGTCCCCCGACATTATGGAAGTAGACTACTAAATGACATGGGTACCCCTTTAATACACATGCTCCTGCTGTGGGTGCATTTCTGACCTCATCTGACAGGATTTGCAGTTATTTTGACTTGCCTATAGTGCAACTTAAAAGCAAAAGAAAACCACGAGAACATTTTCACTTGTCGGAGAGAGACTGCGGATCTGCTCCCTCCCTCTGCGGCGGTGTCTAGACAGGAACGAGGCTGTGAGCAGACACTCCATGGTTAATCTGAAGCAATTAGCTCATTTGTCATCCGCTGCAGGCTCTTCGTCTATCTGCCTCCTCCTCCTCCTCCTGCATTCAGCCAAAGGTCACAGGCGGTCATTGCCGAGTCAGATGGCTCGGAGAGAGCAGACAGACAGAGAGGGGGGGAGAGGGGGGGGTAGGAGAGGGAGGCAGGGAGGAAGAAAATATGGTCGGAAGGAGGGCAGGAAGGAAGGAGGGAGTGGAGGAAAAGGATGGAAAGAAGTAAGAGAGCACGCATGAAGGAGGCAGTAGAGGAAGCAGGAAGGAGGGAGGCTGGAAGTCAATCAGAATTAGGGGTGCTGGGAGAGAGTCGAGCGTGTGTAATTATGCTAAACGCTGCAAGACGTTCATGGGTTTTATGCTTTCATTTTGAATCCAAAATTGAGAGCGGAAAGATGTCCTGCAGTTCATCGTACAGTAGTTTATAACACTGACGATCACATACCAGTCAGCAGACTCCAGTCTGCGTTGCAGTTCATGTTCGCCTCACAGATAACCTCAGAATGTTTCCACAGAGCTGCACACATTTTTGTCTCGTCTCCACTTCGCCTCACTTAGAACTCAGCTGGAGAAACCTGTAGTGACCGGATCTGTGTTCATGTAATCCAGAGCTATATGACCAAATCACATTGTGTTCAGTGTCGCTGCACAGCGGCGGTTAATTACAGTTAAATCGCATATACACTCTGCATAGCAGACATGGACTGAACTCTCCACAGGAGTCTGTCTGTCTTCGGGTTATTTTAATTCACTTCAACGAGTCTGTGAACACTTTGCAGGAAGTATTATAAAAAAGACTGTTGCAACGTCTCCTCGTGGTCCATATGATATTTTATGAGAACGTAGTCTTTCTCCTACGAATGTCCGGCAACACGTGTCAATATCTCGTAAAGAAAGGGTGTAAAATATCAATTTAAACTTCATAAATTATAAACTTTATAAATTATAATGCCTGATTCTAGAGGGTGCTGCAGCCCTCTCAGCTCTCCTTCATCCTGCATCAATGGAAGGAAAGGATGAATACAACTAAAGGAATGACAGAAAACCTATGAGACAAGGAGAAAGAAAAGAAATAGTTATCCAGGGACGGATGGAAAGAAGGAGACAGAGAAAGTGATGCAGGAAGGCTGGAAGAGGAAATAGTTTAGATGTGAGCAACTAAAGGAGAGAGGAAAAGAGGAGGCGAGGAAAGAGACAGAGTTGAAAAATGAATGACGGAAAGAGAAGAAAGGGAGAAAAGGGAGGAGAAAAGATCAGGAAGGGAGAGATAAGCACCCCCCCCCCCCCTTCTGCTTTCTCAGTCCTGGGATGACTCGACAGTCTGGGTAGTCAGAAATAGCACAGACAGCTGTGTGTGTGTGTGTGTGTGTGTGTGTGTGTGTGTGTGTGTGTGTGTGTGTGTGTGAGAGAGAGTTATAGGTCATAGGTGCACACAGTTTGCTTGCTTGCCAATTTCCATGAGAAAGGCTATAGGGTGTGAAAGAGGGGGGGCCACACACACACACAAACACACACACTCACTCCATTGACTTTGGAAGCCACGGTCATGGTGCAGCCAACAAGTGTGGGAACTTTGGTCCACAAAACTCCCACTATTGGTTTCAACTGTGGGAAAACGGAGAGGGAGGTGTGTGTGTGTGGTTGTGTGTCGTTGAGCAGGTCAATCATCATCCCTTCCTCATGTTTCTATCCGTCTTTTTCTTTCTCGTCTCTCTATCTTCTGTCTACATGCGACAAATGAATGTGCCCGATATCACAGATTTACAACACGAAACACGAAAACAATCAGTAAATAACACTTATATAATATAATACAACATGTTTATTCATTGAGATGCCCCTATGGACCTTGTTATAGGAGGTAAAGATCAGGAGAAGTAAACATGAAGTGTAATTATGAATACTGATGTTAAATTAAGCTATGATGAGTTTTCACTGTTAATTTAACATCTCTATTACATGTTGATGCCTCCATGACCAAGTTAAGCAGATGAGACTGAGGACAACTATGTAGAAGAAAAGATGTTCACTTTGTCTAATATGTAGCTTGACAGAGTTCTCATGTGTGTCCTGGTGTTCTCATGTTTCCTTACCTCCTCATCCCTCACTCCCTACCCTGGTGTTCTCATGTTTCCTTACCTCCTCATCCCTCACTCCCTACCCTGGTGTTCTCATGTTTCCTTACCTCCTCATCCCTCACTCCCTACCCTGGTGTTCTCATGTTTCCTTACCTCCTCATCCCTCACTCCCTACCCTGGTGTTCTCATGTTTCCTTACCTCCTCATCCCTCACTCCCTACCCTGGTGTTCTCATGTTTCCTTACCTCCTCATCCCTCACTCCCGTAACTGTCCGTGCTGGATCCGTCCCCGTTGTTTTAAAAAGCTAAATAAATGATTAGCATGACGTCATCCAGCGAGCCAAACCTGTCTGGTGTACAGCTGGTACAGAAGCTTCATGTACTGCTTCCCTTTCCCGCGAGTCTGCTGTCTGATTGTGAGGTCAGGCTGATCTGATATCAGCTCTTTGGCTGCAGAATCTCCTCAAAGTTCTCCTCTCAAACGGGTCTTGGAGGAGGAGTGCTCACCTGTAGAGACTTCTCCTGACGAGAACGCGCAGCGAGGGGGGCTGATCTTTCTGGCCCACAGCTGAATCTATTTGAGGGCGCTGATTGGCTCAATTGTATGTCACTCATTTATATCTTGAATCAGCAATTGGCTAAACTGCTTCATTGACCCGCCTCTTTTGGGCCAAAACGATTAGGCCCCCCAAGCTGCGCGTTCTCAGAGTGTCGTGCACACAGACAGAGAGCACGAGCAGAGAGCACACAGGGGGAGAGGACGAGCAGGAAAAGAATATATTTTGCGCAGATATCATATTTTACACACATTACTGGGTACATTCCATAGTTCAAAAACACAAATATTGACAATTTGTATAATTTATGATTATTCTATTTTTTTTGTGTGGCTCATGGTGGGGCCATGCCCCATGGCCCTCTATTGACCAGCCGCCACTGGTACTGGATGAGTGGAGTTCCCTGGATTAGCATTGGCATGCTAATCCAGGGAACTCCCATGTTAAACGCTCTGTGAGTGAAGTTCACTTCTCCCTGGTTAAGCAGCGACGCAGCGCGTGCCGCATACCTCTGGCTTTTATTGTGAAAGGTTGAAAACCGGAAGTGAGCTCTGCTCACATTAAATACAATCAAACTTTTGGATTTGTCTCGATCGCGCTGCTCTCTCGCTCTACTCTCGTCTGTCTGACATTTTTCCTTCAGCGCAATGCATGATGGTAGATAGAGTTCGGTTAGTGACCATCGGTGCAGTGAGGGGGTCACATACTCTTTTGGGACTAATATAAATAATATTAAATGCTTTTGAAAACAAGTTTCAAGTTCAAACTGCAGTGTCATCTTTGGCATTTTTGATGCAGTTGGTATTTTGATCATGTCAGAATTTTAGGACGCTCACTAGCTGCAGATTCGCTTACTGACAACACACGTGTACAGCAGAGCCACTGACTATTCTTTCATTGACAAATGTGACTCGTCATTGTGCTCGTACAATTCTATTTATAGTAAGGATAGATTTATTTTCCACATAAGTGCCATACAAGTTCCATGTGTCTGTGTTTAACACGACAGCCCCCTTTAAAGGGGGCGAGAGGGGGGTAGGGGGGTGGTGTACATTTCACTTTTGCGATACGAATAAAAAATATATATAATTTAAAAAAAATACCTGTGTAACAAAGACATTCTGGGCGAAACAGCCACGGGAGCAATTTTACACAATGCAAAACACAATTATACATGAACTAAGATCATATCTAGAAGAATACTTCCACAAAACCACATTTTTCTGGGCAAAAAACTGCAGTACTATACTCTTTGTTTTGGTCTCTGATGAGAAAGCACGGAGCGATTTTGGCGAATGAGCACATCCAGAGGACCGTGCTTCGACCCCGCTTCGCGTATCGTTTTCGAAATGACTCTCTTTCAAACCGTTCAAAAGTTATGGGGATACATGCCAATATCAGCCACAGGTCACGACAAAAAATATTGGGTAAAAAAAAAAACTTACGTTTTGATGATTTTATGGACGAAAAACGGATCTTTTCCAGCGGATTTTGGCGGAGCTGTGTCCGCCATGTTGTGATATGTGTCTGTGAGTGGTATCAATGTGCTGGCACACTGAATGAGGAAATGGCAGGCGAAACTGTGAGCTGGACCAATCCATGTTGGGAGAGGGGTTCGCCAAGTATTTTCCGATTTTTAGTCAGTAAACAGACAAGGAGATTGTCAAGCACCCCCGCATGGCTCCCGTTGGACTATCCCAAAATCGAAAAATGTGTTTTTTGTGAAAATCGAGCAGGCACAGCCCATTTCACAGTCCATTTTACAGTCACACAGACACAAATTATGATTCATATATTTTTATGATTGACAGATATGACATTCATAACTGCTCAAAATTATTTCAAATGGTGTCAAACTGCTTTATTAGGATTATTGAACACTCTTAGTGATAATAAAAGTGAATATATAGTTAATATGTAGTTATATACTATATAAAATTTGAATATTGCAACCAAATGCTTCCAAAAATGATAATTTAGCATGCCTTTGCTTGGTTTATGCTGGCCTGCTTCACTCAATCGAAGTCAAATCAGTTTTAGAGACTGTAAAACCGGTGCTTTTTTTCAGGCGAACCTGAAAACTTTTTCAATTTGAGCTGTGCCATATGTGTATTTGTTATTAACCAGTAACATATACACAATTTTACAGATAGCAGCACATCTCACAAGTGTTACCTGTATTATACAATCAAAACATTATTAAAATAGACCTTGTAGTTGCAGAAATACTCTCTTTAGTATGGGTATGCAATTTTCGAGCAGAGGCCTAAAAATGGGGCAGTGTTCAAGAGGTATCATTGTTGAAATGATATGGGATTGTATTTGATAGATGTAAGGCTATAGAACGCAATCTAGACATTAAGAGGTTTGCAGCAAGAGCATTTTAGTAACTGGGCCTCTTTGAACTTTCTATGATGTCATGACAGAGGGTCACCACTACTGGGTAGAGCTGAGAGTGAACATCGTGTAGCTGTGACATCACGCCTCTAAACACACCTCCGTGGCTCACTGATCATCACGAGGAACACACTCGGCTGGGAAAGAGCGACACAGATGATCAGCTGATGAGGAGTCGGTGAAAGCTTCAGTGTGCTGCAGCTTGAAGAACAGTTGTGTGCATCACTGGCGAGATGTTAAGTCCTTCTTATGTCTTAGAGCACTGTTTTATCTGCACTTTCTGCCTCGCTATGCAGACTCATCAGAATAATGCAACGTTATGAAAAACTATTTCAAAGAAGCAAAAAAACAACATTATTTGTAGTTTTATGTTCCAGGGCTTTCTCCTGGAAGCATTTCTGTTATTGAGGTGGACTGTGGGTTTATTTGAAGCTGAAATAAAGACACAATGTCTCCGCACTGTTTACGTCGGCTGCTCTTCACCAACATGTCAATAACAGCCGAGTCAGTCATTTTCCTTTTCAGCACCAGGGACGTAGAAAGAATGTAGACTAGAATTAGATAAATGACTCAAGTAGCTGCTGCTAATATCTAAGTCACTCTTCTAATATGTTGTAACTTTCTTAATTTGTTTTCCCGGCTTACATTATTTGATTTCCTTTATTTTCCTGTGGTGGCGATTGAACATCTTAAAATGTACTTCTCCAAAGATGAAACAGAAAGTAATCATTGGAAAAACAACAACATCCAATGCATAAAGGAGACCACTGCGTGAATGACACATAGATACCAAGATGTGCGTTTAAATGCTCGTGTTATTTCTGTGTTTTAATGTCGCCACAAACAGCAAATAAAACAAATAGAAATGAAGTAGAAGTCTGGTGTTGTGCTGACGTCAGAAACACTGGTAACATGGAGACCAAACACAGACATCTCGTGCAGTAACGGACACACACGGCCATTAATGGTAACAATGGAAAAAGTGAGAGAGTGTAAAGTCCAACAGAAATCACTTAGAGACGCACACACACACACACACACACACACACACGCACACACACACGCACACCCACACACACTGATCCTCTGTGTACTAGACCTGCAGAGCAGTCTGTCTGAAACATATGAAAATCAAACCTCATTATCAGGTGCTTGTCTGGCTCTCTCGCTCTGTGTGTGTGTGTGTGTGTGTGTGTGTGTGTGTGTGTGCGCTGCTCATTAGAATTCTAGCCAGAAGGAGCTAGACTACCCCTGTCGTCTCGCACCCCCGCACACACACAGACACACACTCGGTCCTCCGCACACAGACGCACACTGTTCATTTGAATGTGAAAGAAAGAGGGAAGTCAGACAGACTCGCGCAGGGCAGGTCACATGCAGAGGGCTGTGTGTGTGTGTGTGTGTGTGTGTGTGTGTGTGTGTGTGTGTGTGTGTGTGATGGCTGTGATCCAACGTGATACTAGACATAACAATAATCATTAACAGTCTCTCAGCGGTGGGTGTATGAGCACACACAGCGCATCAGAGGAGTAATTAGTTAAATCCTGCAGTCAGTAGTGCCAAATATACTGTCCCTCGAGCCAAAGCGTTTAAATCTAAAATCTACAGCACAATAATCGATACCAAATAGACATCGAGACTTCTACATGCATCCTAAGAAGGATTAACGTTTCCTCATTTCATTCAGGGCTGCCACTGAGGGTTATTTTTATTCAAGATTAATCTGCTGATTATTTTTCCTCAATTATGGATTCCATCATTGGGTCTTTGAATCAAGAGGACCAGTTTTCTAAAGGCGACGTCATCGACTGTCCCGCTGCGTCCGACCGACCATCCGGAAGATGTTAGTTCGTCACGTTAAAGACTCTGGACTCGTGGAGCGGACTTTGAGCGTCTGGCTGGATGCCGTGCTTGTTGTCGCCGTTATCAGTTTAAATATGTGGGATCCAGACTTTATGTAAAGAACATTGTGATGAGATTAACTCAGGTGTGTCTGTAATTTGATGAAATCGGTTTCACTTTGACTTTTATCCTTACGTCAACATTATTGGTCATTTCTCAAGAACTTTTAAACAGAATTAAACAGCCGATAATGTCACAACGTCGTCCCAAAGCTCCGTTAATAGTTTTTTCAGATGACTCATGACTTTCACAACCTGCCAGAATGTCCATTAATAACAAGCTGGCGGTCATTGTCGAAAGGTTTGTCGACTTTCTTGCACTTTTATCTTCTTCTGGGAGCATTAAAGGTGCTTCAGTAGTTACAAGCGCTGAGACGACAAGAATCAAGGTCAAATCTGTGTGAGATCAAGCCTGCAGAGGAAGCGGATGTGTGTGTGTGTGTGTGTGTGTGTGTGTGTGTGTGTGTGTGTGTGTGTGTGTGTGTGTGTGTGTGTGTGTGTGTGTGTGTGTGTGTGTGTGTGTGCCAGACATGGCGTCCCTGTCCAAACAGTCTTTCGACAAAACCAAAACCAGCTCTGCCGGTCCTCACACACACAAACACACACACACACCTGGCTAGACACAACAATGTCTGAATGCTTTTAATGTCTGACCCTGTGTGTGTGTGTGTGTGTGTGTGTGTGTGTGTGTGTGTGTCTGGGAAAATCAATTTCACATTAATAAACAATGGTAATGAATTGAAAGCATGTCTCGCTGTGGCTACAGTTTACATGAATGTGTGTTGGATAAATGGGTCAATATTATGAATAATGCTAATGTATTACACGGACATCTGGGGTTCAGTGTGTGTGTGTGTGTGTGTGTGTGTGTGTGTTGTGACTCAACAGGCTGTGGTCTGGCGCTCTTATCAACCACCTCGTATCGAGCTGCGGTCCGTCAGCCGTTTCCAGTAAAGCAGCTCTGACTTAGCTGGAACTTCCAAGACCTAATGATATAAATAAAGGTTATTCTACGTGCCGAGAGGTTCATTTACCTAATGGCCCATGGCATCACGTGATGTGCCCGGATGTTGTTTATACAGTCTATGGGTGTCACAAGTGGACATTGCTTCATTTTAAAGGGAGACAAGCCAAAAAAAAAAGGCCGAGGACCACTTCAGTAGACGACAGTCATATCTACGTTGAAGACACTTCCTCCATGCTTTCTTCAGCACACGTTATCTACATTGCAATCACTGAGGATTTCACAAAGACGACACAAAGACGTGAATGCTTTAATCCTTCATTCAGTTACCGTTGAGCAAGACACTGAAGCTTCACCTCACAGTAGAAACACCTGGCTCTGAATAGATCTTTTCTTTCCGTAAAAGACTCGGCTCAAATCAGCTCAGATCCTCCGCGTGAATCAACTCGCCCTCTCTTGTGTGTGTGTGTGTGTGTGTGTGTGTGTGTGTGTGTGTGTGTGTGTGTGTGTGTGTGTGAGAGAGAGAAAGATAACCACTGCTTTAGACAAAACAGAAATGTCTGCAGACACCCAAACAACATCAGTGGGACAAAGCCGTTCAAACGAAGCGTAGCGAGGAGAGACTACAAAAAAAGCAAAGGGAGGTGCGGCGACGCAAAAAATATTCAACCGTCTGGGTATTTCGGGTCGGAATTTTTGGCAGTTTGCGTTTCAAAAACAGAATTCCTGCTGGTCTAAAAAGGCCTCTCAAGTCAACGTTCATCACGTGTGACGTCTGGCAAAAAGAAAAGCAACGCGCACCTGAAAGTCTGTTCCTCGTTCCGTCTCTGCCGCGGATGACATTCCCATGAACTCAACTTCACGGATGACGGTGACTTAAAGCGTCAACATTTCTTTCCAGCATCGGTGTCACAAATGTTTACCACGAGCGGATCGGTAGTTGAGTAATGAAGGCTTAATGCATGGGTGGCAAACAAGCTGGGAAACTGGCTCGGTGCCCTTCGGAGCACAAAACGATATGGGCCTCTCATGTATGTATATGTGTGTGTGTGTGTATATATATATATGTGTGTGTGTGTGTGCCAGCTGGCAAGGCCTACCCTCTCTCCACTGGACGAGGTGTGGGAGGCTGTTGGACACATTGCGAGCAGCGATTGCACTTCGGATGTTGCCAAGAATCTGTCAGCTCAGGTGTGATGGGAGCTATTTCATTTGTATTTATTTAGATTTAACTTGTTGGCTCCGAGGTCTCTAGACTCCATCCATACGTTCGTAAGAGGCACAAAAAAAACAAACTTTTAAGAAGCTTCTTAAACTTTACAAATCGTCCTCTTCTTCAGACTCTCAAGGATAAAGGAAAGAAGAGGCATTCCTCTTTCTAAGGCCTTGAGGTTGAATTGGATCAAGACATTGTGCTCAAAGCAACATTGGGGTGCAGATGAAGAGTACATTTGCCCTTCTGCTGCCACATACCACATGGCAATAAACATAACAACGCATGGCATTTTTATTCTAGGACTAATTCACCATTTAGGCCATGAGATGTCAAAAACATCGGGTGAAAAACTGCCGTTCACAAGTTCCCAGAGACCAGGGTGGAGACTTCAAATTCAAACAGTCCAAAAAGAAAAAGACGTTCCACTGTGAGCAGCGTTACATCATAGTTTTCCAGAAGCTTGGTTTTCCCTGTCAACATGAAAGTGTGAGGCCGGTGTTTCTAAGAAGACTATCAGCTCCGTTTTGGGGCATGAAAAACACCGGCTTAGTGACGACGAGGAGTGAAAGAGATGTGTTCTCACATTTAACCAATCTTGGTGCGGATGCAATCTTGGCCACGGCTCAAGAAGTGTGAACAATCAGAACCACGGTGACGGCAACGCACGGCCTGATTGTGATAACATGATATGTGCCTTCAGCCCGAAAACCATTAAATCAAGTTGACTGATGTGTTGGTGTGTTGTTCTAGCCCGCTGCTCTGTCTAGACACACTACAGTGTGTGTGTGTGTGTGTGTGTGTGTGTGTGTACGTGTGTTTGTGATAGTCGGAGAAGGCGGAGCTTGGTGTTTATAATAAGAATTGCTTGTGCGTTGTGTCTGTGCGTTTGAATAGTTGAATGTATAATGATCATTTTTAGTAATATAAACAGAGAGGCGGGACCGTCTGTGTGTGTGTGTGTGTGTGTGTGTGGTGTGTGTGTGTGGTGTGTGTGTGTGTTGTGTGTGTGTGTGTGCGTGTTTGTGGATGCAAATGTTGTGGTCACAGCTGTTTCCTGCGGGCCAGAGGGCAAAGTGAGGCAGACGCAGTCCTCACTACAAGTCTGTGTGTGTGTGAGGGTGCATGTGTGTGTGTGTGTGTGTGTGTGTGCGTAGGGGTCAAGCCCACGGTCATGAATGAGTATGTCATGTGTTCGGGGGGGGGGGTGTTGCCGTCTATAGCGTCTCTTGTCTAGACTCAGGAGCGGACCAGCTGACTGAGTGACGTACACGTTACACACACACATATATTAAGATGTGTGTGTGTCACTGTGTCAGGAACGGGCCAGCATCACTCTCATCTGCACATTATAAGAAAATCATATCCTGACAATATGCAGCTACGCACAGCATTAATATGGAATCATTCCATCAGGAACAGTCTTTTCTTTTAGACAATATTTTATCAAAACAAATCTCTTTATTACCAGTGATTCATCCAGCAAAAATTGCTGGATGAAAAAAAAGCTCATTATTACTGAATAGGGCTTGAACGCATCATAATAACGATTATCTCTCATCAATGCAATCAATAAACACAGTGAGTTTGAAACCTTCTGGTCACCTGAGGTGTGCTGAGTCGTTTTAACAAACACAACAATGAAGATGAGGCTTATTGAAGGCAAAGAGCAGTCCAATACAGCGAAATAATTACCAAACACTTCAGAATTCAGCCCCCACCTTTGTGACGATGCCCCTCCTCCCCTGACCTGACCCCTGACCTCTACAGGGTAACAGCCCGCATAAACACAACAAGCATTTGCATACATGCATCTGAATATCTAAATTAGTAATAGCGTCATAAATGTGAGCGTGGGCTGACTGAGGAACCAACAGCAGAACAACAAAGAAAGTGTGTTGAATTCTGCAACACAAACAGACGACTTGATTCCGTTCGAGATGAACTCACTCCAGCACATCCTGGTTTGGACTAATTCATTTCCGACTACGGACATTTTGTTATTAGAAAGCCAACTGGCAGCGAGCCCTGGCTCGGACCGGTTCACGGTCACTTCCTTTGACACTCGGAGCTCCGCGATTGGCAGCTGGCGAAAGAAAGCTTTGGGCCCAACAGTGACAAACGCAACTAGAAGGAAAAGAGTATTTTAGTCTCACAGACGCAGGTGGAATCAAGGAGCAGAAGCTGAAAACAGGAGATGTGTTTGCTTGAAAAAATAGCTTAAAATAAAAATAAATGAATCTTTTATTCATCACAGACAACTTGACATTTAATGATCTATTCTGCATTAGCCGGTGACACTCAGCACTTTCAGGGTAAACCAGAGTAATCAACAAAAATGTTCATTTCAACATTTAGAAACTAGACAGTCCTACGCCAGCGTCCCCTGGGCCAGACTAATTAATGAAAGACAAGACTGTCTTAGACGATGTAAATAGACCACTATTGAAGTACTTAAAAGAACCAGACACACGTTGTTTTTTATCCTGCCTCGGACTAATTAATGGAAAAACAAGAGACAGTATTTTCCACTCTGTGCACACAGCAGGCAGACAGTGCAGCCTCTCGGTCCTACGAGACAAGACGGTCTCCTTCACGCTGCGGGACAGATATACATGGCCGGCTCACTTCAGGCTAATTAATGGGACGATATGGATCCAACAGACTACGAGGGCCTCAGCTGAACACCGGCTTGTATGCAGATTATATGCAGAGAGCACACGCACGCACGCACGCACGCACGCACGCACGCACGCACGCACGCACGCACGCACGCACGCACGCACGCACGCACGCACGCTCGCACGCACGCACGCACGCACGCACGCACGCAAGTTTGTTTCTGAGAAATCTGGTATTTTCCGTTGTCAGTTTGGCATTGTTGTCTGTTCTAAATACTACAATACCCATGAGCCTGCGACACAAAACACGCCTCCATAGTTGCTGAATTAATTCAAAGTTGACCTCGATTTTAAAGCTGCTGTGAGAAACTGTAGTTTTGTGTTGATTTTGTCGTCCCTGTGGACAAAAGCAGTGGTGTTTCTGAGCTCCAGAGTCCCTTTAGAAAACCTCTCCTTTCAGTGCAGCAGGCTCTGTTAGCCTTGTAGGTCATACAGAGGCATCAGCATCAAACTACCGACGTGCTCTTGAGCAACTGCTCCACTGTGTATGAACCTGGCAAACTAAAAAAGAAGGCAGCTGAGTCGACTTGCGTTGGATAAATAATATCCTCTGAACTACAGTGTGTTTATCTTCCACGAGGATTAAAGCTGAAGATTCTGGCTCTGGAACGACGCCAGCTGTCAATCAAAGGACAAATGAGGAAACACAAAAGGCCGAGTTTGATCCACACGGGCTTTTTGTAAACACACATTTTATCTGCCGCTCTTCTTTACCGCAAGAAAAGCCAAATGTAGAACAGAATATTTTTTATAGATATAGCATTTTTACAAATCCTCAACCGACGATCACATCACACACAGAGACACACAGAGACAGGAAATGACTGGACAAATGCAGCCTAACACGTGTGCACGTACGTGCACAAAGTGGTGACACAGCCAGACAGAGAGAGGTTTACATAATAAGTCTAGACCGCCAGAACCGGCTCAATCATTTAATTTCCATGATTCACTGAGTGAGAGAGAGAGAAATAAAGAAAACCAATCAATGAGGACTGAAAGACGGAGACAGGAAACACAAACCGCCGGCGCTGTTTGAAGAAGAGGAGAGGATTGAACTTGTGTTTCACGTCTTGTTTTTGGATTTGTTGAAACGTCTCTCCCTTCAGCACGGTGATTGGATGTAAATGCACAATTATCTCTATTTCATAACAATGTTGAGCTACTTTACTTGAGTGTTTCCAATTCATGCTGCTTTATACTTCTGCTCCACTGCATTCCGGAGGCAGATTGCAGATTAAAACAACAATAGAATCAACAGATACATCATGTTGTATTGTCATGGATTGAACTACCCAGCAGTGAGTATTAAAATGATCCCCGCCTTTACCATCGACCACATTAAAGCAACGCACACGTTTGCATCACTGCAATTCAGTAACACATTACAATAACAATACATTATTCTGAGGTGGGTCGTTTTGTATGATCAGTGCTTTTACTTTCTGTACATTAAGTACACTTCGATGCTGCTGATTTGATATTTATAAAAGTTATATTTCCCTTTTATTGTCTGCTGATCCGATCCGTGATTCAAAAGCATGACTATATTGGATCACAGATATTCATCTATCAATACATCCCAAACATCATACCACAACAAACTGACAATACTGACAAAGACAGAGCAGGATGAGAAACCAAACAGTCACAGTGTGCGCCTGAATTGCTGCGTCTTCTCAACTCTCTGGGCTTCTTTCCATTGTTGTGTCACCTTGACGGCGCATTGATAAACGGTGTAAAAGTTCGTTCTGGTGAGCGATGAAAGACAAACGTTGCATGCAGGTCGCCTCAGGATGTAGCGCTGCGCCGCAGACATGCCGTCGAAAGTGGAACCGTATAAGAATGAAGAAAAAGATGCTGTTGTTGTTTCTCCCACTGATGAGTAAACATCATCTCTGTGTCACATGGGAGCTGCAGCTTGAACAGGACATGTACGCTGATGCTTGTGACACGTGACGGTGACAGAATGACACATGATGGCAATCACAAAGCCGGATCTCAGATGTAAGAGGGACTTTTTTCCTTTTTTTTTTCAAGCTAAAAATGAAGTAAAAGTGGTTGACTGTTGGTGCTTTAAAACACATTGGCCCTATTTCACATGACTAGAAGTGAGTGATGTGGTAAAGATATCAGCAGCATTCGGAAACGATCTCTGCCGAAGCTCGACAAAAGTTGTGTCACTTTATCACAATCGCACCTCATCTCTCTGAAGTATAGCTGTTTCCATTGGATGTGGTTTGGGTTGATAAAATACCTGAGAATTCCTCAAGTGAGCCGGAAAATAACGAAGTCAATTTCAGAGCGAGAAGCGGACAGAAAGGTCTCAAATGTGCGTTTGAAGGATGTATCCAGGCTGTGGAGCGTGTCGGTCTACAGTCACTGTGACGATCATTAAAAAGCAGAAGCGGTGGCGACATTCAGTACACCTTCAGCAGCTAGCATAGCATAGACGTGCTAACGCAAGTTAATGATACGCTAACGTGCTCTGCTAATGTTAGCGCCACAGGTTTTAAGGTGGAAACGTAACGTTTTGTCTCCTTCCAACCGCTTCAGGTAACGAGTGTCACGATTACACAACGTTGAACCACGACGAGTTCCAAACCCACGACACCAACCTGAAGATGCATTCAGCTTCTGTGCCTTGCTCATGGGCACAAGAGTTGTTGCAGGAATCAAACTTGTGACTTGACAGTCACAGGACTGTGTGCCAACCAGTAAAAGATTTTAAAAAAGCCCAGTCACAGCGTGTCCCCCCCCCCCCCCACACACACTTCAGGAACACTCTGACTCTTTTCCTCGAATTCAATTATCAAAATAAATACCGCTACCCTCCAGCTGAACACACACACACACACACACACACACACACAGATAACATTTATGTTGGCTACAGAGACAGACTGCGGAGGTGTCGGTGACTGCCAGACATGTAGCAACAAATGTACAGCGAAACCAAGCTGCTGGTAGGAAATGATTCTTATGAACTGATGACTTCACCGCACACACGCACACGCACACGCACACACACACGGCCGGCCCGTGAGTAATGCTGATGTCATGTGCTTAGACGATGTCTGCCGCTCAGAACAGATGTGTTTTTTGCACATGTGTGTGTTGCTCTTTAATGTCAGAGGGTGTAACAGGTAGAAGCCTGCAGCGTCACAGGCCCGGGTGAGGGGCGGGACAGACAGACGCACTACCGCCGCTGTGACTCTGCAGCAGTTTGATTCGTTGCCGTTACCTGGCCTCCTTGTACACTACGTGCAGAAATGTAACGCGATGTAGCGACGGTGTTCCTCTGTGACGTCGCGTGCTGCCCGGGACTATTCCGAGAAGCATTTAAATGCTTTTAATCCAGCTGTTGCAGCTGCAAGGGACGGCTTTTTAATTTGAGCTGCCTCTACTAACATTCAAATATAACAGCCTCCTTATCCCCCATTGTATTTCATTTCATTTCATTTCATTTCATATTATTTTATTTATTTATTTTTATTTTATTTATTTATTTTTATTTTATTTATTTATATTTATTTATATTTATTTATATTTATTTTTATTTATTTTTATTTATTTTTATTTATTTTTATTTTTATTTTTATTTTTATTTATTTATTTTTATTTATTTTTATTTATTTTTATTTATTTGTATTTATTTGTATTTATTTTTATTCTAGTCTATTGTATTTTATGACAGAATTCCAATAAATTATTTGTTGTTTAATTTGACCATATATGTATATTTAATTTCCTAATTTGTTCTGTTTTGTTGTTTAAAAATAAAAAATAAAAGAAAGTAGAAATAAAACAAAGATAGCAGCATCGAGTGAGCTGACCAGGACTCGAGTTGTGTTGCTATTGTGTTTTAACTACGTGCTATATCTGCAGCTAGCGAGCTATTTTCTTTTGGATTTCTAGTTCACAAATGCTGATTACAGATAATTCATATGTGTTGCAGCTTTGTTTCTTCATGTTTGTTGTTGATTTGATATCATATCAGGTGTCTGTTATACAATGAGAGCCTTTTCCACCCAGATATGGATCTATTTTTAACATATTCTGAAGTAAAGAGCCAGGGAAACCCTGGCGTGTCTGCGTGGTCCTTTGATCAACACATCTCAAGTGTATAACGAGGATTATCTTGTGTTACACTTTTCTTCCACTGTGTCTTTCATCTTCCCTGTCACACTCCACTGCATAATGTCCCGTACGGCTGGGCCGATGCCTTAAACGTAATCTTGCTTTTATGCATAAACACGCCACAGCATCATTAGTCTCAGCCTCACAACCCGGTTTCTGTATCAACTCCGACACAATCTTCACTCCGTGTTTCCTGCTTGTTTTGCCGACATCTTGTTCCTTTTTTTCCTGAAGTTTCGACAGATTTCTTTTTTCCCTCCCTTCTCTGTGTCCGCAGTGCTCGCCCTCTCTCTCCTCCTTTGGTTTATCTGTTTCCCTCCGTCTGTCTTCCAGACTAAACATCATGTCTGCTCTCAGACAGAGGAATTGTGTGTCTGCCTGCATTCCTGTCTTGTATTTCTGTTACATTTCACTGAACGATTGCAACTACTACTGCTGCAACCATCAACAGTCCACCTGTCTACATTCATGTGGACATACTTAAGTACATGCGGTCACTCGCGCACTTGGACTGGCAAGTCTTCGTCTTCAAATGCCATTTCAAGTGTAGCTGCATGGTAAAAGAAATGACCGATGACACCGGCATGGCACACATGATTAGTGGAACACATTACTCACCGGTGTGTTCATCTTTGCTTCCAAATCTAAAACTAGAGAATCATAATAAGCCTGTCAAAATATCTCCGCAACCGTCCAAGAAAATCTGTTTTTTAAATAAACCTGAAAAGGCCATTGAGTCATGCTTCTTCTTTGGGTCTGTAACAAATTGTTTTTCCCCAGGGATGTTGGAGAGACGGCTCTTCACGACATCATCGTGACGCTCTTTTGTTGAGCATCCGACCGCAGCTGCGGTGAACTCGCTGCACGTTTCCTGTCTTCAATCGTGTCGAGTGAACTGAACTCACACATTGTAGTCTGGCTTTGTGAGGCTGAACGATTGCTTCTATTCCATGATCGGTACTTTCAAAAATGACAGTAACAACATCGCTATCGTTTGTTGGATTCATTGATGATTTGCTTGGTACATAATTCAACATTTTATGTACCATGTTGTGACAGAACACTCTAAAACCTAAACATTTTCAGTTACCGTTGATGATTAGGACAGAAAATGAATCTAAGACTCATGATCAGTATTCCTGCAGGCTTTATGGTGTCGATCGGACCAAACAAGACATTTGAGTTCAACACATTGAACTGGGTGAACTGGGATACATTCTGATGACCATTTTCTGACACACGCATGTCTTGTCTACAGTTAAAATCTTGCCAGATTTCAGCTCTGACGCTGTCTGAGTCAGGCCTGCTGGTGACCTCGGCTGGGCGCACACACACACACACACACACACACACACACACACACACACACACACACACACACGCACACACGCACACACACACACACACACACACACACACACACACACACACACACACACACACACACACACACACACACACACACACACACCTTTCAGCATGAGGACTGTCCCCAGTGGGAGTAGAGCCCCTAAGTTAGTGCCTTGAGTCACCCCCAAAAAAAACACACTCATATATAAACATACTGGACACACACACACATAAACACAGGGATTTCCGGGATACGACCACACACATGAACACGCGCGCGCGCACGCGCACACACACACGCACGCAGACGGCTAGACAGACGTCTGGCTTTGCTTTGCTCGGATGACGAAGCGGCGACAAAAACTTCCAACTCCCACCCGAACAAACGCACCTTCTGCTGCACCGTGCAGCTCTCAATGTCCTCTACGTGCTTCCTGGTGGTTTGAATACGTTTAACGGAAGTATTCTCTTCTTTGTACCGTTAAAAGCCACCGAAAGGACTGTTTTTTGTTTCTTAAATGAAGCAAGCTGAACGTTGAGATCTAAAGCAGACACCGCCAGCGGTTCTGGGGAAACATCACACTCAGTCTGTCAAAACGCACAGCGAGCAAAAGTGCTTTTATAAAAAGCCTGAAAATGATGTTTAAAACAGGAGGTTTGTTCACTGCGGAAGAGATGGGACGCTTCTGCGCTTCTGGTTCAAGTTGTAAATGAAAGCCTGATTACTCAGAAATGGTTTAAACTTTAAACAGAGGAACAGGAACAGAGAAAGTCAAACGTACAGACAATAACTAGCATGTAATCGGTTCAAAATGACAGTGAGGTAAAAGAAGAAGCCAGACATTATCAGTGCAACACAACCATCACATGACGACTAACACTCCGCGCAAACGATGAAATGTAACGTTAGCCCATTGCGCTGCTTCCTGTAGACAGCGGTACTTGTGAAAGTCTCGGTTGTTTCTTTTTTTAAATGTAGCGACGGAAAGAAGTCAGTGATTCAGAACATTGAAAAAGTGAATGAAATGTCAAGTTACTTACTGATTTCCATGCTCTGGAGGGAGGTGAAGCGCTTGCAGTTACACGTACAGGAGACATTGGCGGAGGTGGAGTTTAAAACACCCATCAAGTTCAACATCTAAAGGCTCCTAAAACCAGACATTCATACTCCAGACGAGGAGGACTCTGGGGGGGGGGGGGGGGGGGTAAAGGTTGAAGATTGGAGAAAGCGATCGCAAGAAGGAGAGGAGTCCAAAAAACACACGCACGCACCAAACTCCCCCCCAAAAAATCCTCCCTTTTTTCGCTTTTCTCTCCAGCCTCCTCTTCTTCCTCTCCGACCCGTCCTCCTGTCTCGATTCTCTCCTCCTCCTCTTCCTCCGAAATCTCTCTCTCTATCTATCGGCGTACCGTTGAAGTGTGTCGGTACAGCCGTCCAGTGGAGCCTGGACGTTAACGCAAACTAGTTTCAATGTCCGGTTTCTTCCGTTAGAAATCAGGGTTCAATGGTTCCGTGTTTTCAGCCGAGGAACCGGCGACTAAACTGCTAACGGACGTCTGTCTGCTTCTCTCTCTCTTCTCCCTCACCCCCTCCTCGCTCTCTCTTTCTCGCTGTCTCAGGGGATTTCTCAGTGACTCTCTCTCTCTCTCTCTCTCTCTCTCTCTCTCTCTCTCTCTCTCTCTCTCTCTCTCTCTCTCTCTCGCTTTCTCTGTCTGACTGTCTCTCTCTCGGTGACACTGTCTGTCTGTCTGTCTGTCTGTCTCTCATATCCAATTTTCACTCGCTTTTTATTTGGCACATCGCCACAGTCCTGCTAAACCACGCAGAGAGGAGAGAGGAGGAAACAGCAGATGAAAGAAAACCCACGATGAGAAGTCAAGTCACTTTTATTCAGGCCCCCAGAGTAGGACGAGTAACAATCTGGACAAATGTACAAGACCACGAAACTTCCCTTATGGCAAGACAACAAATATGACAGTTTTGCATTTGTACATTCAAGAAAGTGCATTCCTACTGCTGAGAGCTTTATGTACAGCAGATGTTAATTTACAGATTTGGCTGATGAATTGTGCACAATAATGACCGATATGCTTTTGAATTAACAAAGTCAATGCTTGCAGACTTTTAGAAATGTCTAATTTGTGCTCACAAATTATTAAATTGTTGCCTGCATAAACGTCTCATTCATGCTGTTGCTCTCGAATCAATACGCTTTAAACACAAATGATAACCATACGAATTATCCCAACATGCACACATTTCTAATTCACTCCCGGCACACTAATTACTTCAGTTGTGCTCTTGAAATGAACAAAACATGATGTTAAACAGTCAAGATTTTAAACATGTATTCATGACGCATCATTTTGTCAAAAATAAAAATCTCATTGCAGCTCACGGTCCACTTTCTGGCCTTTTTCCAGAGCTTTCAACTGAAGCCAAAGAGATCAACATGGGTTACAACCAAGCTCTGTGACCGTGTAGTGGACACACTGGGTATTGCAACTTCCCGGGATTATCGCACCTTGACCCAAAAATCATGAATCACACACACAATCATTGGAAAAGAAGCAGCTGTAAAAGGGTTAATACAATTGGTCTGAAAATCTGACTGTCACAAACCCACCAAATGCCATTTATTATTATTATAATTGAATCCATTCACGTGTGCCGGGATCCAAAAGGAAGTCCACAAATACGCTCTCTGTTCTCGACACCTGTAGTCCCGCCCTACTGTGCTGTGATTGGCTAGTACTACTGTGCTGTGATTGGACAGTTCTCGTTGCCTCGACTGTTTGGCTCATTTTCTGTAAGCAGTGTAGCGTGAAATCATGGTACGCTAGCTAGCTAACCAGCCATCTCGTGGTCTTCATCGGTAAACACCTTTTCATTTAATTTCCTATCGCTACAAGAACGTGATATTAATTTGCATGAACAACTAATTGGTTTACACAGATGAGTAAGAGTATTACTAAGAAATAGCAAGAAATCCTTAATTTAAACAACAGAATTTGTTAGCAACGGCTAAACTGGCTGCAATGTAATCGTTCGGGCCAACTCCTCACCGTCAATGTACGTCCCCTAAAAGTGCTTATTTTTGACACTGACAGGCTCAGATTGTTATTATAAGTGTAAGAGAATATTAGTGTGTGTGTGTGTGTGTGTGTGTGTGTGTGTGTGTATCTGTAAGCTCTCGTCTAAGTGTGTGTGCAGGGGATCGAAAGAGCCAGACGCTATTACGTCACCGCCATGATTGACAGGCCCCAGGGACCAATGGGGCGAGACTGTAACAGCATGTCTCATCTGAGTCAACTTTCTAATTAGGTCTGCTTGAGTTTATAGTTGCATGTTAAAGTGGTTTTATTGCCCAGCTGGACTCACCAAAGCCCTAATCTTATAGAGAGAGAGAAAAAATACACAACCCAAGCAGTGTGTACTGAAAATAAAACATAAAAAAATCTATTTATGCCATTTTATTCACTCCTGCAGTTTTCCAACCGAAACCTTTGTTGGTAGATGTAATTATGACTAACTTATTAAAGGGTGCGTTCAAAGAAATTGCAAAATAATATCAGTTTTCATTATTTTGTACCTAAACCAAACAGGGCACTGTTTCAACATTGTTGATTTTGAATGTCTGAAAAATATCCAGAAAATGCGTGGAATGTGTCCTGAAAGTATCCGGAAGATTTGTGGAAAAATGTCTCAAAAATGTGTGAGAAATATCAGAAAAATACGTGAAAAAGTTCAAACGAATATCTGAAAAATGTGTGAAAAATGCTTGAAAATGATATATAAACATAATATTACTGTCTTTATTTACCACCAAGAGATCTCAGAACTTGAGCCTTTAACCGTTTATTTCAGTGTTACATGAATTCAAATTGAATTGTCCAATAGAATCAGACAGGCAGACGTGTTCAGCCTGTGAACACCGACCTGCATTGACGATTCAAACAGAATGGAATCGTCACACCTTTCAGCCAAACTTAAGATATAGTACAAATCACATCCACCTATCAGCCTGATGACCATTCATTTGAATATGATTGCAGGGGAGCAGTCTATCCACCTGATAAATAGAAATGCAAAGTTTAAAACAGTGTGTCGCGTGAGTGCCCTCTGCTGCTCCCTGCTGGTCGCCAGCAGCACTGACACGAGTGTTACCACCAGGCCCGAGCAAAGAGGCAGGGCAAAATAATGGTTCCACTTCTTCTGCTGGTGCTGGATCACCCTTCAAGAGACGAACGTGGGACATCTTGTCTCAAACTATATATAATTTCACCCAAATAATGATGTTCACCATCCCAGTTTAGCTTGTCATCGTGCTAACATTAGCTAATTAGCAAAAAATGAAAGTCTGTACAAAACCTACTGCCAGTATGTTGGACATTTTCACAGAATAAGTGACAAGTTTGAGTTCAGGAGTCAAAATATTAATTCGGAATAATTGCGAAATAGACACTTATCACACTTAATCACATGACAATGCCTCAAACCAAAATCGGAAAGTCATAATAACTGATGACTTATTTCTGTTATTTCCTCCCATTGAACCCAAAGTTAATTGAACCCAAAGTTAATTAGTGGAGCTGCAGTTGAGCAGTTGAAGAGAAGATGGAGCAACAACAACTGTCATTGTGTTTGAGACAGGTGCTGTATGTATGCTAAGGAATTAGCATCGGCTAATTCGAACAAAGGCACAGGTACATTTATTTCATTACAAACATTTACACATATTTCCACGTTAATATTTGTTGGCATACTTAAAACTGAGCTTGGGAAACAGATATTTATACATCTTAAGTTGCAGCATGCAAAAAGAAACTCAAGACAATTCTTATGTCCCATTAGATAAGTTGATTATTAATTCATACTGGAATAGTTACTTCAGTCATATGCTTTTGGGGATTTATACTGCCATAAATATACACAATTATTAGGGTGCTCAAAGTATTTTTATTAAATGTTTTTAACTTAAATTAGCTAATTTAGATACAATGTAAGTAGAGCAAAGTCCCAAAGGATAACTAATAACGGGACAACTGTAACTTTCCTATCCCTCTTTGAAATATTTTCACTGTTATTTTGGTGCACTTTGGTGCGTCGTGTGACCCTCGATGTGAAACAAGCTGGCTCCAGGAGTTCAGCACATTTTGTTAAAAGCCAAACAGACTGAGCTCCTCTGTTTGTCTGCGTTGCCTTGGCAGAGGCAGCAGGCTGAGACTGATAGTCGGTCTGGCAGTGAGTCAGTTCACCGTCGAGAAAGGCAGAGTCACCAAAACGGACACCCAGGTGTGGTCATTCATTGTCTCCGTCTCTTTCTTGCTCTCGTTATCGCACCCTGTCTTTGAAGAATGAAGCTGGTGAATCACCGGGCCCTGGCCTTGCTGTCTCTCGTTGGGAATGAGTGTATCCATTTATCATTGTCTGTTTTTGCTGCTCAGACTGAAAATGGCGTTGGTCCTAAAAGAAGGGGCTTTGTTGGGTGGGTTGGGGTGGGAGGGAGGTGGGGGATGTTTTCTGGAAGCGGTGGGAAGATGAAATACAATCCAGGAAGGCCAGTTTGAGTAACAGATCCCGGAGTTTGGAGGCTTATCAGACGCCACGCAGCTGTTTCTAGCACCACGACACAGGATTTTACAACACATTTATCGGTTTTATCCTCCACCTTGATGATCGTGAGATAAGCAGCAGAACTGTGGAGTTCACGCAACAAAGTCGTCTACCAGGAAGGTGCACTCATATTTCATTGCAAACCCCCTTCAAAATATCATTCATAAATTAACAAATTGTCTTCGAAATACATTTTTGGAAGAAATCATTTCTGTCAAGCTTTCAGAGCTGAGTTACCATGGAGACCACATTGTCACTGATTGCACTCGCTGAACAAACAACATCTAATCAGTGTCCTGAGAGAAGCAGACAGAACTGTATATGACGACGGTATACTGTGAAAGGGTTAAAGTTGCAAGACAAACAAACGAAAAACATTTTCTCAAAGACTTCTATACAATCTGACAGAGGAGTCGCCCCTGCTGGCCATTAGGGAAGATGCAAGTTTACGGTACTTCATTATTGGCTTCTCTTTTCAGAGGAGGTTGCTGGCTGGAAAGAAACTAAAGACCACAGATCACAGTTTAAAAGTGAACCACCACATCACCTGTTCGCGACAGACGACAATAAAATAAAGGAACAACGCAATTCCTGTAAAGATCTGTCTTCATTCACTGTTACAATCAAGCAAAAGCAGCATGTGTTCAGTGTACCATAAGCAGCTAGCGTAGCATAGAAGTGGTAACAAGTATCCCGATTACACAACATTGAAGCATCACCAGCTCCAAATCCACTAAACCGGCCTGAAAATCTGAAACAATTGTATGAGAGTCTATGAGCAGAGCCAGATAGTTGTCAGACCCTGGTCTGAGTTGACTTATGCTACGCTATGATTGGCCAGTCGGCCTTCCAGGGGCGGGACTTAGCTCTCGGTTAATTTCTTTCTATGTTAACTAGCAACTGCATGTAAGTCTTAAGGAAGTGGCCAGGGCAGATTTGTGGCAAGATGAGGACACTGTGACCTTCCTCAAATGAATACAAGAAACTTAAACAGAGTATTACATATTACCAGGAGTAAAATGCAGAAATGCAGGAAATTGATGAATATATTAATTGAATGTGGTTCAATTAAAGGCAGCAGCAAACAGAAGTATCTCTACGTTATCAATACCCTGCAGTCATATATTTTTATATATTTATATAAAAACGTGGGTCAGTTTAAACTGTTCATAATTACAATCATGTATCATTCTCTGGTCCATATGTGGCTACGACCAGCCAAAGATCAGTGTTCAATCAGTGATCCCTTTTAATTCAACCACAACATGATGTTCTGGTGTGTGTTGAAGAAACAAAGACAGAAATGCTAGCTTCCAAATACACACACGTTCTCACACACGCCCTAAAGCAGGGTATGCTTTAGGGCGGGGCTTACTGTGATTGACAGGTCGCTACCAGAGCCTTATACAGGGTCAAAACGTCACACCGTATTCCAAATATGGTAACTTGGTCATTGGTTGTGAAAAAAACAACATGGCGAACTCGAGCCATCAAATCATCAATCCACAGACCAATGAGTGACGTCACGATGAGTACGGCCACTTCCTAAATACAGTCTATGCATACCACATACATATTTTCCTTGCATTTTCCACATCGTTTTTGTTCGTTGAAATTTGAACTGGAGCAATCTTACCTCAATTCCCTGTGTCCTCTTCCTTGCCGATGGTTTAATGGCAATCGACTGCAGAATTAACGCAGCCAACTATTTATGTCGATGCTCCCGCCATTTCTAACTTATTTTGCATAACAGTAGTGAGGACAATTTGCATTATTCACATTTTCTTTTGCCATTTAAGAAAAAAACCATTTATACTTATGCTAAATGTGATTGGAAACTTGTCTCGTGTTCCAGGGAGCCAGGAAGCGCAATACAAGACCCTGAAATCAAAACACCTGCCTTTCCTGACCTGACATGTCAAAATGTCTTCTGTGACTTTATGATGATCTTTTTAGAGTTGTGTGTGAGGTGATATCTTCTGGCTTGTAAAGTGAGGGAGGAAGCTGCGTTTTTCTTCTTCCTCTAACATGTGCTTTGTCGTTTTTTTATCCATGTGTTCACATGGTTATCGATACCTCCTCCTCCGTGTTTTTCACACTTTCATTCTGTGCTTGTTGTTTACTGTTCTCTCTTTTTTTGCATGTCTCTCCATATTTTTTCCTTTAATTCCCATCCAAATCCCTCACGCTGTATTTTCTTTTTTTCTCTCCCACTTATCCTCCTGCTTCTCTCCTTTGATTTCAATTCAATTTAATCCGACATGCATCATAGTGAGCAGGACGAACGCAGAACTGCCAAAAACAAATACACTCTCTCCCTGCGTCTGCCTCTCGGCCCAGGTGTGTGGTAGTCTGTGTCTGAAGCCAGGATTCGGGGTAATAGCCATCAGAGTCTTAGGCGGTGGCCAATCCCGTTGCAGGTGGGATTAAACAGGGATTAAGCGTGTTTCTCCGTGAAAGCAGACAGACGAGCAGCGCTAATCTGACTTTAGCCCTGTGAAAAACGGCAGGTTTGAGCACTCCTCGCATGTGTGTGTTTGTGGTTTTCTTCGACCTTTATGGGAACAAATGTCAACAAAAACCAAAAGAACAGAACAGTGAGGGAAGAACAACTAGAAAATGCATTTCCTGCTGAAAATGCGTTGGAATGCTGAAAGCTGAAATGAATCTCAAAAACATTGCTGAAAATAGTTATCCAATTTTTAAAAAATTGCAAAAAGCTGAATAATTCAAAAAGTTGAAAGATTACAAATATGAAGTCATATCACACCTCTTCTGAAAGAGCTGAACATTTTGATATTTGAACAGTTTCTGTGGCTTAAAATAATTCATCAGTGGTGATATTTGTAGTAGTATAAGTTGTAGTAGAAGTATTATCAGTAGAAGTATTAGTAGCATTAGAATAAGTACTAGTAGTAGTAGTAGTGATATTTGTAGTAGTAGTAGAAGTTGTAGTTGTAGTAGAAGTATTATTAGTAGTCGAAATATTAGTAATTAGAAGTAGTAGAAGACGTAGTATCAGCAGTCATAGTAATAGCTGTAGTATTGTGGGGGATGGGTTGGCGGAGGTGGCCAGTAGTCCACAGTACAAAAGACTATCACCCAAGGTGGGATTCGAACTCTCAACCTTTTGTTTGATAGGCCTGGCTAGCTCAGACGGCAGAGCATGAGACTCTTATGCTCAGGGTCGTGGGTTCGAGCCCCACGTTGGGCTTCAGAGTTTTAGACTAGGACTTAACCTGGGATGAATTTGTAGGCGCTTATGCTATACTTGGGTGTGTTACAGGACATTCTGATGTAACGATTTAAAATTAAAGCCCTTCAAAATCTCATTCATGAGCAAACTTCAAATCAAATTCATGAGACGACAACGATGTAACAATTTTGGTTTCACCTGTCAGGATGGCCGAGTGGTCTAAGGCGCCAGACTCAAGGGTTCACTCCTTCCTCAGCAAAGAGCTGGTCTCCAAATGGAGGCGTGGGTTCAAACCCCACTTCCGACACACTATTTTACCTGCAAGTTTCATCCTTGTAGTTTGGCAAAACAGATATCTCTGCTGTGGTTTCTGAAGAAAACAAAGTTTTCCTTGAATATCTACAGGTTAACGCAATACTCAGAATATCGTAGTATCGTGAGAATATCGTAGTATCGTGATAATATCGTATCGTGACCTAAGTATCGTGATAATATCGTATCGCGGGACCTCTGGTGATTCCCACCCCTACAAAATGCCTCTTTGGATAGAAAAGGTTGCAGACTCTGCCCTACAGCTATACTTGGGTGTGTTACAGACTTACGCTAGAGGAGATGAATTGAATCTCTCAAAAGTTGGGTATATCGCACACTGGCAAGCTCTTCTTCTCTTCCCTTGAGTCAACTAGGGATGCCGGCCCTCTCTTTACTCATTAGTCTGAGTAATGTCGGCAAGCGACCAGGTTTTAAACAAACCCTCAGAGTACAAAGACGGACGGTAACGTTTTTACCCCAAACCGTCTGTTTTAAACATCCCTGGTTCAACTTTGACCCACTCTACTTGCCGTACGAAGAAGAGTTAATGACAGTTTTTATAATTCAATAAAGTAGCTTAGCTTATCCGGCTAAGCCTGACGATCTAGTTGCTTGTGTTTATTGCCGCGTCAGACTTTGTTGTAGAAAATACAATATAATATATAAATAACCAACAGAAACGATGACAAAAAGCTACAAAAATAAAAGTTGATACAAGTAGAGGAAACACTCTGACAAAACATTTGACTCAAATCTTTGCGCTTCAGGATATTATGAGCAGGTTTACGTCCGGCTGCACACAGACGCACACACACACACACACACACACACACACAGACGCACACACACACACACACACACACACACACACACACACACACACTGTCACCCTTTCCTCTCACTGCAGCAGCTGTGTGAGGTAATGTCTGTCTGTCTGCGTTTGTGCAACAGCCTGCAAGAATAACAAATCCACCTCTCTCTCTCATCCTCTTTCTGTTTCATTATCTCACCCTGTCTGCCTCTCCACCTTTACTTCCATCTCTCCGTCTCTCCCTCTCTTTCTCTCCCTCTTCTGTCTACACTCCCGTTTGCCTCACTTTCCCGCCCCCTTTCTCCCCTGCTGCTGTTTGAGGCTCGACGCAGTAGACTATTACAAATGTCCTCTGTCGAGAAGAGACTGTGTTGTAAACAAAGAGAGAGCGAGAGAGGGGATGAGGGAAGGGGGAGGAAGCACACGGAATAGACGAAAGAGGAAACAAAAGGATGATCAAACATAACATTTTCATATAACCGCATTCATTCACCTTTTTTGACCTGAAGAGTGAATGGTGAATACACTGAAGCCTGGAAGCTTCTTGGGACTAAGTGAACGTGCGTCGGTGTCGTTCAGAGACACTCGTGGCTGTTTGAAGGCCTTTACACACGTTCGCATTTGTTTTTATTCTTCTTGTGAAATTCATTTGCACTTCAATATATTTTTTGGAACTGTTGTTTTGGTCTACTACGACTACTTTCACACACATGTTACGCGTCACAAAAAGGCGTAAAAGTAATTTCTTTTTCCCGGCGCGAGGTCCATTTTTCTGCGCTTTCTTACCACGTCAACCAATCATGTTGTGAAATTGTATATTACATTGTATATACTGACAAAATCACTTGTTGTTCTCCATGTCTTTCATTAAAATGTGACATACCGCTTCAGCTCTGTATTAATTTCAGACAGTGTAGCAAATTGAAAGGATGAGTTAGTGTGTGTGTGTGTGTGTGTGTGTGTGTGTGTGTGTGTGTGTGTGTGTGTGTGTGTGTGTGTGTGTGTGTGTGTGTGTGTGTGTGCGTGTCTTTATGTAGCTGCATGTCGTGGAATGTTGGGAGGCTTAGAAATATCTACAGGACGGCATTTTTGTGGTGAAACTTTCCTTTAATGGCAAAAACACAACGTGTGAGAGAATGAGCGTGCAAGACAAATTAAAAGGATGAAAGGAAGCACTCCTCCTGAACACACACACACACACCTACACCATTATGTATGCTTTATTTCTATCCAGAAAATTTAAAACAGCAGGGAAACTGCTCTGGTAGGTTATTTTGACATCAATGCAAGACAGAAATCGTTTTTGTGTGTGTGTGTGTGTGTGTGTGTGTCTCTCTCTCTTTTTATCCTGAGTGTGTAAAGGATTTAATGACGTCATTGTATCATCAGACTATCTGATTACTGTGTAACAAGTTTGCCGTCTCTCAATTTCTTATCTGTCTCGCTGTTTGTCTGCCCGTCTTGCTGCTGGTGCCTTCAGAGAAATGTTTGTTTCATGTTGACTGACAGGCAGCTCGCTTTCTGTCCGTCCGTCTATTTGCTGGTCCCTTGAGAGAAATGACTGTCTGTCTGTCTTAGGGTCGGGTTATCCTCAAAACTAGAAAAAGAATTTCCTGCTGTAAATGCGTTGGAATGCTGAAAACTGAAGAGGAGACATAATCATAATGTTTGACACACATAAACAGAGTTTATTAAATGACAGGCTTCATCACAAGCAGTTCAGTTAGAATTCACTCTCTGGGGCTTTTATTTTGAAATGGCGTGTGTGTGTGGGGGGGGGGTGGAGGAGGGGGGGGGGGGAATACCTCTAAAGATCCCTAAGACCTGAATGACTGTATGAGAGACACACAGAGAGAGAGGGAGAGGAGTGTATGTGCGCGTGTGTCTGTGAGTCTGTGTGTTTATCAACATCACTAATTGGCTCAATCGCGAACACCTGTGTGCCTGAAGCCATTTGAAAATATTCTCCATAGAGATCCCATTGAAAATAAAAAGCTTAATAATTCAAAAAGTTTAAAGGTTAGAAATATAAAAAGTCATAGCACCCCTCTGGTGAAAGAGCTGGACATTTTGATAGTTGAACGGTTTCTGTAGCTTAAAATATGAAGGAGAAGAAGAGGTGCGACGGAAGAAATAGAAGAAGTTGAATAAAGATTCGAAGAACAATAGTTGGAATGCTTAACAGCATTCCAACAATGAACTAGTTTGTACGATGTGTTGTCCGACCACATTGGAAGTGTTTATTGCTGTGTGCAGACGGTCACACTTGGAGTAAAACAGTTATAACAGCGAGGGGGGAGATGATGACATTTACAGAGAGTCCCTGCTGGAAGACATTCATAGAGTTGCTCTTGTTTGGACACACACAGAAATGACAGAAACAATATAGTTGTTTGGAAAGTCCTTTGTCTCTTTTATGTGTTGTTTTAGGAGAGTAAATATGATTAAAAAACACAGCCCCTTGTATCAAATGAATTACTCACTATATTAACAGACTCCATATTTTTGCACATTTTGCAGATTGGAACACTTTCCGCCAGCTGCACAAGGTTCAAAATGTGGAGGTGGAGCCATGAAGTACGTCAGCGATGTATCTTGTATTTGTGTGTGTATTGTTTCACTTAATATATACAGTAAGTTAAAGGGATACTACCATCTGCAAAATCTGCAATACCTGCAGAAAATACCTGACACTTAGTAAGTGACAGGTTTTTAATTGTAAGCCTTATAATTAACAAAGTAAAAAAATAAAAAATAATTTAGTTGATGGGACAAAATATAATTAAAACATCGAATCAAAAATGTTATTTTGTACATCTGTAGTGTTGTGAAATAAATGAATGCATTACTATCGTTGCTCCCTTTACTGTCTTTAATGAAGGAATGATTAAAGAGTCTCATTTACTGTCTAAACTGTCTGCTTGTCCCCCTAAAGACATGACTGGCTGCCTGTCTGTCTCTCTATAAGTCTGTCCATCTGTCTCACTTACTCTCATACTTTAATGTTTCGCTGTCTCACCATCTGTCTCTCTTGCTTACTCACTGTCTCTCTGATTGTCTGCCTGTCTGCCTCACCGCCTGTCTTACTCACATCTCTCTTGTCCTGGTTTGCAAACAGAGAAAAATAAGACTGCACACACACACACACACCCACACACTCACACACACACACAGACACACAGGCGTAGGAAGGTTTCTTTAGAAGTCAATTTTTGTTTTGGCATACAGAGAATATTCTGTCATAAACAGCAAAAAGAAAGTCCCAGTTTAGAGGCTGAAACTGCAGCACTGGATAATCCTATTACAGTCTGTGTGTGTGTGTGTGTGTGTGTGTGTGTGTGTGTGTGTGTGTGTGTGTGTGTGTGTGTGTGTGTGTGTGTGTGTGTGTGTGTGTGTGTGTGTGTGTGTGTCTGGGAGGTTTTCAGGCTGGTTGATTACTCATCACCAATCTAACACACACACACACAGTTAGTAAAGCCTGTGTGACTGATAGGGTTTCCTAACACGGCAGATCAGACTGTGTCTTTGTTCCGGCTCAGTGTGTGTGTGTGTGTGTGTGTGTGTGCATGTGACATGCTGGTTTCTGCTCATTCAATCGTTTGATTTCTCTTTCTCCCATTTCATTTTTTTCCTCTTTCCGTCTCTTTTGTTTATTCTTGACATTTTTTCTCCTCCTCATGTCTTATGTTTGTTAGATCTCGCTTCTGTCTCTTTCGCCCCTTGTTTGTTCTTTCTCGTCCTTCTTTCCATCTCCTTCATCTCTCATTCGTTTTTTTCTTTCCTCCTCCGTTTCTTTCTTCCGTCATGTTTCCTTCCATCCTTTTATTCTCTCGTCTCTAATCTCCCTTATTGCTTTTCCTGCTATCTGCCTCTCCCATTTACACCCCTCTCTCTTTCTGTCTGACACTACACCTCTCTCCTCTTTCATGCTCCGTCTATCCCCCCACCGCCCTCCCTCCCTCCTTCCCTCCCTCTTTCCCTCCCTCATTATTCGGTATAATCGGTTGTCTAGACAGAAACTCCCCACACAGATCACACCTGAGAGAGAGAGTGATGGAGGGAGCAGAGAAAAAAAGAGACAGAGGAGGAAATGAGACGGAAGAGAGGGAGGAAAGAGGTGATAAAATGATTTGCCTCCAAGTGTGCAAAGCTGTCTGAGACATAAAACACACAGATTGAAGGAGAGAGATAGAGAGAGACAGAAGAAAAAGGGAGAGTAGAAAAGAAGAATAAGAAAGACTTAAGAGTTTGACAAACACACACACACACACACTCACAGGCCCTCAGAGACACTGCAGCTTGGCAATATGACATACATTCATTGGTTTTCAGTCTAGACGGGTTGAGTGTTTGTGTGTGTGTGTGTGTGTTTGTGTGTGTGTGTGTGTGTGTGTGTGTGTGTGTGTGTGTGTGTGTGTGCACTTCTATCATTGAGGGGACCACTTTGCTAGTGAGAGGACTTATTTTTGGAAAATCGGGACATTTTAAACCACGTTGACAGCTGATATTACCCCCATCCTGATGAAGACCAACGCTTCCACAATGGTTCGTAGGACCGTTGTTACCTTTCTTACAAAGGTCCAGCAACGCGTGTCAGTTTCCGCTGGTTACATGCATACCGTCTTTTGGTTTAGGAAACAAAACTGCTTTGATAGGTGTCGGAAAATATCTTGATTTGGGTTCAAATAAATGAAATGGAAGTGGAAAGCAGGGAAAAAACTTGACAAATAAATCAACATTGACTTCTTGTTTCAGACGCAGCACGGACAACGGTCTCCTGGGCGAAAGACCAATCTTTGGTTGACCCATTCACCTCCACCCCCACCCGCCCTCTTTGGGTTTTCGCTGTCTTTATACTTTCTGGTACAGGAATAAGTGGATTTCATATGGATTGATTTCGTGGGGTATCAAGAAATTACAACGCATTCATTTCCATATAGGTTTAGCTACAAACTCTGTATGAGAACAGCCTGTGAAAACCTGCATATTATGGGGCATAAGCGTGCATGAACGTGCAGTTAACTTAAGGGTCCCTGTTTGACGCAAGATTGACATCAACGTTCACGTATATCTCAACAAGAAAGAAAATTAGGGTATTTCAAAAACCGCTGAACTATGCCTTCCACTACAAATTGGATTTTATGGATCATTGGTGTCGATCAATCTTAGTACAATATGAGTCTCACTGCTTCCATCTTGTTTCAGCTCCTGCTTTTCCAGCGCCCTCCCATGACTTCCACTACATCTATGGATGCTATGAATCCGGCGAGGTGCGGGCGGACGTCCTCATTGACGGGGACGTGGTCGTATATGCTGACTTCAGCAAGAAATAAGTGGTGTTTTTGATACCTCGGCTGCCACAGTCTGTCAAAGACTTCAAGAAAAGGGCTTATGAAGTTGCCGAATCTAGCATTACTCACTGTCGGAGTGTTTTGGGCAAAGCGGAAAAAGTTTCTCCTGGTGCAACCATACCGCAAGGTACCGAGTTTATCCAACCATTTTTCATACTAATGGAACAACATTTTAAATATCCCTTAAAACAAGGTTGTCAGTCACTTGTCTATGTTCTTTTCTGATCTATTTACTCATTGATCAGAGGCTCCGGACATCTCCATCTACAGCCGGCACGAGGGCCACAACGGTGTGGTGAACACGCTCTTCTGTTTGGCCGATCACTTCTACCCCCCCCCCCCCTAAATGGGGGGGGGGGGGGTAGAAGTGATTTATATATAACGCTTCTCTTTGATTTGTTTGTTTGCATTCTTAAACACAGACAGTTTTTTTATTGTTATTTCAGCAGGTTCGTTAAAAATCTCAGCCTCCTCTCCTCAACGAGGGTGGTTTTATATGTATGTTAATTAAAGAACTTCTAACTCGTTCTGAACCTGTCTCAGTTTAATCCTGATCCTCTATGACCTACATAAGAAAACCATCGAGACCATCAGAGAAGATGGTCTATTTCCACATAGTTATTATTAACGCTTGTCATCGGTGCCACCGTGTTAGATTCTGCACAAAATCAGATGAAATCATCACCAGAAACCACTTCAGCTCAGACTTTAGCGGGGCCTCCAGCAGAGACCGGTCCACCGTGGACAGACCCAGATCCTCCAGCAGAGACCGGCCCACCGTGGACAGACCCAGATCCTCCAGCAGAGACCGGTCCACCGTGGACAGACCCAGATCCTCCAGCAGAGACCGGCCCACCGTGGACAGACCCAGATCCTCCAGCAGAGACCGGTCCACCGTGGACAGACCCAGATCCTCCAGCAGAGACCGGTCCACCGTGGACAGACCCAGATCCTCCAGCAGAGACCGGTCCACCGTGGACAGACCCAGATCCTCCAGCAGAGACCGGTCCACCGTGGACAGACCCAGATCCTCCAGCAGAGACCGGTCCACCGTGGACAGACCCAGATCCTCCAACAGAGGCCGGTCCACCGTGGACAGACCAAGATCCTCCAGCAGAGACCGGTCCACCGTGGACAGACCCAACACCGGAGCCAACACCGACACCACGCTGCTGGAGGCCCTATTGCCGGATCTGCTGGAGGTAGTGAGGGGGAGAACCAAAACCAGGACTACGCTTAGCAGACTGTCAGACCCTGCTGCAGTAAAATGATAGGTTTTCTAAAGGGACCAGTTTTGTCCACAGGGGCTGCCAAAATCTACACAAAGGGAAAGTTCCTTGTAACTTTGAAATCATTTTAAACCATAAAAACACTTCAGCAAAATGTTTTAATTCAGTACATTACACATATTTCTTGTGTACAAACTACTGGATGTATAATCAGTGATTCACAGATGTGTATTTCCTTTGCAACTTGTTTCTTAAGTATATTCTCTTTTCTTCACATCAATGACATCTCATTTATATTGTTTGTTTAATAAAGAGATAATTATTGGATAATGTGCAACATTACCAACATTATATGTTTATGTGAGATGGAAGGATGATAATATACATACAGTCGGATAATATGGGCAACCCTTTACAGCTCAGTCAATTATCACAATCGATCAACTTGTGCTTTACGTTAAAATAAAGCAGACCTAGCATAACAAATACAGGGCTGCTATTCACCAATACTTTATTGGTGATTAAACAAGAATCCTAAATCATAATCAGTTCTAACTCACCTATCCAGCCAGCCCGGTTGATCCTGAATGTCTTTGGAAGGTGGGGATGTATATATATTTTAAATAAGATAAGCCCACAATGTCCATATCAATTATTTAATTATTTCAAGCACAGTAATTGATTCGGTCTCCATTTGTAATACTCTGTATTCACCACCAGGTGTCACTAAAACCCTTTACTGCAGTGTCAGTCCTTCCTTTATAATTGTCCCCGGCTCAACTTCCGGTTCTTCTGTAGTTCCACAACACGCATGTATCAAGCTGTTCAACTAACTTTGGTGTCATGAGTGCTGATAATTGTGGTGAAAACGTGTCTCTGCCTTTACGAAATCTCCTGAACTCCATCCAGTGTATCAGAGACCGAGTCAGAGGTATTTATGACGCATTAGGTGTGACGCCTAACCGAGATAACGTCGATACGTGCGCGTGCTAGCGTGTGTCAAGCTCACGCTGAAAGTGCCAACTGTCGCTTTTTAACTGGCATTAAACTACATTAGTTCAGCGGTTAACGTTGTTATTTTGATTCACACTGGGTCCGGTTTGTCTGCTTTGATTTCAGTTTTTATTGTTTTGTTTTAATGAGTTGTGTGCTTCAGTGTTGCCTTCCTGTTTGTTTTGCTGCATTTTTATCAAGATGCCAAATCTGAAGTCTCTGGAGCAGCTTCACGTAAACATTACACCTCTCCAACTAAACCTCGCGACCGTTATTCAATTAACACTATTTAAATAGCTCCGTTTATGAAGGTTTTAATGTTCCGTTTTTGAAGATATTGTTTCAGGGACGTTTGGGATTTTAATTCATCGTCATTTTGGAGGCTGTGCCTTTTAGTTTTTGGTGCTGCTGTATTATTATTATTAAGTGTTTTTATATGCAGTCATTCCTCAGTGATTTAACTGGGATGGATAAAACCACCTGTTTTATTAAATACAGTTCAACAGCACAAACTAGTCTCAAAATGACTATGAAGTTGAATCAACACTATCTAAATATAGTTTGTGTTGAACTGTTTCTTTTAATTAGCTACTGAGTGTGTCTGACTTTGGATAACATATGTACAGTACATGTGATTTATTTATGAGGTTAATATATACACACACATATATGTATTATAATCCAGTATGTTTTCTGGATAAAACATTTGAGACACTGTTTATGGATGAAATAAGCAGATGGCATGTCTGTTTTTGTTTACTTTTTTAAGTGAACTATCATATAACTGGTACGATATGAACAATGTGGCGATATATCTGACGATATACAAATTGGATGCAAAAGAACACAAAATGGACAACGTAGTAACAAAAGCGTGCAATCATCATAATTATTACATATTTATTCAGAAACGGACAACAAAGGAAAACAGCCTACGGAAGACAAAGATGTTGGAGATTAATGTTCAATATTGCCAAACTGCCATAAACTATAAACTACGTACATGTTTCAAGTCTTTAGCACCGGAGCAGCCTGTAGGACTGCAACAAATGATTTGTTTTCTTTAGTAATTAACGCTGATCTGTTTATTTTTTAACTTTTGTCTATAAAATGTCAGAAAAAGTGACACATGCGAATCAAAAGGTCCAGTTTTAGTCGTCATAACTTAAGTATAAAAATAAAAATTTGGAGACATTGCCTTTAAAAATGATAGAAGTTCATTTGTTCTTATCTTTAATACATTTTAGACATTAACTTACTAAATCAGTGACTGAATATAAAAGGGTTTGGCACAAGTCCTCTGGTTTTTACTCTGCATTTTAATGTTATTATTCCACAGATGGCGAATCCAACGAGTCAGACGGAGCGTTCAACCTCTCCAACTTCTGGGACTCTCTGAGTTGAGTACAGTTCTTCATGACCGTCTTCTTCTGACTGGTGGCGGTCTGCTTCTATGAAGGAACAGCAACGTGTCCCATGGACGTTTTGAGTCAATAAACAATAAGTTCATTTCTGTGTCTTCTATCGACTTATCTACAATCTGGGGTTGTTTCCAACAACTCCAGATTGGCAAATATTTTCTCATCAACATTCATTTAAAATCCAGGCCCCCCCCCCCCCCCCCTCATCATCATCCTCCTCTTCATTAAGTGGGTCCCTTTAATGTGACTGTCTCTTCTGTCCTCAGACCAGGCGGTGAAGGCCGTGTCCCATGAAGCCACTAAACTCAGCCTGGCCTTCTCCAAACCCCCGCTGCCCTCACAACAGGTCAGATTATTAGTGGCATCATCAGAGTTTATTTTGTACCCGTTATGATCCACAACAAGACACCTTTGTAAAAGCACCGTGGTTAGAGCTGTGGAGGAGCGTGACAAACACGATAAGGACACTTGAAGAGTTGATAAATATGGAGCCTGCTGGCCAATCACTGAGCCCCTTCACTGCAGAACCTTTTTCATTTATTACTTTTTCATTTAGTACTTATTCATACGGTTCAAATCCAAAATATACGACAAAAAATGTAAGCAGGTTAATGGTAAGGATCGTAGATATTTATGAGTTTGTAAGAAGTTGTTAAAGAAAGTATACTCGCACTAACTTTCCGCTGTAATTCGCAACATATTTATGTGTTTTCATCGTCTCTGCAGGACGTAGAGAAGTTATCAGAGTCCACCCTGAAGAGTGTCCTGAGTCTGTCCACAGTGTATTACTGGCTACCTAAGAGCCAAGGTGAGGCCCCCACAACAGTCCAGGAACAGAGATGCACCGACCGAAACCGCTGACCCGCCGATCACTTTCATATTTTAATTTCATATATTTTATATAAAAAGAAAGGTAATCTGGAGCCTTGCTCGCAATTTTTGCCAATTTAAATGAATTGTGATATCGTCCGGCTTTATGAATGAATTTAGAATTATTTTCGAATTCAAATTGCAGAGTCAAACAGGATGATGTCAACGTAATTGTAAAGTGTAATTTATATTTGGCTTTCAGACTCAAAGTTGCTGAAAAGTATTGAAATAGACGCTCCACGAGAGAGAAACGTAGGTTTGGATAACAGCTGTTGTCACGTGACTCCTACGACCGGTCTGGACCGCTCGTACGTTGTGTTCTTACCGAAGAGAGGATTTAAAGGGACAGTGTTTAGGATTGAGTGGCATCTAGTGGTGGAGTTGAAGGTCGTATTCCAAGCTAATGAAAACCTGATTCCTAGTTTCAGGTGATGACACAATAATGAAGACATAGCTGTGAGTATTATATTCCAGCTCTGCTAATAAATCCCCTAAAATGCTACAGTGTTCATTTAAAATGCGATAAAAATGGTGAATTCTGCTAATTCTCCTAAATCCCTCGAACAAGCAACGTAAGAACGTTGGTACGAGTTGTTCCAGTTTACGTTCAGTGAAATGTGTTTGGATGGATAGTTGGTATAATAACAATAGTAGAAGATGAAATGAATGTAAGTCAATGGCAGCAGCGTGACTTGTCCCTCTCGGTGTCTCAGGTGTCAGTCTGCGCCGACAGGTCAGAGACGCCACCGTCGAGGTTCTGGAGGGCGTCGCACAGCTGGTGGAGGTCATCCTGAGCTCACCGCTCCAGAGGTACACACACACACACAGACTCACACACACACACACACACACACACACAGACTCACACACACAGACTCACAGACACACACACACACACAGACTCTCACACACACACACACAGACTCACACACACACACACAGACACACACACACACACACACACACACACACAGACTCACACACACACACACACACACACACACAGACTCACACACACAGACTCACAGACACACACACACACACAGACTCTCACACACACACACACAGACTCACACACACAGACTCACAGACACACAGACTCTCACACACACACACAGACTCACACAGACACACACACACAGACTCACACACACACACACAGACTCACACACACAGACACACACACACAGACTCACACAAACACACACAGACTCACACACACACACACACAGACTCACACACACACACACACAGACTCACTCAGACACACACACATACAGACTATCTCTCTCTCTCTCTCTCTCTCTCTCTCTCTCTCTCTCTCCTCTTCTACCTCATCCTCTTCTTCCTCTCTCTCTCTCTCTCCTGACATCCTCTTCTTCCTCTCTCTCCCCTCCAGTCTGTCCCAGGACCAGTTGACATCAACAGGAGGTGTGTGGTCAGCCTGCGACCACTTTGCCCGGTTGCCACAAGGTCAGTAGACACGAGAGAGAGAGAGAGAGAGAGAGAGAGAGAGAGAGAGAGAGAGAGAGAGAGAGAGAGAGAGAGAGAGAGAGAGAGAGAGAGAGAGAGAGAGAGAGAGAGAGAGAGAGAGAGAGATGATTCAAGGCGTTTTACTGTGAAATCGCTGTCACTCACTTTTTAACCGACGAAATCAACTGAGACAGATTCATTCAGCAATTGTAACACCTGTGGACCTTTTGTTCATGGAAAATCATACAGTGCCAATAATAACATTGCGTCTTACTCACAATCAGAAACGGTTTATTGCCAAGTATGTTTGCACGTACGACTAAAGATATGATCAATGGATTATGATAAACAAACAACGTAAGAGTACGTTAAGCCTGTTATTAAACGTCTGCTGAACAATGTTCCTCGGGCCGAGTCATGAGCAGAGTAAAGGTTTCAGTGATAAGACTCTGGAGTACCGGTTGATCCGGTTTCATGCATGAGAGAGTTTGACTCTTTCCAGAGCTGAATGTGATCACAGTGAATCAACACAGAATGTAAAGTTGTATTAGCGCTTCATAAAGGCACGCAGAGAATCCGCAGATGTGGAAGCTTTACTGTTGTGAAACTGATATCAAGCAAAAATCCAAACATTCTTCTAGCATCTCAAATTTCACAGTTTTTGCTGCTTTTATCTGTTCATTTTAAATTGAGTGTCTTTGTGATCGGGACTTTCCAGAAGGATGTGGAGCAGCCAGCCAGTTCCGTAATACTACTCCATCATATGCACTGATTTTGATTATTGCATATTTTACACATGTAGTTAAATTATTGTGAAGGAGAACTTGGTGTTTTGTGCGTTTCAGCCCACAAAGTCTGTAAATTGCTCTTTATATTTAAAACCACGCCCTCTCCTGACTGATCAGAACTATTAAGAATCATTAGACATCATTTATTATTTTATTTAATGATGCCGTCAGTTTATCAAGAGATTATAAAATGTAATTTTATGTTGTTAAACTAAATTAATTTGCAGTTATTTCCAAGATGATTTGATACAGATGAGTCTGTATAAGTGAGGACTGTGAATATGATAATATATGATTATGTTTAAGTGTATTTTATGTTATTTCTTTGTGTTTTGCGAGATTTTAATTGTGGAAAAACCTGTGTGTGTGTGTGTGTGTGTGCGTGCGTCTGTGTGTCTGTTTTACAGATAATAAGGCGGCTGTGTTGATGGTTCTGTCTGATCAGATTGGAGTTGTGAAGGATGCCATAGAGGAAATAGAGCAGGTACACACACGCACTCCGACTCGTATTAGAGAACTTAATGCCCCAATTAGCTCCGTTGTATAAGTTATTATCTCATCATGTTCTAGTGAGAAGCCCTTGATCTGCTCCTTCATTCCTCCATTGTTATTGTCAATAAATATCTCCAGCCTTATGCTTTAATCCACGCTGGATTTATGATTTAGGCGTTGTCCGAGGACCAGGACCCGTTCAGTGACGTCCTCGACAACGACCAGGAGCCTCGAGGCAACCAGGACACCTACTGGTCAGAGAAGGACCGGCGCGTGATTGGTCCGTGCCGGGGGCTGATGAAGGCGGCGGCGGCGTGCCTGAGGAAGCTGACGTCGGCCGTCAAAGCCAACGGCGACGTCGCCACGTCTCAGAATCTCGCTCAGCTCGACGACCTGGCTGATATCAGCAAGGAAATCAGTCCTGGGTAGGAACACACACACACTCACACACACACACACACACTCACAAATGAGACGTTGGACGTTTTTATGGATCCTGACTGATGTTCCTGCTGTTTGTGATTGGTTTCTGGTTTCAAAAAGCCAAGATGGCAAAAGATTAAAGAGAAAACATGTTGATTTCAAATATTGATGTCGACACATTTTCAGCTTCGACGGCATCGATAATGCCGACTAATTACAGCGGCCCTACATTGGACCCTCGCCAGCAATAAACTGTTATTGTTTTTATTTTATTCATCATCAAAGTGGAATATAAATTTTGACAAAATGAAACACTTATGACAACAAATCTCTGTCTGTTGCTGTCTTTTAGTCTTGATGATCTGGCTCTGTGCCTCTACCCACCAATGGACTACAGCGGAGTGGAGAACAACGTAAGACACACACACACACACACCATCATTACTAATCGTGAAACAAAGTCACAAGTTTTTGAGTTAAGAAAAAGTTGTATGCGATGCTCTGATGAGCCCCTTAATGAAGCAAATCACTACAAATCACCTCTGATGAGCCTCATTGATAACCGTTGCGTACGCACTAAACGGGGTCTGAAAGAAATCTTCACCAAAAATCTCTAAAAATTACCTGCGCAAAAGTTTTCTTTTACAGGATCGATTCACCCCAAAATTAGAGAATGACGTCATCTCTTACTCTTTTCTAGTCGTACACAGAAAGGCGAATGGTATTTCATTCGTAGAACTTTACAAAATGACTTCTATTATATATATCCAACAGGAGTCTCAGCTTTCAGAAACAATGTCCACAATGTTCAGGATAATCCACAAAATACACTGTCAGTGTTTTATACAGGGGACGAGTTCTTAACGTTCTCTAAACATAACATCTATTTATCTTTACAGGTGTCTAAATTGGCGTCATTGTTGAAGAAGGTTCTGGGGATCATCAGGTAAGATCGATTGATGAGGATCGTTCTCTCACATCATAAGAACGTCAGTCTAGGGTCATGTAGTTCAGGGAATATTCACGGCGGATACTTTCCAGTGGAATTAAGAGGAATTTATTGGAATAAAATTGAGATAGTGGGTTTATTTGCTCTGGTTTTATTTACCGTGTCATAAGCAGATAGAAACAAACCTTTCACCGGATCATAAGCAGATAGAAACAACTCGGGGTGTAACGGTACGCGTCTTCCTATTGAACCGTTCGGTACGAGGCTCACGGTTCGGTACGCATGACGAACCGAATACGATTTTTTTTAAGCCTTTATTTAACCAGGTCGTCCCATTGAGATTAAAAATCTCTTTTGCAAGATGTAAGCAACAATACTACATCACATTAAGGAGCAGTTTTTGTTTTTTATGCTTATGTGTTGCTAAGAAGACACCCCAGAAGACGGGTCACTCAGGTATAGTTCCATCATTGTTCAAAGTCAAAGAATAACTTCATGATGTTAGTTGTAATGAATAAATATATTTTAAAATAAAGTACATTTCTCTGCATTTATAGTTTTCTGCTGTACCGAAACGTACCGAACCGTGGCTCCACTGTATCGTACCGAACCCAACCGTGAGTTTTGTGAACCGTTACACCCCGAGAAACAAACCTTTCACCGGATCATAAGCAGACATAATCGGCTCCTTATGACAGACAAGTATGTCTGCTTATGGGCTGTGGTTCAGAGGCAGAGCAGGTCGTCCTCCAGTCGGAAGGACGGCAGTTCCATCCCTGGCTCCATGTCGAAGTGTCCTTGGCCAAGACACTGAACCCCAAATTGAAGGCGAGAGAGGGGCTATACAATTTATAGTCAATTCATCATTTAACCCTTTTAATACAACAAAAACCCTCCAAAATAAAACACTTTTCTCCAAAACAGAATGTTCCTCTCAGGCCTCCACATCCTCTCCATGGCGTCCTGTGTGTGGCTGAAGTGTGCAGCCGAGTGTGTTTTTAACCAAAACATGCCATAAGACCTGCTTTTGTTTTTTTATGTGTTTTATCCTCCTAAATAAGTTCACCATTAAAAGGTAGGATTTTTATATTGGAATTCCCAAACTGAACTTGAAATGGCTTCAAGTCGACTCCGTCTGCCAATTCTGCTTCCAGCGATCAGTGACTTCTGATGGGAGCACCGTTCTCTGGAATCATGGTGCGAGGAACATGTGGGTGGTGTGTCTGTACATCAGCTCATCTGATCAGATAAAAAAAAACACAAGTTTCCTTCTGTGACTGATGGGAGCTGACGATGGTCGGCTTTTAAAGTTGTTTCTTTTCAAATCACGGATGTATTCATCGTCTTCATTCTTTGTCTTTTTCTCTACTTATTCCCACCTGAACAGGTCCAGTCATGTGTGTGGAGAATCACAGCTGACCTGGGTTCAGTTCTTAGATGGAGCCGTCGATCACAACCTGCAGAAAGCCAAAGACCTCATTCAGCAGGACAGCTAGTGTGTGTGTGTGTGTGTGTGTGTGTGTGTGTGTGTGTGTGTGTGTGTGTGTGTGTGTGTGTGTGTGTGTGACGTATATGAGGTGAGGAGTTGTAAAAGAGTGACTGCGTTTACAAGCTCATGCATGTACAGCATATGAGAATTAAAGGACTGGTGTCCTCACATGAACTCTTTGTGTCTCTTGTCTTCGCTGCAGTGAATCTACAGTCGACTGCTCGCTGAATGCAAACACAACCTGTTACAGAGTCAGACCAGGCATGGGTAGAATCAGACGTAATAGATGTGGGTAGAAGACGAGACTGATTATTGAGCTACAGAGTTGCTGATGAAGATCAGCTCCTCCCAGTTCACTCAGCGTTGATGAATAGTCACAGAACAGTCTCACCACTGGGAGTTGCCCAGTGATCAACAGCGCGGACCAGAGCATTTAATGTCATGGCATCACTAAAAAACGGTAGAAAACATTTCGGCAATGTTGCACAATTGAGGTAAGCGTCATTGTGGACATGAAGGAAATGAATGCAGAACAACAATCGAAAGCAATATTAGACAGATTCACATCCTACGACTAGCGTCGTAATCTTTTAAGTGGACTCCTAACCCTAACCTCACAGGGGGGGGGGGGGGATTAACATAACAGAAAGATGATGCACATCATTGCTGGAGACAAAAAGAAGAAGTTTAACATCTGCCCAATAAGTTGAAAACCTATTAAATTCTACATATGGACAAAATCATTTGATTTTCATTCTAACCTTATTTTTGTACGTTTGGGGAGGATGCCAGGGCGTCGGTTGCTAAGAGTAACTTAAAATGAATTACTACAAAGTTGCTGCACGACGTCCGCCTGCAGTATCTCAAAGTTAGAAAATGAAATGAAAGAGTAAATTAAATGTATGGACCAAATAACAGATACTGATGAGTAATCTATTCAAATCCAATCGAAACCAGGACAACCATGTTCATGTTGTCTGCACGTAAAAACCTGCAGAGCTTCTTTTAAGGTGTAGGCTCCATGATTTAACATATTGCCCACGCATAAACTCTCTTCCTGTGTCACATTTTGTTTCGAAATTCAGAGAAATGCTGCTCTTACCACATCCAAGTGAGAACGCCATTCAGTAAATGGAACTTAAAGTTGTAGGAGACGGGGCTTCTTACTGAATTGAAGTAATCAACAATGCAACTTACTAATCACACAAAAGGAACGGATGCCGTTGAAAACAATGTGACGGTGTGAAAGAGGTCGCTTTCAGTGCAAAGATGCATCACCTGAATCTGCAGTTGTCCTCAGATTTAAAGAGCTGTTACAATGTTGTAAGCCAGCAGGAGCGTTTTGGTGTTTTCTTGCGTTTTTTCATGCTTGTTATAAATAAAAGGTATATAATACATTAAAACGACATGAAACTAAGATGATACAATGTTATCAATGTTGTCATTCCTGTGTGAGTTTCCACTGGACAAGGATAAACCAGTTTAGTAAGGCTTGACAGTAGTTTGGCAACCCCAGCGGGGACATCTAAAAGGCCATTTAGCAATGCAACGCTGCCAGGAAGTGATAAGCAATGCAGATCACCATACCTGCTGCGTGTTTGTCTGATGTCTGGGTTGGGCTGGTGAGGTGTTATAAATACAATGGAACCCTGTAGATCACAGTGCACTGCTGACTGTCTGCCAGAGTTCACTTCACTGTCTTCACACCTGTTCTAAGAGGGGAACCTTTGGAAAGATGACGCAGGAAACTAAAAAATCTAGTAAGTACACAAAGGTTTGTTTTGCCTCATTTATACTTATGCAGAGACGCTTCCACAGAGATGATTTGCAGCCTGAAATCACTGTACGCTTCAGAACCTCCCATCCTGTAAAACAACCCCCAGCTGCTGCTCATCATCTGACCTTAACTCTTTCATATCTCGTTTTTTTTGCAGCCATGGAGTTGTGTTGTGCTAAACTTTTATGCAACTATTAAAACACTCTTATCACATTAATCAAACACCGCCTGACAGAGGATTTTGGTCTGTGTGACTCTAAATGGACCATAATGTACTAAATGAACATCATGCTGTATTGAAGAAGACTTGAAACTAGAGATTGAGACATAAACTCATGTTTACAATGTTTACTGAGGTGATTGATGATAAAGTCTTATTGCAGGAATGTTCTCCTGTATGTCCTCGTGACAGCGGAGCCGGATGAGTCTGTCCCTGCAGTAGGTGGTGGAGTGCTCCGTGTTATCCAATATGCATCATTTGTGACTGCGACGTTCACGTGGCGTCTGACAGGCTTTTCCAGGCTGTCGTTCAAGCGGAGGCGAGCATTTGTTTTCTTCTCTCGTCCCGTCCTGTTCTGTCTCAACCCGTCCTACTCATCTTTCTTCACCGCATACCGTGATGCCACGTGAGTGACATTTCAAATCATGAAAAGCATGTTGCCATCACGTGACAGCCGGTTCACCCCGCCCTGCCCTAGAATCTGTCACTCGGTGAATCCAAGTCTCCCTCCGCTGAGCTTAAAGGGAGCTCAATTGTCTCTGACTTACCAAAAATAAAGAAAGATGCTTTTATCTAAATAAAGATGAATACCTATAACGAAGCATGAAAACCAACACAAAGTACAAAAATTGAAGCCATTAAAGAAGTGCCTTGAACTTGCATTCTCTCTGCTGACCACCAGGGGGCGACTCCTCTGGTTGTATAGAAGTCTATGAGAAAATGACTCGACTTCTCTCTTGATTTATTCCCTCAGTAAACATTGTAAACATGAGTTTATGTCTCAATCTCTAGTTTCAAGTCTTCTTCAATGCAGCATGATGTTCATTTAGTACATTATGGTCCATTTAGAGTCACACAGACCATAAAGCAGGGGATGCTTTAGGGCGGGGCTATCGTTGGGATTGACAGGTCTCTATCACGGTGTTATCTGGTCTGTGAGTTATCTGTGTTTTTGTCTTACGACTTCAACCCTTTCACAGTGTGTTTTCCGGAACATTTTGGTTCACTAAAAATCTCTTATTTAGCATTTGGTGAACTTAGTTCCATTTGTCGTCAGTTGAGCGAATGCTACAGTGCTGACAAATCACCACAAATCTCTGTTAACCTGTTCATGTTTGTGTGTTTTTATTTTCTTTCAGTCTTTGAAGGAGTGGACCTCCACCCTAAAACCAACAACTCTGACCACCACACCAGTGAAATCTCACTGGATCAGCTGATTGTGCGGCGAGGCCAACCCTTCAAAGTGACCCTTAATCTGAGTCAAGCTTTCAACCAAAACCTTTACCCACTCGCCATCTGTGCAGCGACAGGTCGGTTTTTCATGACATTAGTTGTTTTTATGAGTTGTTGAAGCTTCCCGTTAGCACAAAAATCTAATTCGGTATTACATAATCAGTAAACATGTTATTAAAATATCAGTCGGGACATTCTGTTGCATTACTGGGTTTAATTACATTTTCGATCAAGTTAAATGCAAATGTGGGAATCGTCACGTAAAGACAGGTCTTCTTTGGGCTAGCCGGAAAGCTTTACCCTATTTTCTCTTTTTTTGGTCTTTTCAAGGGATTCCTGTCCAGTGCGTCAGTGTTTTAACTTGCATTGATTAGTTATAAATATATAGCAGCATTGTTACAACAGTGAATATATGTTTGACAGGAAAACATCCGAGCGAGAAGCAGGGGACGCTGTCGTTCTTCAGTATCCCAGGCCTCAAGAAACCTTCTCCATCAGCAAAGGCTGTGTGGAAGGTCGAGCTTCACAAGGACGCGTCCCCGCCGAAAGGCCTCCTGGTCCTCACCATCACCCCGCCGGCTGACACCCCCATCGGGGAGTTCAACCTGCTTGTGAAACACCGGGACGAGGACAAGCCGCTGCCAACGCTGGTGGTGCTCTACAACCCCTGGTGCTCCGGTAGGTCGAGCAGTAAAAACCACAACGTTAAAACGCTCTGTTAGAAGAAACAGCCCTGCATGGAAATGTTGCATGTTGTAGTTAAACTTGAAACAAAGCATCATGTTTTATAAAATCGTATCTTTTATTGGAGAAAATCTTGATTCGTAAAGTAGCTAGTAATTAAAGCTGATGAAAATGTATTGACGTCAAAAGGTTCTATTAATATTTCCCTCTGAGATGTCGTTAAGAAGAAGTAGAATGTTGCATGAAAAGAAAACACTGACGTAAAGGACAAGTACCTCAATTTGAAACGTAAGCACAGTACTTGCGTAAATGTAGTGTACTTTCTGTAGTTGCAGTCCAACACTGCTTGTCTGTTACTTTTGATACGTGAAGTACATTTTGCTGATAATGATCATGTCTTTTTTGCCTCAGTAAGATTTTAAAATGCAGAAGTTTTTGAATACTATTCATACTGTAAACTGAATAATATCCGTCTGTATGAATTCACTCTCTCTGTAGATGACTGGGTGTATATGAAGGAAGAGAAGGAGATAAATGAGTATGTGATGAATGAAACAGGAGTCATCTACAAAGGAAGTAACAACTACATCTTCCCTCTTGACTGGGACTTCGGGCAGGTACTCTTAAATACACACACACACACACACACACACAGTCGTGTTGCCTTCGCTTCAGAGGACGTTCTATTGACTTCCATCAATTTCCTGGAGATTTAGCCTAACCCTAACCATAAACGCTACTTGCCTAATCCTAATTTCCTAATCCTAATTTTTACCTTAACATAACCTTAAACCAAGTCTCCACCTAAATGTAATGATTTGTGTTATGGGGACATCCATTTAGTCCCGAAAGGGAAGGTGAGTCCCCACAAGGTGACTGTGTAAACAGATGTATGTCCTCACAACATTAGTAATACATGCACACACACACACACACACGGATACTTTTCATGGAAGCAAAAAATGGCCAAAAATATGAAATCACTACCGAATGCTTAATGTTGAAATTTAAATATCACTGAATTAATGGCCCTGAATTATTTTGTGTATAATATATACAATATTTCAGAATTCATAAATCCAGATTTAAAATTCCGATACTGAGCAGTAAGTACTCAACATTCAGGGTTATGTTTGGTATGAGGAAATTGAACATATTGTACTGTACTGCCAAGAGCAGATGATGTCTCTTGTAAAGTTTAAATCATATTCCCATCTGTACCGACGTAAAGAAGATACGATTCAACAGCGTCTCCTCTCATTGCTTCTGTTCAGTTTGAGGACAAGATGGTGGACATTTGTTTGAAGATTTTGGACCTCAACCACAAACACTCCATTGACCCGGCTGACGACGTCTCTGCTCGCTGTAACCCCGTCTACGTCGGCCGCCTGATCAGCGCCATGGTAGCACGCGCTCTGTGTCCACACACCTTTATAGCTGCAAAGCATTTGTGGGCGGACATTTACCAATATAAAGTTAGAAACAACTAATTAGATCAATTAAGAGCTCAAGAAGAAGAAGACAGCAGATGTATGTAGTTTTCAAATTATAAAAAAGACAAATGGCAAATGTGACCAAATCTTACAGGAAATAAAAGTTCATAATTTGGAGGGAAAAAAGCTACAAGAATGAGAATTTCCTTGTTTTCTTCCAGATCAACAGTGCAGATGACAGTGGAGTCCTGGTGGGACGCTGGGACGGTTCATATCATTATGGGTTCAGACCGTCTCACTGGACCGGCAGTCACGCCATCCTTAAGCGCTGGCTCGACAACGACTGCCGCAGAGTCAAGTACGGGCAATGCTGGGTGTTCGCCGGCGTGATGTGTTCAGGTAACGTCTGTCTTTGCAGGTACTCACACCTGAAACAACATCTGTAAAGGCGAATAGTAGCTCTGAAACAATTGATCGATTTGTCTGTCAGAGAACATTTTTGCGACGTCAGCAAATAGCTGAAGGTTTCACGTGTCTTAAAAAAACAAGTGACTACTAATATTGTCTGTTCACACTTCAAAAATCATAAAAATGCTGTTCATTTGTGAAGATTATCTGGCTGAAGAAAACGTGCAGGTATCATAAACGTTTGTTTGTCACACAACTTATCGTTGGAATGCTTAACAGCATTCCAACAACAATAACTATTGTTCTTCGAATCTTTATTCAACTTCTTCTATTTCTTCCGTCGCACCGCTTCTCCTCCTTCATTTTTTAAGCTACAGAAACCTATCAAAATGTTCAGCTCTTTCAGGAGAGGTGTGATATGACTTTTCATATTTGTAATCTTTAAACTCTTTGAATTATTAAGCTTTTTGCAATTTGTTTTTGAATTGGATATCTATTTTCAGCAATGTTTTTGCGATTAATTTCAGTTTTCAGCATTCCAACGCATTTTCAGCAGGAAATGCTTTTTCTAGTTTTCTGCAATATTCCAAAACCCGAAAGAAAAATTCCCATTGGCTTTTTGTCGAGGGAAGCATGAGTGAGGCCACCTTAAATACTTCATACCTGCAGCACTCTGTATTGTAACGAGCAACGGAGAGCTGCAATAAAAAATATCTTCTGACTCATAATGTTGACACAGATCACGTAACTCTTTTGGAAGGTTTCTGGATATCGTAGCTAAATCCGAATAAGAACAGCCGCCTCCCGAGTGTCTCTGCCAACTCTATTATCTTTGTCACTTCATGATCTTGTGTGTGTGTGTGTGTGTGTGTGTGTGTGTGTGTGTGTGTGTGTGTGTGTGTGTGTGTGTGTGTGTGTGTGTGTGTGTGTGTGTGTGTGTGTGTGTGTGTGTGTGTGTGTGTGTGTGTGTGTGTGTGTGTGTGTTTGTGTGTGTGTGTGTGTGTGTTTCGAGTAAAGCAAACTTGCCGAGCAGGAAAAGAAACAGTATGGAGATCAGGGAAAAAAACCTGCATGTGATTTTGTATTTAAGTCTGAATGTGTCTTTGTTGCTTTGACAGTAAATGCTCATGATAAGAGGTTACAACATGAGAAAACTAAACTAGTTCATATTCAGGTAAATGAGTTAGGTTTAAACACAAGGAGGGCATTGTTTCTCTTCCAGAAAGGCGTCATGTTGCTTGTTTGAGTGACTCAAATCTTCATGTTTGGTTTCAGTGATGCGCCTGCTGGGCATTCCGTGCCGCGTGGTCTCCAACTTCCAGTCCGCCCACGACTGCAACAAGAATCTGAGCATTGACGTTTATCACGCCGACTACGGAGTCCGAGAGAGGGAATCCCCCGACAGTGTTTGGTGAGACACAGAGGCTTCAATATCTTACACACAAGTCCCTCAAAGTTAAAAACACGGCACACAACTCTTACCCGGTACATCAGTTTGTGTTGTAGGAGAGATAGTAGCTGCCTGAGGGCGAAATAAAATGCATTTTCCCATTCCAAACTTTTACTAGAATAACACCTCAAAAAAAACTCAATAACTCACTTTTTTTGGCCATTTGGGGTTGACAGAAACTGATATTTTATGATCTTTTCAGTCAATATGGCAGTTTTATTCGATCAGGCAGTTTTATTCGATCAGGTATGACATTAAACCCATTCTCAGGCCTATCATCATCATCATGTCATCATCATCTCGGCTCCTCATAACCGCAACTACAATAACAGTCTAGTGTTGTTTGGGTGTGGCGTCTCGCCCTGAGAGATTTTAATCCGCCGATAATGGAATGATGTCATGTGTTTTACTTTTAGACTGTGATCTGTGTTCTTTAACTTTTATCTTCTTTTTGAAGATTTGACAGTATATACCTCAAAACATGAGTCAAAGAGTGACACACTCTTTGACTATCGGGACTAGATGCTAACATCGAGAACTTCATCTTTGAAGAAAAATGTCAGTCCAGTGCTGCAGAAAGAATCCAGAAAGAATTTATCTTTTGCTTTATTCCAGGAAGAACTTGATATTTGTTTTCACAAAATCAAAATTCTAAAATTTTTCTTTGTTTTCCGTATTTCAGAATCAACCTGTTGTGGAAACTCGGCTTCCAAAGACCTTTAAACCATTTACATAAGTTATTATTGTACATTTTAGTTACTTAAAGACATTTTTAACAAGGAAATAGAACCATAGACAGATTATTATTATGTATTTGTATGTCTTAAAACATGTCCAAAAGGGATCTTAAAAGAACATTCCAGACTACTATTGTTTAATATGATACTCCAGTGGTGTGTTTCAGATCTACTGCACTGCTGCAGATTGTGAATGTTGTTTTGTGTTTTAGGAACTTCCATGTGTGGGTGGAGGCGTGGATGAGGAGACCAGACCTGGCAGAGGACGGCAAATATGACGGCTGGCAAGTTCTGGATCCAACACCACAAGAGAAAAGTGGCGGTACAGACTCTCTTGTTTCAACCGGATTTGCTGGTTTCTATTTTATCTCCTGCACCTGCAGCAACACACACACATATCCAAATGTGAAATCCTCAAATGTTTAGGTTTGTTCCACCAACAGTCCGAACTCTAAAGATATTTAGCTTACTAACACATGTGACAAAGAAAACACACTCACATTTTACAAGCTGGAACCGACAAATGTTTGGTATTTCACTAAAACACGAATATCAAAATAGTTGCAGATCAATTTTCTGTCGATTAATCAACACATTGGTTTGGTTCTGCACATGCATGCAACGCAGCCCCTGAAACATTTCCTTGTTGCTTTCATCGTGGAGTCTGTCAACGAACAGATGGCATTTTAAAATCCTACAGATGTCTTTAAATCGCATGACACCAAAGTACTCTGTGTGAGTTGAGAAGTTTGTTACTTTATTTTAATATTTGAACGTCTCACCTCCTGTAGGTATTTACTGCTGCGGTCCAGCTCCGGTCACAGCCGTCCGGAGCGGACAGACGGACCGCAAATATGACATCCCGTTTGTCTTCGCTGAGGTCGCTGCCGACTGTATTCACTGGCTGGTCAGTAAGCAGATTTAGAGCCTCAACGTCACATTTCGTGATTTAGTGTGAAATAAAAGATGGCCAGCCGAAGCCTACTGTATTTTTGTTGTTTCTATTGTCTGTTTGTGTGTTCTATCAGGAGAAAGCTGACGGTTCAATGGTGAAAATCTTTTGTGACACCTCGAATGTCGGTCACAATATCTCCACCAAGACTGTCGGCTCCGACAAGAGGAATAACATCACCGACAACTACAAACACAGAGAGGGTCGGTTCACCTGTCAAACACCTGTTACTGCTGCACTGTAGACCTCTGCTCTGTTCGGAAACATGATGTGGTATTTTTGTGGGCGAAACGTAGGACGAGGAAGAACGATTCTCTCAGCATGTTAGTTCAGCAAGTTTTATTGGCTTGTTATTCTGTAGTCACTCACGAAAATACCAGTTTGGGCTCACTTTCTACAAGCAGTGTATAGTTAGCATGAAAGCATGGTGGAATTAGCATGGTAGCTAGGTAACTAGCCAGCCGTTAAAAAGGCGGAATTTGCAAGCTAGCTAAGTAGCCAGCTGTCCGCTAGTTAGCGTGGTAATTCCACCATGCTTTAATGCTACGCTGGTTCGGCCAAGTTAACACTTTATGACTTTCAAAGTCATCCGACAGCTCTACTGTTCACACTACATATTTTGCTGTCTTGTAATTGGAAGTCATGAAGTCGTCGTGGTTTTCCCTGATGAGGTCTCTGAAATAAGTTTTGTGATGAAAACACATGCCAGAACTGACACGGGTGTAGCATAGCCTTCTGCGTGAGCGTGCTGTGGTACAACAGCCGTTTCGGCTGAGGAGGTTAGCGGAAGGCTATGCTAAACTATTAGCAGCATTTTGACGTTGGCTGTAAAGGGTGTCTATAGTAGCTTAGGAAATTGATTGAATCCCCGTAATTACAGGATCAGATAAGGAGAGGTCTGTCTTTGAATACGCCACCACCAGAGACTACTCCAGAGGTGATGGAGAGATGGAGGAGGACGACGAGGAGGACGACGAGAATGAAGAGATGGAAGAAAACGGCGAGAATGAGGAGAGAGGGGAGAACATTGAGGTTGAAGAGACAGAGGAGGGCGAAGAGAATGAAGAGACGGACGAAGAAGATGAGAGTGCTGACGAGGCGGAGAATAATCCCACAGAAAGTACGGGGAATGAACCCCCCGTCAGCCCCCCACAGCCAACTCCACCACAAGTGTTTGTGCATTTTAAAGAGGTGTGTCACAGAAACTAAAGTTTCCCTTTAGACTATTAAATAGGATGTATGTTATTTTGATTTTTGGCTATTTTGATTTAAAACAAAACTTGGATGAGGTCCTGGTAGGGTTTAAGTTTAAGCATGAACTGCAACGTCCACACTTTGAAACCCGTCGGGGACCTTTGTTGCTGTTTCCAATCTTCCACATGTCTATTGCCTTTTTCCTAGTGAAAGCAAAAATGCCAAAAAAAAAGCTAACCATCAAAATATCAACTTTCTTTTTTTCTGCTTTGTTGTGAACAAGTCACACCTCAATTATCACCCGTAAAAAAACTGCACCTTGGGAAAAGTCACAATACCCGATTTTAGGGCCACTGCTCTTCATAATATATCAATCAATATATCAATGATCTGTTATCCGTGTGCAATGAAGTCGAAATCATGATGTTTGAAGATGACACCATGCACTCACAGGACAAACGCATCAGAAGTCACCATGAAATGAAATCAGGAAATGTCTCACTCTAAAGACTGTAACTACTTTACCAACAGATACAAGCTTTGGGATTATCCTGACATCTGCATGAATAGCAAAAATGAATTAAAATCGTATGTGCAAGAAGTACAACAAAAAGACAAAATACCAAAAAATGATCTGCTTTTACCTTTGATTGAGGTGGCAGTCATCACTTTATCCTCTTAATCAAACCATCATTTATTTTTTCTTTGATTTTAAATTTTTTTATTTTATTCAAAATAGAATCAGAAATGGCAAGGTTCAACTTCAACAACCCAGATATTTGAAACCTAATCTAACACATATCTTGTAACCTGTTATTAACTACTTGATCAAAGACGAATTCCTTTGGATTTCTTTCAATAAGTGTATTTTGGCCTTTTGTCAATGTCTCATTGTGTGGTGCTGCAGGTGAGCCCACCGACCAACGGTAAGAACGTGAGATTGGAGCTGGTGCTGCAGAGTAAGAGCACTGCTGCCAGGCCGTTGTCCATCAACATCAGGGTCCAAGCCATGAGGTACAACGGTGGATCGGGTGTGAACATCCAGAATCGGGTGAAGGAGAAGACGCTGCAGCCTGGGATAGGTGAATCTTCTTCTGTGAACATGTAACTGTTGAATTTTGGAGGCAGATACCTCAAAAGGTTGACAAATATAACCAAAACGATGTGTGTATGGAAAACCGTATATGTTTTTGTTGAATTTGTTGTGAAGCGACTCTCCTCTTCCTCTGTCTCTTGGAGATCTGGTCATCCCTATCCGGATCCGGTTCTCGGACTACCGTAAACCGATGTTGGAGTGCGACAGCATCAAGGTTTCAGCTGTGGTCACGGACAAAGAGAAGCCAGATTACTCATACCTGGCTGAGGATGATGTCGTGCTGCTTGACCCTCCCATCACCGTCAACGTTAGTAAAAACAAATCTCAAATCATAAAGACATGTCGTCCAGCTTTGTTCAGCTGTCTGTCACACAGCTGTTTGTGTCTCTTCTCACATTCAAAGTCCAGCATTACAGTTCCAAAATGAACAAAATGATAAAAGTATATATAACAAGACTGCAGCCAAGCTATCGGCACTGTGACGCCGTACAGGCACAGTGGTGCTTTGGGCTAAATACTCATGTCAGCATGGTAACATGCTCACAATGACAAATTTAACATATATGTGTTTACCATCGTAGTTTAGTGTGTTAGCATGCAAACGTTCCCCAATTGGCAATAAACTACAGCTGATGGAAATGTCATGAGCAGGTAATAAATGTAGTAAACGCTCGTCCAAATCACTGCTGACGCCGCACCAAACTGCCTCTCTGGGCGTTAAAAATGACAAGTAAATAAATATATTATAATATATTATATACATTATTCATATATAAATCCAATTTTTTTTTATCTATATTTTGTGTCAAATTATTGATTTCTTTAATAAGCAGCCCGTGTAATAAGCAGGATAATGTCATTATTGTGCAATAATAACCATCTCAATGTACATTATTACTGACGTAAAACAACGACAGGAAACATTTTACTGCACAATACGTGCAGGACGTTCGGTTGTCGTGGAGCAGTTTCACAGTGTAGAATTAGTACTTTTACTGAAATAAAAGATATCATTTTTAGTTCCTCCACCTCTGCCTTTATGTGGGATATTGTTATTTGAGCCATTATCATGTCATTACATGGATAGAGTCTGGGAGACAATAAAATTACTTTTCTTTCCTCTCTCGTCTTGGTGCATGATGGGTAGTTGTTTCAACAACTTCAGTTGCCTGACTGAATGTATTTGAATAATCTGTTCAAATGTGTGTTTCAGCTTCCCAAAAAGGTCAGACTGCACCGTCGGGTAATGGCGGAGGTGATTTTCAAGAACCCAGTCAACGAGACGCTGACGCAGTGCTCTCTGACTCTCTCTGGAAGCGGACTGCTGCATGATGAGGTTCAAATCAAGTGTGTGTGTGTGTGTGTGTGTGTGTGTGTGTGTGTGTGTGTGTGTGTGTGTGTGTGTGTGTGTGTGTGTGTGTGTGTGTGTGTGTGTGTGTGTGTGTGTGTGTGTGTGTGTGTGTGTCTAACATAACCTGGCTGGGATGATGAATGCTTTTCATGGCTGGTTACAGTAAAGGTGAAAATAACATATAGTTATTTTATTACAATATGTATTAACAATAGTTTTGATTGTCAATCACAAAATACGATGGAGCACAAAAAATATGCATAATCTTCTGAGTTTGATATGTGCAACCACACATTTCTAGTATTCTTAGAAAGTATTCTGAACGACATGAAAACAAATTAAAGCTGCAACCAGCAAGTTTCAGGCATTTTTATTGATAAATGTCAAATGCAATTAAGATCAAAATACATTTATACGATTTGTTTTAGTGATGCGTGTGTTCGTGATTCAGCCTTAGAGTTGAGATGTTTCCATAACAATCTGAAATATATACCAAAACGTTTTGGTTACCATACCTAAAATATAAAAAAAACTTTTTTATTTAACAAAATGTTCAATGTTGTCCAAACACAAGCAGGTGCACAACAACATTATCTGAATAAAACTCATATCAGCAACATTTTGACCTAAATCAGGAACTGTCTGATCAAAGGATAACATGAAGATTATGAATCCGATGACGCATTTGATGCCAACATTTGGTATACTTGATGGTTTTTAATACTTATGGACATATTTTAATATTTCTTTTCTGCACCAAAATGGTGCTTCGAAAACCCAGCCCTATTCTGATACGTTTTAATGCACAACACTGCACAAGTGTCGCCTATCATAACACCAGGCAACGTAAATGTACCCACAAACTTCACTCTTTGTTGCCCCACAGGATTCCAGATCTTACGAAAAACAGCCAACTACGCGTGCAGTTCCCGCTCATTCCCTACAAGATCGGTAGGAAGACTCTGGTGGCCGACTTCGACTGCTCCACCTTCAGAGACATCAAGGGCAGCCGCACCATCAATGTCAAGCCGGCCATTTATTGAGCGCTTAGTAAGAGTCACATACGTTCACTCAGAAACGAAAATGTCAGAGTTAAAACTCTTAATGTGGATGTTCTAAAAGAAAGACTACAAGGTTGTTGTTTTCAATCAAATATGGTGGTGGTGTACAATAACAGCTGCTGCTTTTTTTTTCCTGCCACTACTACTCCTACTATGTGTGGTGTTGGGTAATATGAGGGCTGTAGAAAGAAGCCATTGCAGTGAAAGCAGGGTATTTTACACTTTAACCAAACATTCTTTGATGAGTCATCAATATCTACTCAGTTGTGACGCTGCACAACAAACTCGTTTGCCGCAGTTGATTTCCCGCTGGCAGTGGAACCTGCTGGAGAAACGTTGTGTTGCCGATGCTGAAAATAAATGACACACTTTTTGCTCCACATCCACTGAAATGAGAATATGTGATGCACCCAGTATTGCCCTGCTGTACATTTAGACTGGTGGTGACGCTTCAGGTACAAGCTCTTATCAGGGAATCATGTCAAGCTGAAGGTTTACATGAATGGCGCTAAACCGCATGCACAGACACACAAAAGTTTGTTTCAGGCTCCACTTCAACCTGCAGTCTTCTGAACCTTTAGCTTTCGCTGCAACCAAACAAAATCAATCCGTTGATTCTCTGTACATGCTCGGTGCTGCTTCTTGGAGGAGGCGAGCTGCTGCTAAAGTGTTTCCTCCTGCTTAAAAAAAAGAATGAGACCAAATGATGTGTAAGCTGGACTGTCTTTGTCTTTATTTACACGTTTTTATGGTTTTATTGAAAATGTCAGTAATATGCACAAATAAAGTGTTACTGAAAGCCATGTGGCCTTTGTGTCTTTCATGGTGACGCTACAGTATATCATTATACTGTATAATCATACTGCTGTGATAATTAAATGTGTTGCTTCAGGGATAAGAAAGACAAAAAGATTCATGTAACACAATATCACGTCTATTCATACAGACTTGTCTATCATTTTTGCATTTGTCAAGTCAAATATTAGATAGTTTTAACTCCGATCAAAGAAGTAAAAATAGCTATTTGTCCGCTGTAAGATCCCAACATGAGGTTAACACGAATCCAAAAAGACAAATCTAAAGTCCCTGATACACAATATAAAACCTTTACAGCATGGTTGGATGATAAGACAATGGGGCCCTATGCACATGCAAAAGACTCCACCACTACACCTATATAGGAGCACAACACACAGACTTTATAGCTGTTTATCCTCTTTTTGTAGTTCTTTTAAGTCTCTTTGTAGTTCTGTTTAATTTTGGAATTATTTTCATTTTTGGAGCTATTTTTTGTCTGAGGTTGTTCAGCCTTTTTTGTAGTTATGTGTCTCTCTGTAGTCATTTTGAGCCTCTGTAGTTTTTTTCCCTTTTTCACAGTCATTGTGAGTGAATTTTTGGTCTCTTTGTGTCTCTTTGCAGCTGCTTTGCATCCATTTGTTGTTTTGGTCTCTGTGGAGTCTTTTTGAGTCTCTTTGCAGTCGTTTCATGGATCTTTGTGGTCATTTTGAATCACTTCCTGGTTGGTACGTGTCTCTTTGAGTGACATTTTTATATAGGTGGTGGGGCCTAACTGACACGTTGGGCCCCTGGGGCTGTGCCCGGTCGGCCCATTCAGTAATTCACCCATGCATTACAAGCATGTTGGAGATACAGTGTGTTGAATTTCAGGAAACACATGTACATGGCACTTCAATGAAATACAACTCTTTGATTTATAGCAGTATTTAAAAACACAACTAGAAAATGCATTTCCTGCTGAAAATGCGTTGGAATGCTGAAAGCTGAAATGAATCTCAAAAACATTGCTGAAAATAGATATCCAATTTTTAAAAAATTGCAAAAAGCTGAATAATTCAAAAAGTTGAAAGATTACAAATATGAAGTTATGTCACCCCTCTCCTGAAAGCGCTGAACATTTTAATATTCGAACGGTTTCTGTAGCTTAAAAGAATTCCAGCAGTCGTGATATTTGTTGTAGTAGTAGTAGAAGTATTATTCGCAGTATAAGTATGAGTAGCGTTTGAATAAGTACTAGTTGTAGCAGTAGTGATATTTGTAGTAGCAGTAGTAGTAGAAGTTGTCGTCGAAGTATTTGTAATTAGAAGAAGTAGTAGAAGTAGTAGTATCAGCAGTCGTACTAATAGCTGTAGTAGTAGTATTAGTACTGGTTATTAGTACTGGTAGTAGCAGGAATAGCAGTATTAGCAGTTGTGGTATCAGTAATAATAGTAGTGGTAGTGGTAGTAATAGCAGTAGTGGTAGTAATAATATGTATGGTAGCAGTAATAGCAGTAGCAGTAGTAGTAATAGTAGCAACAGCAAAAGTTGTAGTAGTAGTGGTAATACTAGATATATTAGCAGTAGTAGTAGTTGTTGCAGTATTAGTAAGAGCATTCATTATTTCAACAAAAAAGCCTAATTTTGAGCGAAACGTTTAAATACAGTTAATCCATGAGGCTTTTATTTTGAAAGGGTGGGACTGGGTGGGGAGGGAGGGGGAGAGGAGACATAATCATCATGTTTGACACACAAACAGAGGTTATTAAATGCCTGGCGGGGGGGTCCTCTAAAAGTCTCTAAGACCTGAATGACTGTATCAGAGAGAGACATAGACAGGGAGAGAGAGAGAGAAGAAAGAATTAGTGAGAGTGAGAAGAAAGAATTTGTGAGAGAGAGAGAGAAGAAAGAATTTGTGAGGAGAGAGAGAGAGAAGAAAGAATTTGAGAGAGAGAGAGAGAGAGAGAGAGAGAGAGAAGAAAGAATTTGTGAGAGAGAGAGAGAGAGAGAGAGAGAGAGAGAGAGAGAGAGAGAGAGAGAGAGAGAGAGAGAGAGAGAGAGAGAGAGAGAGAGAGAAGAAAGAATTTGTGAGAGAGAGAGAGAGAGAGAGAGAAGAAAGAATTTGTGAGAGAGAGAGAGAAGAAAGAATTTGTGAGGAGAGAGAGAGAGAAGAAAGAATTTGTGAGAGAGAGAGAGAGAGAGAGAGAGAGAGAGAGAGAGAGAGAGAGAGAGAGAGAGAGAGAGAGAAGAAAGAATTTGTGAGAGAGAGAGAGAGAGAGAGAAGAAAGAATTTGTGAGAGAGAGAGAGAGAGAGAGAGAGAGAAGAAAGAATTTGTGTGAGAGAGAGAAGAAAGAATTTGTGAGAGAGAGAGAGAGAAGAAAGAATTTGTGAGGAGAGAGAGAGAGAGAGAAGAAAGAATTTGTGTGAGAGAGAGAATAAAGAATTTGTGAGAGAGAGAGAGAGAGAGAGAGAGAGAGAGAGAGAGAGAGAGAGAGAAGAAAGAATTTGTGTGAGAGAGAGAAGAAAGAATTTGTGAGAGAGAGAGAGAGAAGAAAGAATTTGTGAGGAGAGAGAGAGAAGAAAGAATTTGTGAGAGAGAGAGAAGAAATAATTTGTGAGAGAGAGAGAAGAAATAATTTGTGAGAGAGAGAGAAGAAAGAATTTGTGAGAGAGAGAGAGAGAGAAGAAAGAATTTGTGAGAGAGAGAGAGAAGAAAGAATTTGTGAGAGAGAGAAGAAAGAATTTGTGAGAGAGAGAGAGAGAAGAAAGAATTTGTGAGAGAGAGAGAGAGAAGAAAGAATTTGTGAGAGAGAGAGAAGAAAGAATTTGTGAGAGAGAGAGAGAAGAAAGAATTTGTGAGAGAGAGAGAGAGAAGAAAGAATTTGTGAGAGAGAGAGAGGAAAGCATTTGTGAGAGAGAGAAAGAATTTGTGAGAGAGAGAGAGAGAAAGAATTTGTGAGAGAGAGAGAGAGAGAAGAAAGAATTTGTGAGAGAGAGAGAGAGGCAGAGAGAGAGCGAGAGAGAGGCTCTGATATCTCTGGCAAACTCTCATTTGGAGATTGTCTGATGTTTTATCTTTTACAGCTTACATGACTATTGTCCTGCTCTGCCATGTCTTTCCTCACCTCTCCCTCTTGTGTCGCGGTGTGTGTAAATGTCACTCGAATCAGGAAACTTATCAGAATACTCATGTCTGATTGGCCGAGATGCAACACGTAACAGCTGCAACAAATCATGTGTGTGCGGCTTTTATTTTAAAATGGGGTGTGTGTGTGTGTGTGGGGGGGGGGGGGGGGGGGGTGGAGGAGGGGGGAAAGACCTCTGAAGATCCCTAAGACCTGAATGACTGTACGAGAGACACAGAGAGAGAGAGCGAGAGAGAGAGAGAGAGAGAGAGAGAGAGAGAGAGAGAGGAGTGTATGTGCGCGTGTGTCTGTGAGTGTGTGTTTATCAACATCACTAATTGGCTCAATCGCGAACACCTGTGTGCCTGAAGCCATTTGAAAATATTCTCCATAGAGATCCCATTGAAAATAAAAAGCTTAATAATTCAAAAAGTTTAAAGGTTAGAAATATAAAAAGCCATAGCAGACCTCTGGTGAAAGAGCTGAACATTTTAATAGTTGAACGGTTTCTGTAGCTTAAAAAATGAAGGAGAAGCGGTGCGACGGAAGAAATAGAAGAAGTTGAATAAAGAAACAGGATAACAATAGTTGGAATGCTTAACAGCATTCCAATAATTAAGAATAAAATAACCTTAAAGTAAATGCAGCAAATTAGGCAATAGCAATAGACAGGAAATGCAGTGTTAGTGCAATCAGAAGTTGCCCCAGATTTAATAAAGGACACAAAGAAATGACACAAAATTAATTCATTACTAATTCAGATGAAACAGCAGTTTTGCTTTAGATTTGAAACAAAGCGAGATTTGCTTGTAAACATCCAGAAGAAACTCCCTTTTCTCTGAAATAGAAACCAAACACATGCTGCTCTCAGTCTGATTATGCGTTCACAGCTGTGGGAAAGATGGAAGTTTGGGAAAGCATTGCTCCTAATGAAATAGTTGATTGGTGACACCAAAAATATTAATACCAAAGCATATTATTAGCTACTCCACCAGTGGACTGCAGATTTTACACACACATTTTAAGATCAGTTTAGCACAAAGTATGTATCATATATAAGAGTGATTTTCCTTTATTATCACTTTTACTTTTCAGGAACAGCATTTGCTTTATTGCCAAAGTACCTTATGTGAACACAAACAAGGAATTTGAAGAAAGTTTTGAGTTACTCTCCATGTACAGTAAGATAAAACACATAAATAAGGACAAAAAAGCTGAACAAAGATAAATATCTTAAAATTAAAAAATTAAAATAGGTACAAAGCAACAACATACTGTGTCTATATGCAAGCTAAGTGTTTCTGTAAATCATAAACACATATAAACAGGGCAAAATAATACATATTGGGTATTGTAATAGATAAATATGTAATTATATAATATTATAGAGTGTGCAGGATTTATAGTCAACAACGCTGGATGATATGTAGAATACAACAGAGTGTATATTAAACTGTAAATATTATTTTAGGTAGTGGATCTTTTGGTATTACAGGCTTATTGACACTATGTGACTGATTTAACTGTTTGTTGTTGTGGTGGCCTGTGGAAAGAAAAGGTTCTTATGTCTGGTTGGTTGGGCTCTATAGCGCCCACCAGAGGGGGAGAGAACAATCCAATAATCTAATAATGATTTCTGTACTTTTGGAATCTTTAATCAGGTTTAAGGTCCAGGGACAGAGTGTCCAATGCTGTACAGGTTATAAAGCCCTCTTAGGCAGTTTTGTGATTGGTGATATTGGGCTATATGAATAAAAATTACTTGACAGGTAAGTTATCACATACAGGGAATTTGATTTGATGTTTTGCTGCCAAATAAACAGTGAGAGAAAAGTAAACAAATGTATAATCTTAAATGACAAAAAAACAGAAATTTACAACACAAAAAGTGAACAAATAATTATCTGTTAAACGCGCTGTATGGTGTTTAAAATATGGAGATGGTCTAGAGAATAATGTGCAAACGCCACCCCACAAATTAAAATACACATACATTTAATAATACTTTAACTTCTTTGGAAATAATTTGTTTTCATCCTTTATTTAGCCATGAAGGTCTCATTGAGATACAAGCGCTCTTCTTCCAGGGAGTCCTATATATATATATATATATATCTGTATACTCCACTATGCTGCTGTAATCCTGTAAATTTCCCTAATGCCGGACTAAAGGATTATTTTATTTTATCTTATTTGATGTTACATCCAATATAGCCACCAGAGGCCTCACTACGATTGTCCAAAGTCCTACAACTTTCAAAGGACCCGAACGCAGCGTGTAAAGGGGAAGTACGGAAGCCTCAACAATCAAACTGACTGAGAAGTACGAAGCTACAGCTAGCCGGCAAGTTCCTGAACCACAAAGTACGCAGAGTAATGTCAGTATTAACAACGAGTACAAATAATTTCAGGTAACGTTTCAGTTTCAGTCGTTTCGACCAAGTCGTTTTCTGTCGTGAGGAGGACGAACATCCTTGTTGCCTCATCACAGAACCGTTTTACCCGGCAGCCCCGGTAAGAAGTGTGCGAGAGCTTTCTTTACATTAAGCTAACAGCTAGCTTAGCTTAGCCGTGGCAGAGTGGTTAGCTCGCTAAGCGAATTTAGCTAACTGAAAACTCCACTCGAATTAGCAAATTGTTAGCTAGCGAGCTAATGTAGCAATGAGATAATTGTGAGGTGACGCCAGTTAAAACCAAAAAAGACAAACTGTATGTCGGTAAACCGGGCTGAATAAGACTCAGCTGGTAAATTAGTCATATGTTTGTGCATTATTATACAATTATTATTGAAGTCTTTATATTGTATAACATTCCTGGCTAACAGCCCTGCAGTAAACTCTGTCGTCATTTAATTCCGTTGTGTTGAAACTGCGTCAGAGCGGTGTTGATTTATTTATATTAAAGAGTGTGTGTAACGTCACTAAAGATTTAGGTGTACTTCTCAGTAACGCAATGCAATATAATGGACCTTTAGCTTCGAATTACAGGCTTCTAAAATTACAATAAAGGTGAAATTAACACCTGAACCGTGAGCTAGGAATACCTAATTATCTGAAGCGTGTAGTGTTAACTGCATATCTTTGTTCAGGAATCCAGGTTTTCCTCAACAACCATTTCTTATCTTAAGGAATGACTTGCATTTACAACGTTGAGATGCAGGTAGTAACAGTTTAAACCCAGAGCAGTTCAAACTGAGTGAGCAGGTTTTGGGTTCAGTGTGGTGATCTGAGCGCACACATTGCATTTCATATTTTGATATTTGTCACAGCTGAAGTTGTGAATTGAAGAATCAGGGGCCTGTTAGTATCATTAACAGTTTACGTACCTTGCCAATTCAAGCAGGTACATCCAGATGGAATATAGTATAAACTTATTGTAATTTGAGTTTATTGTAATCGGTGCCAGCCAGGAGATAAAAAGTCAAGCTGATGCATTCCTAGAATACATTATTCCTGCACAGTTTGGTTCAGTGTATGGATAAGAAAGGAGGATATCAGATTTGGTGTCATGGTCAACAATTCTCCACCATTGCCAATGAGTCTTTGACCTAGAAGAAGATCACATGTCCTCTTTGCCGGCAGCCAGAACAAATCTCTTCATCTGTCATTGAGTAATTGTTGTCGAGACACTGAGTTAAACAATACCACAGTAAACATTGATACAGTGGACAAGGACATATTTTGAACAATAGATGACAAGTACCCAGACTGTTGGACTGTTTAGAGGCGATATATGAAGTTTCCTCTGGTAAGTGTTTGGATGTTCAGAGATGTAACCGGTGTTTCATCTTTCAGTAAAGAAGCAGAGATGCCTCAGAAACAAAGGTCCAAGTCCTGGACGGAGTTGAAACAAGTTGGAAATGAATGTTTCAAGGCGGGCCAGTATGGAGACGCCACCAATTTCTACAGCCAGGCGATCAAAGAGCTGGAGAAGTCCAGTAAGTGTTTGCTTGAATATATATATATATGTTTGTTTACAATAAGAAGGGTGTACAACATGTACAATAGGCAAATGAACAATGGCATCAATGGGGAAAAAAGGTCATTTCAGCATGCTGATTTAAACGACACATTTATTGAACTTGACAATGTTACGATTCCAGCCTGATATTTGTCAGAACAAACATGTCTGGCTGGTCCTTGCTGAGCCAATTTCCAAATGTTACTTCAGTAAAAGTACTGGCTTCAAAATATACAAGTAAAATAACTCATTATGCAGAATAATATATATGTCGTTCGACTATAATTTTTTATGCATTAATGTGTTCTTCACTTAAATATTGCAGCTGTTAAAGGTGGAACTTTACGTACTTAATGATACACTTCTTGATAATACACCATCAGTTATTTTTAGTTTATTTATATTTTTATTATGAATCTGCAAAGTTGCTAGTAACTAATATTGTCAAAGAAATATAGTAAGACATTTCCATCTGAGATGTAGAGGACGAGAAGCATAAAGTTTCATATGTAAATAAATACTCAAGTAAAGTACTTGTACCTCATTGTATTTCAAGGTTGTGGTATGTAATGAGGTACTCAATCATAGTCGGTGTATTTTTTGACAGTGGTTGACGGTTTCCCCGGTTTGGAGAGACAAAACAATGTACGGCTCTGGACGAGGGCAGCAGCAGAACTTATTTCAGACACTCAAAAGAAATGCCCACCTTAAAAAGTCAATACCCGTTTAAGTGTTCACTATATTTAGGGTGTTTTCTGACGGAGAACTGAAAGTGAAACTTGTGGAGTCTGGTTGCTCTGAAGAGAGCATAGATAAGTTTCACCTTCACCAGAAAGAGCTGTCCGACAGCCCTTTGGCAGTGAGCCTAATACAAATGTAGTGTTTGGCAGACTGTTGTATTTTGTACTAGTTTCAGGCTCAGAGTCTCAGGATCTCTGCAGTGGTCTACCACTCCTGTCCTGACCCTCGAATCAATGTGTCCACGTCGGTACCTCTCTCTGTTATTATAATGATGGTCCTTTGTGTCAGTTGGCCTTTGCTCTTCTTTCTCTTCATGTGTCTTCTACAGGATGTTTGGCTGAATGCTCCTCTTTAATCAGTCTTATTTCTCTTTTAAGATAAGAGGAACCCCGAGGATTTGGGCATTTTGCACTCAAACCGTGCAGCGAGCTACCTGAAAGAGGGCAACTGTGCCGAATGTGTGAAAGACTGCAACACGTAAGTGTTTTTATTACACCATGTTGTCTGATTCTGTGCAGTTGTCTTAATGTTTTTGTGTTTTTTGTATTAGTTATACCACATTTGTATACATTTTAATCTTTCAGGGTTTTTCTTCTTGACCCTTGGCTTTTATCTTCTAATGTCGCTTCGATAAGTTAAACCTACGGAAAAAAAGATTGCCGCCCATATACACACACTTGAGCTCCATTTTATTTAATGAACTGATGATCAATCGTGTGCTAGTACGGGTGTTTTTTAGGCATCGTGTCTTGCAGCTTTGACTCTTTATAAGTAGAGTTGAGGCATTCTCTGCCGTCTGGCTCAATGCAGGTGATCTGAATGAGTGCCTAACTCGTAAAATGTACGTCTTTTCTCTCAGGTCTCTGGAGTTTTTCCCGTTCAACGTGAAGTCTCTGCTTCGTCGTGCTGCTGCCTACGAAGCTCTGGAGCGTTACAGGCAGGCGTACGTAGACTACAAGACGGCTCTGCAGATCGACTGCAACATCGCAGCTGCTCACGACGGCACCAACAGGTACCTGAGCTGCAGAAGACTTAACCTCCATGACGTGTATTTAAACAGAGATATGTTTTGTGGTCGATTGTACAATATATTCTCAACCCACCTGTAATCACGCCGACAGATGGATTTGTCTTTCGCTACATTTAAAGGACTAAACGAGGAGTTTGGGCTCACTGTGTTTTCTTTATTGTGTCTCAGGATGACGAAGGCGCTCACAGAGGCAGACGGTCCGTCATGGAGGGAAAAGCTTCCTCCCATCCCCACCGTCTCTCTGTCTGATAGAGAGAAACTAGCCCAGAAAACCACAGCCAACGCTGCACAACCGAACCCTTCACCCAAACAGAACGGCACCAGACAAACCAACAAACCTGGTAAGAGGAGTCCCAAAAGCAGTTTATTTATTTAAATCGAAAGATGTCTAACTGACCAGCTGCATGTTGGCACATCCTCTCATTTCTACCAACCACACGGTTCCTTCTGTGTGTGTGTGTGTGTGTCGTCAGTCGGGAGGAAGTTATTCCATTTCAGGTTGGTTCAGATGTAAATCCATCTTTTCCGTCTCTTTCTTCTTCTATCCTCCCCGTCAGCTCCCAGTGACAAAGACATGAAGAAAGGACAAACCCTGAAAGAAGAAGGCAATGCTCTGGTGAAGAAAGGAGAGCACAAGAAGGCCATAGAGAAGTACAGCCAGAGCATCAAACTCAACCCCACTGAGATCACAACCTACACCAACCGGTGGGTCGCGTCTTCATTCCTCCATGTTGTTGTCCCTTTAATGGGAAGAACGCTGGTTAAAAGGGTAGTTTGGATGTTTGGATGAGGTACTGATACGACATATACTCTGTAAATAGTTTAACCTACACCTGTGAGCCAATTACAATTTAGATAAATGTATCAGATTTAGCGCATGAATCTGTCAATGCCAATACCATTTTTATGAATGTGATGAATGACAGGATTTAACTGACTTTGTCTCAGGAGTGAGCATATGAACGTTTGCCTTCATGGCTTTCTGCCACAGAGGATTTATTTGAACCCAAACCAGGAACTATTCCTAAACCTAACCAATGCTGTTGAAACGGTTTATAATGTAACTTTATAGAGTTTTTGGAATATTTCTTGTCGTCAGTCGGAGTCTAAAGTGAATCTTTTATTTCTTCACAACTGAAACTTGAGCAATATTGGATCACTTATTATGCTCATAATAAACTTTATTGATGAAACACTTTTCAAAGCTCAAAGTGCTTAAAAATAGTCTACGGTTGCAACTCTACATAAGAAATAAGAGAGCGAAGCTGCGCAGCAGTCAAATGGTTATTCATAATTCAAATGTCAACATTATGAATGAAGCTTTGAAGTAGTCGGTGCAGCCCTTTAATGAACAAAAGACAGTCTGGCATTCATCCACATGGACATCTATCGATCATATAGAAACATCACTGAGAGCCAAGTAGGTGTTGATTGATTTGCATCCAGTTCAGTTTCTTTGGGTTGATTGTTCAGACTTGTAGGTTTTGTCCTAGAACATCTTTTACACAAGCCGTCTGGTGTTTTGACTCTATTTCCTGTGTCTGTGCGATCAGGGCGCTGTGTTACCTGTCTGTGCAGCAGTACCGAGACGCCGTCAGAGACTGTGACGAGGCTCTGATCATCGACAGCAGCAACATCAAGGCGCTCTACAGGAGGGCTCAGGCTCACCTGGAGCTCAAGGTGAGAGCGGGAATCCTCCTCACTGCGCTTCACTTCCTCATTCACACACACCAGAGTAATCAGACGCGTCTGTCTGCAGGATTTCTGTACGGTCGACAAAATAAAAGCATTTCCTGTCTTGATAATCGCTGCCGTTTCCCCTCCGGCAGCCTCTCCTCATCGGTATTCATCACACATGTTTAGTTTCTAACTCTTTTAATTCTCGTCGCCGTTTTCCTGCAGGACATCAAAGGCTGCGAGGACGACCTGAACAGCCTCCTCAAAGTGGAACCAAAGAACGTGGCCGCCCTGAAGATGCTGCAGGATGCGCAGGATAAGAAGTGATGACGCGTCCGGGACTGGCGGAGGCGGCGGTGAGGATCGGTCCCTGCACTGCGTACAGACTGGGGAGGAAAAGAAAACACACAAAAAAAAAAAAAAACAGCCGAGCAGTGACACGATTCAGCCGCCTGACCTGTGTTTCCCAAAAGCTTCGTTCACGCCGAGCCTGTGTTTGATCCGTTTACTCACTGGAACAAACACGAGCTTGGTTTCGAGACGCTTCTGGAAAACGCAGCGCCGGTCGATGAGACCTGAGGAAGAAGCCTTGATAATGTTTGTAGTTCTACCGGTTTTAGTGTCACGGAGTATTTATGGTTATTTATGTAAGAGCTGAGATCTTTGACGTGCATCACAATTCTGACTGAGGATAACCCTTTACCATTAAACACCATTTGTAAAAGTGAGGTCATGTTGAGCTTCTGCTGGACGCCGAAACTTAAGCGTCGAGGGCTACTTACTGGCTTTTGCTGAGCTTCCCCCACACCCGGGCTCGTCTTCATCAACACCAAAGCTCATCTCTTAAGAGACCGGTTATCACGCGACGTCGGGTCACGTGATCCAGTTCCATTGGCTGATGAAGATGATGGCGTCGTTAGAAAGCTTCCATTAATCAAATGGTTCGGTTCCCGTTAGGACCGGGTGATCTGGATGAATACCATCATTATATACATCTATCGATATATACTGTGATGCGGTACGGGTTAGGAATATAAATGAATAAGGGCCTAATACAACAGTAGATCTCACAAGTACAGCAACGTTTCTCTACCTTGAAGCATTTACATTGTCTCAATATATTCCATCATACTATTCAGCAACCCAAATTCTCCATGCATTCAGGCTAATTGTTTGTTTTAAAATGTCAAAAACACTTCAATCACAAAATATTTTTTTCACATGCTAGTTGAATAAATATTCCGAAGGCCAGAGATATTAATTTTAGTGTCGCAAAAAAGATCAAAGTTACATTTAAGAAGTTTGAATCGGAAGCTTCTGGAGGTTTTTGCTGGATAAATTATCGGATTAGTTCCAGATTACCGTTTCTTTTTTATTTCAGTCGACTTGTCGTTGCAGCTCCGCTCCTGTTGTTTAGAATGTAAAGTCCATATTGAAGCTTCTCGATCGGACCGTCCGACCAGCTTGTGAAGGTTTATTCTGCGTTTGAGTTACGAGTAAACGACCATTTTTAACGAGCTGTTCTACACTCAGCAGTTCTATTTAACTATTTATCCCACGTTTGGTTTTCTGAGGCGTTCGATGAGTTCTTCTGTGTGAATGTTTCTTTCTCAGTGGATTGATGCTCACGTTGCTCACGTCACGTGGTGGAGAGGACCATGTTTTTGACTTGGCAACTCGGTCATATTAGGATTATTAATACTGTGCGATGACAGTATAGCACGATACACGTCACATTTGTGTTTGAAGGGACAGTTCACCCCAAAATCTTAGGGGCATGTTATTCCTTTTACCTGTAGTGCTACTTGTCCGTCTAGTTTGTTTTGGGGTGAGTTACTAAATGTTGAGTTATCGGCCGACTTTGAGCTTATGAGTACAATGATGCGTAATACGGTTGCCGTGGGACGTTCGGCGGGAGGACGTCGCTACTCGTCTGCAAAACTAAGCAACTCGCATCAAAACAATCTAAAGTATAAATGGCACCGAAGTTTTCCGTATTTCCTTTTCATGCACTTCAGGACCATCCTAGGTGATCGTGGACTCGGCTGACGTGAACGTATGTCGGTTTTGAAGCTTCGTCCGCCAAACGGTTCAGTGAGCTTTGGTCACAACGAAGCCAAACTCAAATCCAGAGCCCGTTGGGTACAAAACCTTCTCACCTTCTGTCCGTGTTTCAGACGGAGACACATCGGTGTCCCTCCACTCGGGAGTTATATTTCTGTTTACAACCTTTAGGATCAGTTTGTTCACGTTTCTTCTTGAATGACAACCATGTGAACCAAGTAGAAGTATCCTCAAACGGGTCGTCGCGTACAAAATAGCGTCTCATTCTGTGATCAAATGCTTTCTGTTTAATCTTATTTTTGTGAAACAAGTCAAATCTCTCATTGGTGGTCCTGCTGTAGCTCGGCAATCTCTATCGTCCTCCGTCTGTTGCTCTGCATTCGTTTTCAGCTCGAATGAAACCGTTCAGTTCCAGTTTCATGCTGCAGGTTTGTGAACCACATGTAAACGTCTTCATGTCGGCTCGGTGCGGCTACAGCTCGACTCCATTGGAAACGGATCCATTTGTTTTCTCACTTTGATCATGTTTCTGTAACTTTCTATTTTGTTTGTCGACCTTCTGTTTTAACTGCAAATAAAAGTAAGACATGAACAGACCCAGAACAACCGTGGCTTTCTATGATTTTGTAGAATAAGCTTATTCACTTCCTGCCGGTGAGCGAGATGAGAAGCTTGAGGCCACTCCTGTGTGTCCAGTTAATATCAAAGATGCAGATGGAATGGCTAGCCTGGCTCTCTGTTATTAAAGACCATAAGTCATAGGACAATATGTCAAGAGTGTCATGAAAGTGTCATCGTATATATCAGAAGGGAATATATAGAATTGTATGTCTTATTGTATAGCATGGCATGTCACTGAAAAGTCGTATAGTATTCCAATAAAATATCAAAAGTAATAAATGAAAAATTCATCAAGACATGGATGCCATAAGTGTTTTATTGCTATTGAATTACTATTTATTACTATTTTATTTATTAACCCTAACTCATAAAAGTGCCATCAAAATTGTATTAAGTCCTTGTAAAATAAAAATGTCATCAAAAAGTCAGAGTATAGGATGCCCTAAAATATAACTAAACTTTTCATATTTATATGACAATGTATAAAGTTAAGTAACAATTCATAGAAAAAAGGAAGCGCATGTCAAAGTGAAAAAAATCTGTAAAATAAGTCATAGAATATTATAAAAGATAAACAGACGTAGTATTGTATGTCATGAAAAAGCCAAAGTTTTGAACATCAAGTCATTATATAGTAATATGAAGTATTTGTGTATTACAGTATTTGTGTAGATTGAAATGCATCCCATAATACTACCTAACACAGCCGTCACGCGCCAATTACCCGGATCACCGGACCTCCATTTCTCACTCCGATTCTCCAGTTTGCTTTGGTCCCCGTCTTACTTCGTATTATGTGTTCATGTACTCGTTTCGTACTCTTTAAAGAAAGTAATTCATTCTAATGGAGGTCCTTACTGAAGTGAAAGTAAAATGTCTCGCGAAAGATTTCAGTAACTGAAAGAAATCCAGAAGACCAAAGTCAATCTCCTTAATTCCAGTTGATTTTAATTGTCAAATGTACATCGTCTCAGTTTAGTTTCATATTAAAACACCCATTCCTTAATACAAAATGAGAAGTTATTTATCCCCCATACAAACATCCTCTCATCCCTTAAGCATCACAAGCAGCAGTGATTAGGAAACATCCAGCTGCGACATGAAGACAGATTCACACGAATAAAAAAATATCTGACCTCATGGTCCAGCTCTACAAAGTTACATCAGATCTATTCACGTGAACAGTACAGCCGAGGAGAACCGCGACGAACCCACAACTACAGCAACTCAAGTAGTCAGTTGTACAGTGCAGGAAACAGCAGCGTGAAGAAGCAGCGTTCAACACTCACTCATTAGTTGTCGACATTCTGTACTCGTGGGATTCTGGGAGCCAAGAAATCAGTGATCATCAGTAGTCGCGTGCAGTCCGTCCGCACTTTAAAGAGCCGTCGTTACCGACAGTTAACCGAACACAGAGTTCCAGTTTCCTGCTTTGTAATCGAGACGATAAGTCGTTTGTATTGTGAAAAGGCAACTGGCTGAGCAGAGACTCGTGGAAGATTCCAGAAGGATTCAGAAGCCGGTCATTGAGCCTCAACCCTTCAGTTTGTCTCGGTCCAAACCTCCAAATCCAGTTTGGCCGTTCAGCGACGCCGAGCTGTGACGTCGGGACATTCTCACCAACTAACGACGCGCAATCTCTCATTTACCGATCAAGTATAAAAACTATCGGCAAGTGCAAAATGTCTCAACAATCAACAGACGAGATCTTTCTTTCCCAGTCACATCATTTTCTTTACACCTCCAGTTTTATGCCAGAATATTGTATATTTCATCATTTCGCCTCCCTGGTTCCCTGCAGAAAATATGTCCAACTAACAGAGGACAGAGTCTCCATTTAATTATTTTTAATTTGTTTTAAATGAGTGTTTTGTTTCTATTTTTTAAGGGGGCAGTTTGGCTGATTGAGACATCTGAAAGCAAAATGTACACAACTTTATTAAGCACCTTGTTCATTGGACAGTAATTTGCAATGCGACTAATGTTATCCACTCAAACGGGGATGCAAAATGGTTCAGGAGGATTTGGCGGCGGGTTTCCTGGCGCATCACGGGACGCTGACGTTGAAGGGGGAGCCGGGGACGTGGTCTTCGCCCCACTTGACCACCAGGACGTAGCTGCCCCGCTCCTTCAGCATGTAGCTGACGTTGTACTGCAGGTTGCCCAAGTGTTTGATCAGGACCTCCTCGCAGGGGGTCTGAGGACCGAGGACACCCACCAGGAGCATGTTCTTACCTGGGAGGAGGATCAAAAGATGACAGGTGAAGTATCCGAACATCAATGTTGTTAAGTGTTTCAAAAGGACATTATGTAAGTCAAAAGTAACATTTATGACTTAAAGAAAAAGGTGATATTTCTCAAAACAAGATATTCAATGTCTTATTCCTTAAGCAGTTCGCCGCATCTCTCACTGCTGCCGAGTGGGCGGAGTCTTCCTTACCGGCCTTGCTGCAGTCGACTGAGAAGTTGCCTCTCTGGCCCACGAAGGCCTTGCTGAGGCCGAGACCTCGGCTCGACACCTTGCTGGCGTCGGAGTCGGCCGGCCAGGGCGCGGCACTCTGGGTGAAGCTGCTGCTGGACGCCCTCAACGCCGGATCCACCGTCAGGGTCGACGTCTCGCTGGCGTTGGTTACATTCACCAGCCGGGGACCTGAGAGAGGGAAATGAATCTGATGAGATCGTACTCTAATATACTGTTACATATTAAGATTCATTTCTGCTGTAAACTACTGAATTGGAGATGTTGAAAAGATATTTCATTCGAGTCATCCATAGAAAGAACAGCGAATGACTGAACAGAGGTTTTACATCCATCACTAACAGCTGGTTTCTAGTTTAAGGTTCTGGTGGAACAGCTGCGTTCAGCAGAGCGACGTCCACCACTTCACCTGTGACTTTGGCCTTGAAGGGACTGCCACTGATGTGGTTCGTTCCTCCGTATTTGATGCTGATCAGGTAGTTTCCAGGCGCCATGGGGGTGTACAGCACCTTGTAGCCCTCTGGGACCTCCTTGCAGTCCATCTTTACCTTGGACGGCCCCTCGATGGTCACGGCCAAGGCCCCGGGGCCCGCCTTAGTGTTGTTAATGGTGAACTCTGACTGGCTACCTGTAAGATAGATTTATTTTGAAACAGCAGTGGTTGTCACGGTGTTGTGGCCCGTTTGGTAAATTTGAATTCATTATTTGGTCTTTAATAAGAATATTCTTATTTTGTTATGTATGAATAACAGACAGGTAACCCACCTGTCGTGCCTCTCTCCAGTCCAGCTCCATACGCCGAGACCAGACCGGGCTCTCCCGTCTGTCCTGGTTCTCCGACTCGGACCTGGAAAGGACTTCCTGGGATGTGAGAGCCGTTGAACTTCACGTCGATGGTGTGGACACCGTTCTCTCTGGGGATGAACCGGATAGCGTACTTGTCTGGGGGACAGGACGGAGGATTTAGTCAGCTGAAGTCCAGATATCTGGTGAAGTCTCCTTGAAAAGTAACTCACACACACACACACACACACACACACACCTTGTTCCAGCTCCGTGACGACACACTCCTCCAGAGCTCCAGAGGGGCTGTGGACTTTGGCTTCCATCTTGCCCTGCGCTCCGTTCAGACGCACTGCAAAGGATGCTGGGTGATTCACCTTCAGACCAGACTCCTGACGAGGTCACACACACACACACACACACACACACACACAGTCAGTCAGTCAGTCAGTGTGCAGGGGACGGACAGTTCAGACGATGAGGTAACACTTCAAAACGCAATCACACTTTTGAGGAGAGTGAACTAAATACAGTTTTCTGTGCTCTCATCCTCTCCAGGTTTCTTATTTACCGTCTTCTCTTCTCACCGGAGCTCCTGTTGGTGCAGCTTCAGCAGACAGAGTTAAACAAATCGACACCACAGTCTTTAAAAGGGTTTAAACTCCAGGTCAACGCAGTGCTTTTTGTGTTTGTTTTGGATATTATTTTCATTATTGTGTTTTCTCTTCTCTGTATTTAGATATTTCTCACTCTGCATTTCTGTCATTTGCTTAGATATCACCTGTCTGACTGCTGACTAAGTGTAAAAAACATGAAAATGAGTGATTGCTGAAGTAAATTGTATGTGAAAAATAAATCTTCAATAAATAAATACTTCCCATAAAAGGTTGCAAACCATGTCAGATTTAGAGTTATAAAAAGTAAGTAAGTTGGCTGCAATCTGCAACCTCACCACTAGATGGCTCTACATCCTTCACACTGCACCTTTAAGACAGCAGTGCCGACTGCACGATAAGACTCGGATCTAAGCATCACACCAGAGCGCTGCAGACTGAACAGAGAAGAGGTTCGTCTACAGACGAGACACTAGCGACAGTCAGCAGGAGGTCTGCTGTGACACGCCTCGGTCTGCTGCAACGAGGCAACCCAGGAGCCGACGACGGTGATGATGCTGCTGCTGATGAAGGTGATGCTGCTGTTAAAAAGCCTTTAAATGAAACACAAGAGAAACACCAGCAGTTCCACACCGGACAGGAGGGATGACCAGAGCCAGGCAACGCGGTCCAGAGAGGGAAGAGTTCCAGACCAGATTTAATACGAATGTTTGTGATGAAATCGTCGTATTAAATGACATTTTGTCTGTAGGAGCTATTTCATCCGATACGCACCACGCGAGTGCGGTTGATAAGACTCTGCTCTTTAAACTGTCACGATCATCACTTTTGTTTTTTTATTATTGGTGCTTTTTGTGTTCAGTTCAATGTTCATTTTATTCATAATTCCACAACCAGTTCGTTGAATTTTGACAGTATACTGAAAGCAGCAGAAGTACACTTTAATATCTGTTTAAAGTATCATTAATGCGATATTCAACAACATTATCGCATATTTTTCTGATATCATGCAGCCCTAATGTCAATAATAAATTACGTAATAAATATTAATGGATGAAATATGTTGTCCAAATGGAAACGTTTCATTGTAGATTAAAAACAATTACCCCATTAAATTATTCGTAGACTGAAACGATTCTTAAAAACTAAAATAATCAGTTAATTGTTTATTTATCAAACAAAAACATTGATTCATCTTCGGTTCCAGCGAAATGTGAGGATTTGCAGCTTTTTTTATTTCTACAGGATTGTAAATTGAATTTCTTTGGGGGTTTTGGTTGGTTCGACAATTTAACATATCACTTTTATGCATTTGCATACAGTTTTCTGACACATTATATAATAAATTACATAATTCATCAACAATGAAAACAGCTGTTGGACAGAGCCCGAGTTCATCCTTAAGAATGTGTCCATAAAGGGACAAAGGACGACTCCTTTCCCTTCATGGTTTCCTTTGGAGCCTCTCTCAGACCAAAGGGTCAACTTCACACAGAGGCGGCGTGTTTGCCTGGCTGTGGTCACATCCATGAGGCCAGTTGCATAAAGACACGTTTACCCGATTATCTGTACCAATGAAAGGGTTCGACTGATGTGGGCTATTTAAGGGCGACGCTTAGCCTGATGTCAAATATCCTAATGTTGATATTAAAATGACAAACTCAGTTAAAACTTATTGAGTTCCAGAAGTTTCTTTTTGTTCTGAAAACATGTTTGGACTCATTAATTCACATTGCAGCTCACTGATTAACTGTGCTGAGTCAGTTCTGATCCTTCAAGTGGATTTCAGGACAGTATTGAGTTTAAGCTCAATGTCAATAAACATGAAACCAGTCGAACCATCACACCCGGATCATCTTCTCCGCACTGGAGGAAAATCGATCTTTGCCCATTTTTATGCAACTGTGCCCCAGAGCCCTTGAGCAAGGCAGGGCCCGGCTGGGTGTGGAGGTGTCTCCTCGTGCCTCACCTGAAGGCCGGTAACAGTGAGGCGGCGGGCGTCGTTCGCTGGAGCAACAACGGGAACGAGGTACGGGCTGTCGGGGATGTGCTGCTCGTTGAACTTCACTGAAATCTCGTAGTCACCTGGAGAGGAGGAGGAGACGGCGTCATCGATGATCAATCATCAGGCGAACTCTGTGTGTGTGTGTGTGTGTGTGTGTGTGCGCGCTCTACCGGGGTCCTGAGCGATGTAAGAGACGCCGCAGGAGCCGTCTTTGCGGTCGTCGAAGGAGATCTCCGCCCTGCTGGGTCCCTCCACAGCGATGGACAGACCGCCAGCGCCGGCCTCTCTCGTCCAGATACTGAACTCAGCTGAAGAGAGAGAGCGAGAGAGACGGAAAGATGAAGAAAAATCCAAATCCACAACAGAGACAAACGTGTGTGTATCTGTGTGTGTGCATGTGTACCTGGCTCTCCTGCCTGTGCTCCCTCCAGTCCCGGACCTCCCGCTCTCACCTTGGCGGCGCCGCCCTCTCCCAGGGGCCCCACAGTGAACTGGAAGGGGCTGCCCGGCACGTGCACACCCCTGTAGCTCACGCTCACGCTGTGCACGCCCATCTCCGTGGGCACGAAGCGCACGCAGTAGGTGTCGTTACCCGCCGCGACCAGCTCCGCGGGCTGACGGGCGCCGGAGGGGGACGTGACCTCGGCCGTGACCTCCTGCGTGTCGATTGCTGCAAAAGACAGGCCGACAGTTCTGATACCTTTCTGTGCGTTCATATCCATGTTCAGGCTAAAATAGATATTATTTGGGGTGGTAGTGAAGAGAAAGGAGGCGCCAACGAGGAGAGAAAAAAGGAGCAGCCGCAACTTAATGAAGCACGTTATGTTGCAAACCTTGTGCTGCCAAGCCAGCTTTCTTTATTTATTTTTTTCCTCGGGCTACAACGCACCCTCCACCCTGGCACCGCCCGCCGAGCAGCGGGCATCAACGACCCAAACACCCCTCGCTGCCCTCGTCCCCCCCGCCAGCACCACACCGGAGAGGCCGGAGATGAGGCGCACGCGCCCGGGGGAGAGGCTCCGATCCCGGGCAACCGCAGAGCAACCAATCCTGCAACTGCTGGATCTGCCAGACCACCGGAGGGAGCAGTAGGAGCGGAAGGAGGCGTGAGAAAGGAGCTGGCGAGACAAGGCGAGGAGGAACCAGCTCACTGGAGGGAGAAGAGGATGAGAAAGGAGGACACAAGGAGAGAAGGAAGAGAGAGGGATAGAAGGCAGAGGAGAAGAAAGGGAGATGCTGAGGAGGAAAAGAGGGAGACACGATGGAAGAAAAGAAAGTAGATTATGACAAAAGAAAAGAAAGAAAGAAGAAGACAGACAAAAAAAGGACAGAAAGAAAGAAGAATAATGAGATAGAAGCAGAACAATACAGATAGAAGGCAGAAGTGTAAAAATAGAGAAGACAGAAGGAGGCAGATTGAGACAAAGGGAAGGATGGAAAAAGAGGGAAGGAAAGAAAAGAGATCAAGAAAGGACAAAGCTGACAAATTACAGTCGATACAGAACAGCAGTGAGAAACGTCAGCGCTTCAGAGAGGAAACGGTTTGAGAAACAGAGGAGCAGCTCTGGTGACGCAGGATGTTTTCAGTCCGAACGTCGTCTCCAGATGTCAGACGGTCGGTGACACGTCGAGGCTGAACGAGTTCAGGACCCGCTCACTGAACCTGCTGTTAACGGCCGAGACGTTTACAGGCGATGGATGAGACCAAAGCCTCAGCTGCCCAATCGTTAGCGTCAAGATCAGCCAGGTTAGAGAGAGTGTGTGTGTGTGTGTGTGTGTGTGTGTGTACCTGGTATCTTCAGACTGAGGTCACACACACTCCCCACGCTGGAAACAGACGCCGCCTTCTGTCGTCGGGTGATGCTCTCCCGGATACGACCCTCTCCCGTCACGCGCACTGTGAACGGACTTCCTGTTGATGAACACACCTTAAATTATGCGTCTGAAACGACGCATCACATTATGGTTCATTAAAAATCTACTCCAGAACCTCTGAAGTGTCAAATATTTTGTTTACTTTTAAGTTTAACTGCTGGATGCGATATCTCTAAACTTCAGAGGAAAGTCTGTTAGTTTCGATCATTTAGTTTTACTAACAGATGATTGACTCGGAGTCTGAATGTCATGAGTTCATTAAAATGTCACATTTCTGGAAAAAACCTGCACTTAAAATACCACCAACATGATTTCACCTCGAAGGGACTTTGAATCAACGACTTGTTTTCTTGTATCGTTTCTGTTACCCGGTACGTGCTCCTCTGCAAAGCGGATGGAGACGATGTAGTTTCCTGGTTCAGTGGGGCAGTAGGTGACTCGACACGTCCCGTCCTCAACGTCATCCGTCTGGATGTCCACCTTACTGGGACCTTCGATGGCCAGAGCCAGGCCGCCATAACCTGCACACACACACACACACACATGAAGCCAACACTGGACGACTAATGAATAGAATAAAAGCCAAATACTCTCCTTAAGGTTAATATTATTTTATTAATTATTATTTAATTATTTTTTATTATCATTTTCATATTGCCAATTGTTTGTAAGACACTTTGAATTGAATTCGATTCATTAAATAAAACTTGATTGATCGATCGGACACAAGAGTGAGAGCAGCATAATGTTTACAACGTTCCACATCTTAGTTTAGCGCGTTAGCACGCTAACGTTTAGTAAATAACAATGAACACAAAGTGGCGCCAACGATGCCGCAAGATGAAAAAATTTCAGAGGAGCATCAAAGTTATTATAATTAATCCAGAGACGAACATTAATGTCTGAACCAAATCTTCATGATAATTCATCCAAAGGAGACATTTCAATCTCAACCACAAATGTCAACCTCATGGTGGCGCTGCAGCAAAGTGAGGGGATCTCTAAAGTCAGAGGGATTCATCCTCTGGGGAACGTGAATGAAAATACAAGATTTCCTGGCAATGCATCAGATAACCATCTGAAGTAGAACTAGACTGAATTATCAGTCTGTCAATGATGGTTTAACTTGTCATGTCGTAGCACGGCTAAAAAAAAGACATTTCAGTAACACAGCTGTTGGAAGCCCTCCATACTGACCGGCATCCCGCGTGTCGACCGCGAAGCTGCAGTTGTTGAAGGTGGTTCCCTGGACGAGGCCGTCGCCGTGAGCTCTGACTTGGCTGGCGTCGCCGATCTCCGACTGGACGACCATGATGGTGATGGGACTGTTGGCGACGTGATGGCCGTTCTTCAGGATGCTGACTCGGTGTTCACCCACCTCACGGGGGATGAAGGAGATACCTGGGAGGAGGAGGAGGAGGAGGAGGAGGAGGAGGAGGATGATCATTTTACCAAGGAGATGAAAGAGGAAGAGATGGGGCAAACATGGAGGAGAGACAGGAAACAGAAGGGAGAGGAAGAATAGAGAAAGGGTTGAGGAAGAGAAGAGGAAGGAAGGAGAGTGACAAAGCAGGAGGAGGAAGAAGGGAGAGAGGGGTAAGAAAGAGAGGAGAAAGGAAGGAAGGAAGGCGAGAAAGAAAACAGTAAGAGGGGAAGTGAAGTGGAAGGGAGGATGGAAGGAGAGGAAACAAGGGGGAGGAAGAAAAGAGGGTGATGAGGAAGAGAAAAGGAAGGAAGGAGAGTGACAAAACAGGAGGAGGAGGAAGAAAAGACAAGGATGTGAGGAACAGATGGAGGAAGGAGAGAGGGGAAGTAAAAAGCAAGAATATGGAGAAGGAAAAGTACAAAGGAGGAAGAAAAAGGGGATAAATAAAAGGAAGAAGAGGAAGTAGAGAAATTGATGACGGAGGAGAGCGAGAAATTTGAAAATGAAGAAAAACCAGATTTAGAGAACAGATTCAAATGAATGTGTTCGTGCTTTTATTTGCGCGCGCGTGTTTATTTGCGTGCGTGTTTATTTGCGTGCGCGCGTTTATTTGCGTGCGCGTGTTACCGATGTGGTTGTTGGCCATCCTCTTCAGCAGGCAGGGCTCGTCGCGGCCGGACGGCGACACGATGCTGGCCGTCAGCAGGCTCAGGTCCGTCTCGTTGATGTCCAGAGAGAAATCTGCCGCCGAGCCCAGTTTGACCTGAGAGCGCCGCTGGTTGTCCTCTGAAAGCATTTCACACAGAAGGTGAGACGCCGGCGTTCACCGGGACATCAAACATTACGTCTGTTAGGAACTTAAAGTGAATCAATTTCACCTCCTTCCTGAGTACAAGAATATGGTTGGAGGGTATAAATGAGAATAAATGACTTCTCATTAAGGATGCATTTGCGGCTGTAAAGGCTTTGGAGTGTTGATCATTAATAATCAGGCTGCTCATGCGTGTGTGTGTGTCGGCGTGGACGCTGACCGCTGATCCTGGCGGTGAACGGGCTGCCGGCGATGTGCTTGTTGTTGTATTTGACCAGAATGTTGTAGTCGCCGGGCAGAGTGGGCACGTAGCTGACGCTGCACGTCCCGTCCTTGTTGTCCATACAGCTGATGTCCGCTTTGGACGGACCCTCGATGGCCAAGTCCAGACCCCCTGGAGGGACAGACACACACAAACACACACACACGCACACACAGATAAATAGACAGAAACAGGATTGAAGATTTACAAAGAGAATAAACTCCTTGTGCCAAAACACAGAGACAGTTCATCCTCTTACCGTCACGCTATCACCTTTACAAACACGAGTATCTTATTGCAGCCTCTACAATGTATGATTTGCTGCTTTTCTCTGGTTTATACCGGTTGTTCTCAACCAGGGAACCATAAGAGGCACTTTTCTGATCATAGGTTTTACTTCCTCCACAATTACCTCCTAAAATGTAAGAATACTGGTCTTAATCATATCTAACAACCAACATCTTTTCAGACGGACTGAGCTCTGCTCCCTCGTACCTTCAGACGCGTCCTCCGTGAAGACGGTGAACGTGGCCACCTTGTTGGCGACGCCGTAGCTCAGACCTGGACCGTAGGCTGTGACGTTGGGACTGCTGGCGTGGTTCACATAGAACTGGAGGGGCGACTCTGCAACACGCAAAGATCAGTACAACAAAAAGCATTAAAAACACAGGGAAAGTCATATTCAGTCCACATGCTTCAGTGTACTCTGGCATTACTGGTTCGGATGAAAGGACATCTTAATGCTTCAACATATAACATTTCAGACAAGCTTTGAAACCTGGGATGTGAGTGCCGTTGTATTTGATGTGCATCTCGTGCAGGCCGGCCTCGGTGGGCGAGTACTGCACTGTGACCGTCCCGTCCTGGTTGTCTGAGATCACCGGTTGAGCAGATTTACCTGAAGGCATCAGCACCTCACCTGAGGGAGGGAGGGAGGGAGGGAGGGAGGGAGGGAGGGGAGAGTTAAAGACGCAAAAACTGACAAAGGAGATATCTGCACACTGAAATCTCTGCACTGTGCACTTTATTTGATTTTTCTGAGCTTGTGGTCGTTTCTCTTTTATGAGTTTGTATTTTTTTCTTACGGTGGAGCGGTTGTTATCTTGCATTATCCATCACCATGAGCTGACATTTGTAGTTTTATTGAATTGTCTCGACAACTATTGGATGTATTGTATACATTTTGTTCATGTGTCCCTTCAGGATGAAGAACATTGTGAACTTAAATCTCGCAGCATCATCAGGTCAAAATGTTACTTTGCTCTATAGTTGTTCAAACCTTCCCGTCAGCCTCAGCTGTGCTTCTGCACTGATGCGTCACTCTCACCTGTGATTTCTCCCTTCTTGAAGGAGAAAGGAATCACCATGTCGAACGGTCTGAAGCCGCTTCCATTGATGCTGCTGCTGTTCGGCTCGTAGTTGTCTGATGTCACCTGGAGGAGACAGACGCAGACAGAGATTAACGAATCTATCCAACACTGAAAACAACTTCCTGTCCATCTCCGCGACCTGCGTTAGAAATCATGCTGGTGCTGCTGCATCCAAGCCCCGCCCACACGCGCGGCATCCTGGGAAGTGTAGTGCGAAGGAGCAGAGAAAAAGAAGGAGGATGACTCTGCGATGCAGCCACAGTGATGAAGAGTGCACTGAGGAGGATGAGAGAGAGCGAGACCACCACAATAAAGCCCCTGGAGGAAAAATAAATAAAGTCCTCAAACACACGTAGCAACACCATAGCAACACCTTCCGCAAAACACATCTCGCAGACACAGAAGTTGTTAGAGGTTTGCTGCGATCCCATTGGCTGAGAGAAAAAGAGACGCAATGACATTGAGGGGAAGCAGGCGAGCGAGAGGTGAAGTTTTAACCCGAAGCCACCTGCAAGAGAGGAGCAGTGTGTGTGTGTGTGTGTGTGTGTGTGTGGGGTACCCAGGGCTGGGAGCCAGCTCCGGGAGTGGCCCGTTGTCCATGTGTCCGCTCTTGGATTATGGGTACCTCATCAGTAGCCTGAAGACACGACAGTAAGGGTTAAAATCTGACCCAACACTCTCACACACAGGTTTTGATGGCGAACACTGCTGTGGCATTGTGGGTAAATCTGTAAACTGAAGGCATGAGGTCAAAAAGTTAATCTTCAACCAACTGAATTATTAAACTTAAACTGCGTCAGCCACTGTTCGCTATCATTGTGTGGTGATGCAGTTTATGTTCACAGTTATGGATTACACAACTCAAGTTTTAAGAGTCGGCCTATTTCTGTTTCATGATGTTGACATGAATAAAAACCAGCAGCTGCCTGGAGAGACAAGAAAAATACACTTTTCAAACATTTCAAACCCCGTAGAGAAAGTAAGATGTGTTGTTAATCGAGGTGTGGTCCTTTAAATATGTATCTCCATGAACATCATTGAATATATACAGTGAGATGTCCATCCGTCTTCCGTTCAAAGCTGCAACAGATGACATGAAACCATTTTGGATCCCTAATCGGAGGGCAATAAACCCCACAATGAACACAATGCTGCCTCCCTCACCATGACTTTGAAGGGGCTGCGTGGGATGTTTTCCCCTCCGAAGCGGACGTAGATGACGTAGTTCCCGGGCGCCGGCGCCGTGTAGAAGATGTCGAAGGTGCCGTCCTCGTTCTCCAGCACCTCGGCCTCCACCTCGCTGCCGTCGGGCTGAACCACGACGCAGCTCACCTTCCCTTTCCCAGCAGCCCTTGCGTTCACCACCAGGCCGAGCTCCTCGCCGATGGTCACCGTGGGACCCACGCCTGGACCTGGGAGGAGGACATTTTATCAGATTTGTTTTATTGCCCCCTTTTAAAAATTGTATTTATTCATTCATCTATTTATTAATTTATATATTCATCTATTTATTTCTTCATGCTCTCTGCGAAACATCGTCATCCGAGGTCACGTACCGGTGACGGTGCACTTGCTGGCGTCTCCGGTTGCCGTGGCGCGGACTCTATAGGGCGAGGCGGGGATGTCGTCACCGCCGTACTTTATGACGATGGCGTACCGGCCGGCGCGGTCAGGGATGTAAGACGCGCCGTATGTACCGTCGCCGTTGTCGTGAATACTGGGCCGCTTAAGTTTCCCATCCTGGTCCTGGAGTGGAAGGAGGACAGACAGTTTGAGTGTGACGTCCTCTTTTTTATATTTGCGCATATAATAGTGTGTGTGTGTGTGTGTGTGTGTGTGTGTGTGTGTGTGTGTGTGTGTGTTACTGACGGTGATGAGCACGCTCAGTTGGCCCTGGCCGGCGTCCTTGGCGTCGATGTTGAACTCGACGGGGAAGCTGGCGGGGACACCGCTGGTCAGCCCGGGGCCGCTGGCTCGCACTTTACTGGCATCGTATGTGGGCAGAACCCGAAACTTGAAGGGACTGAAGAGACCACAGACACGTTACCACGGACACGTTACCACGGACACGTTACCACGGACACGTTACCACGGACACGTTACCACGGACACGTTACCACAGACACGTTACTCGGGGACAACAGCACTGTGCTGACGTGCTCCTGAGCAAGGCACTCATAAATACGTGGATTTCCCGTTTGTCAGTTGACAAACTATTTCACTTGATCATAAAGTAAATAGAAATATTTTTTTCCTACAGACTTGAATTTCATGAATTTTACGAAATCAGTCAATTCTAAATATTTTCCTCTCAAATTTCCCCCACTACAGTTTGAGTTTTCAATAAAAAGTCTAGAGCTTAAAGTCAGAATGTGAAAATCTTTGAGACACCTTCCGTCGTCTCAAAAAAGTTTTTACAACTAAAAATAAACGCAAAACTTTTCCACACTTTCCCAGATTTTCTCCTGAACTTAATGCTGCTCAGTACCTGCAGGGCACGTCCTCCTCTGCGTACTGGACGGCCACAGAGTACGGTCCCTCCACAGACGGAGTGTAGGACACCAGGTGAGTCCCGTCCCCGTTGGCCGTCACCTCCACGGGCTCCGCCATGCCTTTAGGAGCGGAGACGGCCACGGCCAGCGGGGCCACGCCGGCCTTCCTGCAGTCCACAGTGAAGGATTGTGGGATATTGGCCCTGACCCCAGACCCCACACCGGGACCAGACACCTTGACCTTACTGGAGTCCACCGCATCCTTCACTGGGACTTTGAATGGACTTCCTGGAAGTAACAGGAAGAGGAATTATTAGCCTAACTATCGGCTAATTGCAGTTGCTCTTGACAGTTTATGGTGCTGTTCCACTCTTGAGGTGGTTTCTGGGTAATGTGGTAATGCTTTTAAATATCTGCTCTCTCACCGGGGACGTGCTCTCCTCCGTAGGTGATGTTGACGTCGTAGAGGCCGGGGGTGAGGGGAACGTACTCCACGCTGCAGCTGCCATCTTTGTTGTCTTCGCAGGACATCTTAGACTCCGACGGACCCTCCACAGTGATGCCGAGACCGCCTACGCCTGCCCCTCTGGCGAAGGATCAATACACCCAGACATCAGCAATAGTTTGACCCGAAGTTCGAGACTTTTTCATCGCAACACGAATCAGACCGAGCAGCAGCACCTGGTGATGATGTTGAAGTTGTTGGGCTTCTCAGTCAGGGCCTGCTGGAGTCCGGGGCCAGTGGCCACCACCCTGCTGGGGTCACATCCCTCCGTCACAGACACCCTGAACGGGCTCTTAGGAACCGGTGTGTCGTCGTACAGAACTTTGACGCTGTGGACGCCTGAAATGCACACCGGGACAGACGGCAGCTGAGGATCACGACTCGGTACGTCGCTGTAGGTTACAGTAGATTAGAAAAGTTACCGTTTCAGTTACCGTTCTCAAAAGGAGTGTAATCCACGTTGTAGATCCCCGTGGCATTGTCAGTAATCTGACAGTCCGTCAGCTCTCCGGACGGGTTCCTGACCTCCGCCTTCACGTGGTCTCCTCCTCGCCGGGTCAGAGGTCGGGCGTCCACCGTGAACGACGTGGTGGCTTCTCTGAAAACGGCTGCAGGAGGGCGGAGGAAGGAAGCGCACGTTTGAGGGGTCATGGTTAGCTTACCCAGCGTGTCAGAATAGATTCACGAAAGGAACCCAAACCATGTGGGCAGATACGGTCAGCGAAGGTCTCGTGAAACACTCACTTGAGGTGTATTGTGGGAAATGTAGGATTCTGTGTTTTTGGAGCTTGAACCAAATTAGGGATCACAAGTTGCCCAAATGTATGTCAACGGTAAACTAATGTCCCCCTTTAAACTGTCAAATGACTCAGTGATCAAATTACTATTATCAAGTACAGTGAAGTAACTCGAACATGCCAACTTAAAAGGTGATGAATTGTCAATATTGTGTTTCAAACAAAGAAAACATAATAAATAAATAAGCTGCTTGGATCTAATGAAGTGGATTTACTTTGGATTCAGTGCGTTAAGCAATTTTGTGTCGTCTTCTAAAATGTTACCGGTATCGTTTAACGGGACGTTTTTGGTATTTTGAGAAGACAAAAAAAGTAATTTGCCAACAAAAGCAAACGGAGCTGCACACAGACTGTTCGGCGGACCACAGCGCACCTTGTCCTTCCACTCCGGGTCCGAACACTTTGACCTTTGAGGTGTCGACGGCAGGGTCCACCATCACCTTGGCGGGGAAGCCGGGGACGGCCTTGCCTCCGTACTTCAGCAGCAGGGTGTACATGCCGGCGGTCAGGGGGACGTAGGTCACCGCGTAGGTCCCGTCTTTGTTGTCCACCACCTCCGTCTTCGCCTTAACACCTGCAACAAAACCATCCGGTTAATGAACTACAGATAATGAATTCCCTTAATTGAGTTACAAAACGTTCATAAATGAGCTTTAAAATGGCTGATAAGAACTGTTCCCTTCTGGCTCCAGTCTTGTGCAGGTTTTCAAGTTCTGCTTTTTTATTAATGTGCACTGTCTCTTATTAAATAAACCGATAGATACATAAGGACCTATATCTCACAGCTAACAGACAACCTGGAACCAGTATGTCAGCTAACTGTGTGTATCCTGGTTACTGGTGAATGACAACAGTGCTGGTGTTACCAGAGGCTGGTGCGGAGCCAGTCGGACTGGCCGGCGAGGAGTCTGGTACGGCCTCCAGGCTGAGTTGACCCGGTCCGGCCCGGGAGCAGTCCACATTCACCACACTGGTCTCGCCAACCTGCACAGACACAACACGCTGGTTCAGGCTTCACACTGCGTCAGAGGCTCAAATCAGATCAGCTGGAGATAATTCAGAAGCTTTGCTGTTGCAGTTCGGATGAAAGCGCATCTACAAACATCTGATTTAAACTGCAGAATGTTGCATCAGGTTTCTAAAAAGCGTGATCTTTCGCTTCCATCTCCCTCCCCAGACGCTCACCGTGGCTCTTTTCAGGCCCGACCCGGACGCCACCACCTTTGAGGGGTCAAAGGGCATTTGGACGTCGGCTTTGAACGGGGAGCCGGGGACGTGCACCTCCTCGAACAGGATGTTCACCAGGTATTCTCCGGGCTCGGTGGGCAGGTAGGAGACGGAGCAGGTCCCGTCGCCGTTATCAGAACATTCGATCTTGGCCTCGGTCGGCCCCTCCACCGTCAGACCCAGACCGCCGGTGCCGGCGCCCTTGGTGTCGATACTGAACTCGGCCGGGTTTCCCACCAGGCCTCCCTTCAGACCGGGACCGAACGCCTTCACCTGGAGGGGACACGGTGATGGTGCCATGCAGATGTCTTCTTATTATGTTTTGTTACAATTTGTATATCTTTGTCCTTTTTAACAACAAGCAAGTAAACAATCAAAGGTACAATTTGACAAACTGTTGTTTTAAAAGTGTTTTAGTCAGATTTACACTTTTTACTAATTATACACGTACATCCTTATAAATGTTTGTATTTTTACTTCTTTTGTATTCTCCTTAAACACATATCGTGGGAAACTTATACTTTGCTATTTTATAAAAATAAATAAAAATGCCATCAAGACACAGAGGACAAGATGTATTTTGTTGAACAGGTAGGAGCATGAAAAACAAAATTAGAAAAACTTAAATGCTTTTTTTTCTTCAGCAAAAAAGAAAAAAAAATGAGCAGAGTGTTCGAACTTTAAATAAAATAAAATAAATATGAAACAGAGTTTTTTGAGGTTGTTCTGAAGGACGTAAGATGCTGGTCTTACCTTGCTCGGGTCTGGAGGCAGCTGGGCCTCCACGGGGAAGGGGCTCCCAGGGACCGGGTGTCCGTCGTAGCTCACGTTGACAGCGTGGACCCCTTCCTCTGTGGGGGTGTAATAGACCAGACTGACGCCTGCTTTAGTGGGCTGAGGCTCAATTGTACACCTGACCGCCTGCTGACTGGGACTCAGCTAGTGACAAACACAAGAACACAATGAATGAAGCAACACCACAGTCAACAACTGACCCCTGTTGTCAGATGAGCGTGAGATAAACACTCACCACTTTCACATCCAGATGGCCTTGACCTCCTGCACCTTTGGTGTCCACCATGAACTGCTGCTCCTGATCGACCTCCGCTCCTAGAAAGACATTTATTCATTTTGTAAACTAACAGAACAACTTGTTTTTCTCTGGCGTCTCCAGTGCCCTGAGAGACGGACAGCTGGAGCTGCTGAGCTGGACGCACAGACAGACTTTCTTACTTCCTTCCAGGTTGTCAACGATGACTTTGCTCAGATCCAGCGGGGCGGCGACACCGACCGTGAAAGGGCTCTTTGAGATGGGATCTCCTCCAAACGTCACCGTGATCGTCTGCTCCCCCTGCACACACATGCAAATCCAACAGTTCAACACTTGTCATATTGTAAAAGTACAACCAGAGCACACGGGAGGCGACGCAACGGCCATGCAGCCTTTTTAAACTGACTGAGAATGTGGAGAATGTGTGCGTTTTTGCTGTGTATTTAAAGCTGGTGCGTGTCAGACGTATTTCTTATACGTGCTGCTATGTATTTGATGTACAGGTGAGTGTATAATGAGTGGGCATTTGGCGTACCTGTTGCACAGGTGTGTATTTGACAGTCTGGGAGTAGTCGTAGTTGTCGATGATGTCAAAGCCATCGACGGGGGAGGAGAAGGAAACGTCCAGCGGCGCTTTACCGGCTCCTTTAGTCAGCACTGTGAAATGAGTCGGCTTACCGCTCTCTACACCTGCACAGGAAGAGAGAGAGGAAGAGGAAGAGGAAGAGAGAGAGAGAGAGAGAAAAAGAGTTTTGCAGAAATTTGTAATTGGACTGTGTGTGTGTGTGTGTGTGTGTGTGTGTGTGTGTGTGTGTGTGTGTGTGTGTGTGTGTGTGTGTGTGTGTGTGTGTGTGTGTGTGATTCTCACCAGTATGAGCCAGTCCAGGACCCTCGGCCTTGACCTTCGATGCATCGTGAGAAGGATCGACTTTGATGCTAAACGGGCTCAGTGGAACTTCCTGTGTGGAAAAATTCACACTCAATCATCAGAACAAAACCACCAACTCATCTTCACCGATCTACCCAGAGACTTTCTGTGTGTGTGCGTGTGTGTGTGTGTGTGTGTGTGTGTGTGTACCTCGTCAGAGAACAGGACTTTGACGGTGAGTCTTCCAGCTGCAGGAGGCACGTATTTGACAGTGAAGGTGTCGTTGCCGTTGGGAATGATGTCAAAGTCCACGTCGGCCTCTTTGTCACCGACCATGTTGGCGTCACACTTGATCCCCACGCTGACGTCACCTGGGTGAACACACACACACACACACATTATTTGAACCGCAAAGAACAGAACAGCAGATTTGGAGCTAAATGCAGGTTCAGCCCGCGATCTGATCACTAGATTTATGAATTAGAAGGAACACAATATATATTCTTTCAGTGTAAACAGCTGATGAGCTTTGTTTCTTTGACTGCCACAGGGGGGTGCTAGGCAGTTTCTCCTCACTGCTGCTCTTTCATTTTATGAACTCATGTCCTAAACATTTTGCCCCAGGATGTTGCACTGCTCTAGACTCGCTAACGTAAACAATGAACCAACCATGCAGCACAAAGAAAGTGCTTCCTGCAGCAGAACTGAGCCATCAATCACAGCAGGAGGAATTCAAAGTATGAGAGCAATGAAGCAGTAAACTGTGTCAGACAACAGAAACAGGTCAGATTCTTCAGCCACCAACAATCTGAAAACTCCTCTCTTCAGCGTTAGCTTGTTCGCCCAGGAGAAGCAACGCCAGCAGGTGTGTTCATACAGTTCTACCTCATGCAGGCCACAATCAACTGTTCTCACACGGCACCAAAAGCCAATACACCTGAAATAAAACCCTGTCAGTGTTAAACATCCTGCAGGAACCTCTAAATGCTTCGTTGGGAATCAATCGTCAGTGGAAGAAGGGTTTTGATCACTTACTAAAGTAAAACTTGCAGTACTACAAGGTACTCTCCACCAATTAAAAGTTCTGCTTTCAAAGTGTTATTGAAGTAGAAATACACAAGTATTAGCAGTCAAATGTACAAGCAGTGCGTGTTGGAGCAGTAAAATGTGAGGTTTTGTAATAGGAGTCTTGTGCTCGGAAACATTAAAGCTTTTGTCCACAGGGACTGACTAATTTAAAAGTTCCTCGTAGTAATAAGTACTTTAATTAAAGTATTTGAGTGATGTCACTTCTCAAACTACTCGACAAAATCCTCACTTCGACAATAAAATAGCTAAATACGGCACATTATCGGGAGCTACGAGGAGGCAGACAGATGCTCTATATCCATCCATCCATCCATATATATATACATACACATACACAGTAGCTCTGGAGTGTGTTGGGAATATAATGCAAACACGGCGAAATAGTGGCAAAGTGGGTTATTCTGCAGCTTTAATGAACGTTTTGATAGGCTGACACCAGGCTCACTCTTCTTTGCTTGTTTTGTTTGAATAAACTGATATACAACGATCAGCGAGGTGAATTTACTGTTGTCTGATGGAGTCTGCTGGCTTTGAGGAGATCATATTAATTGAAGGTTTTCTACATTAATAAATTATAATAACTGCCAGAATTCCTGTTGATTTGATCCATGATTAAAACAAGAGTTAGTATGTAACTACAATTCTATGAATTATGCATGACCTCTATTTATTTTCTTGGCATTAACAAATAAGTTTGAATGCATGAACATGTAAAGGGAGCACGTGAAAGCTATGATGGGTTTGCAACGTCTTGCAACCTCTTAAATGTATTTTCGTACTTTTGTGCATGTAGGCGATGAAGTGTGATCTTGTGTGTGTGTGTGTGTGTTTTGCTCAGGAAAGTCAAAGTGATGGATTTCCCGTCAGGATGTTTCTGCCTTGAGATCATTGCCAACACATACCAGGGAGAAACGAGAGTGTGTGTGTTGTTCTGACAGTTTTATTTTGGTGTTAAAGCAGTTTCCATCCGTCTGTGGGGGATTTCCTGTCTTAATTACGTGCGTGTGTGTGTGTGTGTGTGTGCGTGTGTGTGTGTGTGTGTCTTACCGTCTCCGGCTCCTGAGCAGTCCACGGTGAAGTGCGTTGGCTCGTTGGCCTTCAGCCCGGTTCTCTCCACTCCAGGACCGAACACCTTCACCATCTTGGGGTGGCTGCCTTTACCCACGTTCACCTACAAGCATCACCACAACAGGAAAGCACGTCACTTATTTTAAAAAGGTTATTTAACGAGATTTCCTTCCTCAGATCCTGCTGAGATGTCTAAAGTAGCACAGCAGTTAATTTGTTTTTTGGTATTTTAATTATTACAGAGAATGAACACTTAATATGGAGTGCCACAGGGCTCCATCATGGATCCCCTACTTTTCAGTCTTCATACATCACTGTATGTTTCACTAAAGCGCTTATATACACATCAGATGGGTTAATTGTACAATACTTAATTAAAACAGAAGTGACACGACATTGTAGTTTAGGTAACAATAGGGACATTTTTTACTTTAAATCAGTCGGGACAGAGAGCTGAACCTCATCTTCATATTAACAACTTTATACTTTTTATTAATTCCAATTAATTTGGGGGGGGGGGGGGCTATATTTAAACAAGAGCCGCAAGACAGACCAAGAATAGATATCACGTCTCTAGGAGGCCCTGAAAGTGCCACGAGGCTTGTGGTACTTTGAACTTTAGATACGTATTGGCAGCTATTGTTGTTTGTCAAGATCTCCTTTAGTGTCTACTGCAGCAAAACGATTAAGCTACACAACGTTAGCTCACTTTCCAGCAGCAGCTTCAGAGGCTGCACTAAAGAAGTGATAGTAGATCGTCAAACCACTAAGTTTGATGCCTAAATAACAGTTTGTAAGAGTGATCACTTCATAATAAATCAGAAAGTGCTCTAGGTTCTCTTTCATGTTTGCTCAAGACACGTTTTGCAGCACACATGAAAAAAACATGAAAAACATGAAGCAAGAGGTGAACTGTATAAAACAGGGGATTCAAGTCCAGACAAACCCTGTAGGCTGGAGTCAGTAAGCCAGTTTCACCCAAAAACATTAGAGATTGAGCTTTATCGTATTTTCATTTAAAGAAAAACAGTTAAACACAATTAAACATAATTATCACTTACTTAAGTTACACAATGTTTTATGTACACATGTAGTGATATTTATAGTCAGTGTGGTGTGTGTTTATTTAAAGTGATCCTGATGAGCATTGTAGTCACAAAAACTGCATAAAGCTATTTGGCTTTGTTGGACTTATTTTTGTATCTACTTCTACATTTGCAAAGTTTTAAAACGTGTTTCAAAACGACTTATATTTGCAACACTACAATTGAAACTATATTGAGGATTATAGAATCTTTATTTCTGTAGTTCAACATAATATTGAACTGAAACTTGAAACACACCTTTTAATGACTGTGAAAAATAATAATGATATAACAATACTCTCAAAGAATGAAATAAAAACATTGAGGTCACGCGAGTCAGCAAACTCTAAAGCAAATGAACCAAACAACACAGTAAAACATTTCAATGAAATATCACAATTTATTTTTAAACCAATCTAACTTCCACTTATGATTTAAGTGGATAGAAATGATGTTGAGGTTTTAGTACAGCTGAAGGTTAAGGTGAGTTTCATTCAACATGTTAGTTACAGATGCACTCTTGTTAGACAACACAATGTAATCCTCAAAACAAAGCATGCGTCGCACGGATGCATGCACAAACAAAAACCATTGACTAAATGAACCTTCGGAAAACAATCGTGAATGAAACTCTAAAATATTCACTTTAAGAGTTACCCAATCATTATAACATAACACACATCAAAGTCAACCTACAGCAATATTTAACAACTAAGAACTCAGTCTGGGGAGTGCAACGCATTTCTCTAACTTGAAAAGCTTCGAAGCATCGATTTGAGTTTGTTTATCAGCTGTCTGCCAGGTTTGTGATTAAAGTTAAAGACCCAAAAGTTTGATCCGTCAACCAAACTTCAACTACGGATGTGCTCATTGAATATGCAGATTTGTGTACTTCTGGAGTTTACAGGGGAGTAGCATGTAGCACGCTAGTCCCGTGTTCACAACTTAAAGTAAAAATGAGTTGCCATCAAACAGAAGACTTACTTTTAAACAAGTCCTTGTCGTCAACGGTAAATATTCTGTTTTCTATCACAGCCTTGATTTATCATTGACAGCTGGGGTCAGGTCAGATTTCCACCATGAATCTCGCTGTACCCTCCCCCACTGTTTAATGAAAAGGTGTCACGGCCGTGTGTTCCCAGCAGTATTGCGTTTTTGGGCGCGACCGTTTACTTTCTATCCATCTACTGTATCAGCATCGAAGTTGGAGAAAAGGTGCAGTCGGTGCCTTCAGGCGGCTGCAGCTCCCAACAAGCCTGCTGAGTCATCACAAATACATCAGCTCTAAACTTCTGGAATCAAATGTTTTAGACGAGTACGGACTTCTCTGGACCAGTTGAAATGACACGTGGACCAGTGCAGATACTTGCATCAGGGCAAGAACAAACTAACATTTCGTTATGTTGCGGAATGTTGTTTTTGTGTCTACGAATGATAAGGAAAGTGTTGCACAAAGCAGTGTTCTTAACAAATTCACTTCACTGCAACCGCTATCTTACAACTTTTGGACTTTGTACCTCCGACATCTTTGCAAACTCCTGATGTCTGTTGGCTTTGTCATGAAATTCCAAACGGCACACAATCACACATCCAGACACATCTAAGGCCAACTGAGACGTTTCTCATGGGAGCTATTTACCCTGAGGGTGGAACTATAAAAACCGTATACCAACAGGGAGAAGGGAAGACAGCTGATAAAGTCAGAAACCTCACGGTGATAAGAACAAGTGCAAACAAATCTCTCCAACAGTGATTAAAGAAAGAACTGAAAAAGGCCGGTTACAGTGCAAAGATGACTGGTCAGTGCATATCTCAACTGTTAAGTGAAAACCTTTTCACTCCGTTTTAAACCAACAGGCCTCTGAGTAGACTTGCATTAACATGAGGATATAATAAGGAGCTCAATGAGGTTTCATGTTCAATAAGAACTTTTCAAATACAGGTTGTTTTTACTTCATGAGTTGCACATTTGAAGTCAAAAGGTTTTCATTCAACTTCATAAACAATATAAATCCCATGCAGTGAAGAGGACAGCAGAGCGTCACTTATCTGAACCTCTCACTCTTAAAACATAAAAAACTTAAGTTTGTGCTTTCCAGGTTTCACAAGCTCCTTTCAAGCACCTGGAGGTGTGGTCATACTCGGCAGGTTTTAATGCAATCCGACAAAACCAGTAGGAGCCGCTACAGCAACAAGGCCGTGATCCCTCACCGGCTTCCCACCAGCATATACACTGATAACTGTGTCGGATGGGACAAACAAGGCGGAGCTAGTTTTGCTGGGAAATTAGTCTTCAACATTTGGGCAAATAGCTAGGGCTGTATCAGATTCAAATATGGCTGTTCAATACCAGACTTTTTTCATTTAGACGATCCCTTGGGGGCCCCTCACCCAGAAGTCTCTGTTCCCGCGGCCTTAGTGCATCTTGTTTAACATGCTTTTTTTGCAGCGTCATCACCATTCTAATCTACAGCTTTAGCAAGCGTGCTCACCCTGCTAGAATATTAAAATAAAATGCAACGCGCACAAAAAACGACATCAATTTCAGATTGATAACTTTTTTTAAGGAGGAGCTCCAGCTTTAGGATTCAGTGTCTCGTAACAAATAAGGAGTGTCGGATTAAGTAGATTACAGATGTTTAAATGTGTCCGATACATATTTAATCAACATTTAAGTAAATATAAGTATCGGGTCGAACTCGTACCTACCTACTGAAAAGCATTCAATAGGTCGATAGTTTTAGCAGTATTTCTAGTGCCTACTTAATTACGTTTCCAAATTAAATCACAGAAGCTCTTCACTGGTTTGTATCTTGGATGACAAAGGTTCAGATGAGTGAAGTTCTAGTGTAGATCAACCAATAACAAACAAGTGTTAAAGAAATACATAAAACAAAGCGGGTTACAGTGCATGGACAGCGGTTACAGTGCAGAAAAGACTGGTTAGTGCACGTGGTGGTTAAACCATCATGAGTAAAATCTACATAAAAACAACTTCAGTCAGATTTCACTCTAAAAAAAAAACAACTTATGATTAGTGAAGATGTAAAAAACAAAGCAAAGGTTGTTACAGTGCACAGACAGAAGTGGGTATTAAACTACGATTACATATAAAATATGAAAAATAATCAAAAAATACAATTTCTTCAACATAAGTTGCAATTAAAATATTTGATAATATAGTGGACATTAGTGATAGTTCTTAAAAACAAAACATATTTGTGGTGTAAATGGTTTCAAATGAAAGTCTGCAGGTTCAGAGATTTAGGAAATAACTAACATATTTAGATGTCAAGTCACTTTGGCACATAAACAACTGAGTTCAGTCTGGCTTCATGCTACATGACACTCTGTGCAGCTGACTGCCCAGCAAACTGATTTCACATCGGATTAGCAGACAAGGTAGCATATGATAAAAGCTAATTAATTCGCCTGTTAATATTGATATTGCTCGAAAGAATACGGAGCTGGAGTCAAGGAGTGTTTAGCCTAGCTTAGCATAAAGACAGTAAACAGGCTGGATACCGCTAGCATGGCTCTGTCTAAAGTTAAAAAACATACCTACCAACATCTCTAAAGCACACCAATTAACACACCGCATCTCGTCCGTTTAATCTTTCTTAAGTCCCGTGCTGGAACTATTTCTTGATGAACAACAATGTATCCATCCGCCCAGTACTTCTGTGTCGCAACTATGTCTGAGATGCCCGAATACATGTTCAGGTCTCTGTACAGGCACGATGGTGCCAAACCTGAAAACTTCAGGAAGCTTCACTCCGTCACTGCGCCGACTGCTGTTTAACAAGAAATAGTTCCAGCATGCAACTCCGCCTAAAACCACAAATTCGCATTCTTTCCATCTCTGTGTACAGAATAAATAAGCGAAATACATCGTGTTAATTATTGAGCTTTAGAGACGCACTTAGGTGTTTTTTCCCCCAGCTGTTTCCAGTCTTTATGCTAAGCTAGGCTAACTATATCCTGACTTCAACTCACTTTACACACACACGATGGATGTTGATCTGTTCATCCAACAAAAAGGCTGATTTCGCAAAATGTGGAACTATTCCTGTAAGATAACGTGAGTTTTTTAGAGCAGACTAGCGATTAAAGACGGGACATTTTACTACGTTGTCCATGATGGAGACGCATTCATTCATTCCAGTAGTTTTCCCCTAAGCGATTTAATGTTGAAGGAGTTCTCTCACCAGCACAGATTTCAAATAGTGTTGCTGATAATAAGAACTTACTGCTGTGATTTGTTCCTGTGCAGCTGAACTAGGAGCTGAACCTCTCCTCGGTGTATGTAGTGATGATGATCAGAGGCTTCTTTTTAATTTGACATTTTGACTGCACCGTCTGAAAACTTTCCTCTCGAACAACCGAGTCCGACTGGACGGCTTTGACGCACTCGGCCTTAACTAAAGCTTGTGACTGGATGACTTTAGCACGTCCTGCCTCAACCGGATCCTCTGGTTTGGACGGGACGTCTCTTCCCGTTTTAACAGGGCGCTGTGATCGGCTGCTTACCCTGAAGGGGCTGTTGGCGACGCTGACTCCTCCCCAGGTGACGGCCACGGTGTGTTTGAGAGAGGAGGTGGGTGTGTAGGAGCAGGAGTACAGCCCGTCGCCTTCACTCCTCACCTTCACCGCCACAGGAAGTCCCTCTGCGTCCTGACAGACAGACAGACGGGAAGACAGAGAGACAGTTAAGATGGTCAAAGCCTCCTGAAATAGAAACTAAAGTTCAAAGATGTAGCTGACTAGACTACAAAAGACTCGTCGATTCATCAATTCATCAAATAAAATGAATAAATAATGGAAATAATCGATATATAATTGTTAGTATTATTACAAAAAACTCACTATGTGACAGAAAGCTGTAAAAACACATAAGATGCTGTGAAACGTGTGGATGTGAGCATCAACACACTCATTGGTAAACCTTTGTAGGCGGTTGTGTGTCTGCGTTGATGATTTGGGACGAGAGGATTTATGAGTCTTACCTGAGCCGTGATCTTCAGAGGTCCTTTCCCAGCATCCTTAGCGGTGACAGTGAACTCGGCAGGTTGACTGACCAGGCAGCCGGTCTTCTCCAGCCCCGGACCGGAAGCCTGAACCTACAACCACAAAACCGAAAAACTATTAGAGATCATTGATAATTATTATCGGGTGCAAATCCTGCCATATTTGAATAGGTCGGCATTTGCTCATAAGCTAATCTGTGTATCATCGCTGCATCACTATGCATCCTATTGGGCCAATCACAGCGCTACTGGCCGACGTCCTGTTTCTTTTATCTTACTGACCTTCTCTGGGTCACTGCTGTTGTTGTCTGGGACGATGCGAGCCATGAAGGGGCTGTGTTCGATGTCCTCCTCATCACAGGTCACGTGGACGGCGTATTCTCCGGCCTCCATCGGCCAGTAACGGACATCACATGAGCCGTCGTTCTGGTCCTCGCACTCGATTTTAGCCTGAGAAGGTCCCTCAATGGCAAAACCTGAGGACGCCGCAGATCCGATTAGATTGAAAGGTGAAGAGGGGCGATGGCGGCATTTAATCCGATGTGATTCCAGTTTAAAATCCGAATAAAAAGCAGTAAACCAAAAATAAACCCACCAAGAACTCCGACATCAGCGCCAACAGACTCCACCACGAAGGTGGCAGGTTTACCCGCAATGCCTCCCTCCAGGCCAGGACCCCAGGCCCTGATCTGCTGAGGCCCCGCCTCCCGACCCACCGACACCTCGAACGGACTGAAAAACAGAGCAGAACTGTCAGAATGAGCAGAATGAAGCTCTGTGGTAATAACACATGTATAGTAAATGACTGTGTGTGTGTGTGTGTGTATACAGAGGGAGTGAGACCACACACTGCATGAGGTCATCCTTGAGGCTGTCAACACACAAACACACAATTAAACAACCTCAGTGCCTCACAGGGCTGTAATCCAACCTTCAGTCGTTACTGGCTCCAAGAGAGTGAAGAGTGTGTGTGTGTGTGTGTGTGTGTGTGTGTGTGTGTGTGCAGATGGAAATTAGCTTCACGCCAAATAAAGCTGTCGGTTGTGATTTACCGTCTTTATTCACACAGAGGACCTTTTTTTCCTTTTCCTTTCAATTGTGTCTTTCAAACATCTCCCCCTAAATACTCTTTCTACCACTACTGCTAATAACAGTAACACCAATGTCATTATTTATCATGTGACATTAGCATTATTAGATTAATTGCAGAATTGCGGCAGTGTATGGTTGATTGCGTGCAGCGTAATGTCTCAGGGAGACATCGATTATTGTTTCAATGTATGTTTTAAATCTCCTTTACTTTTGCCTTTATGCTTTTAATGGTTTCATGTGAAGCACTTTGAATTACCTTGTTGTTGAAATGTGCAACACAAATAAACTTGCCTTGCCTTATTCAAACTGATTTATTTGTTGTTCTGCAGTGTTTTCAGTACGTCCCGCTGACGTTGCAGCTGCGCTTTAATTGGCGCCAGTATCCGTGTGAGAGAGCACTAAACACAGTTTGTCATATCGCTTCCTTTCCAGCAGCCTAACAGGCATTTTTAAGCTCCCAGGTCTGAAAGCATCTGTGATTCCAGCCCTCTGATTCAAATGATCTGTAATGTATGAAGTACTGAGGTCAGCGGGCCACCTGCTGACAGTCTGGACATTCAACATCACCACATCTGGACCCGAGAGAGAGAGAGAGAAACGGCTGAATGCTAGCCAGGCTACAGGCTTACATACCGTTTCTACAAATAAGTCCAAATATCGTCTTTTGTAACATAAAAAAACAGAATTGCACAAAAAGGTCAAATCTAAATTTCAGTTCGGCTTCAAAAGAGTCAAACACGTTCGTCACAGCCAAAGGTACAGGTTGTTCCAGTACATCCGGAGCATTTTGCAGCATTCAAGCCAGCATGCTTTTCTGGCTATTCTGACCCACAATCCTTTGCACCGCTAAAACATATGAGCGAGAGGGTCAAAGTTCAAGGTGTCATGTTATGAGGAAGTAGTATGTTCAATCTACTACATTTAACATCAACACTGTGCTGAATGTTCCCTGTAACACACATGAAGCTCTTCAGTGATTGGCCGTCTCGCCTTGATGTCGAGGTGTACGTGAGGACCCAGTGACATCACTGAGAGTGTAGTTACAGGTGCAACGGAGCTTAATTCTGACCACACCCATCAATGACGGCATTCACGTGCACACAGGTATCCTGGTTTTGATTTGGTCATCATGTTCAGGATATTGCGTTTACATGGAACATGAGAAAGCTGAATATTTGTCTCCCTGGATAGAAGAGCATAACAGTAATCAGGTTTCTGATCATCTGTGCACATGTTCTGCACCAACAAAGCGTGCTCGGAAACCAAGTGTTTGCACGACGCACATTATCATGGTTTCTATCGGAGTGCTGCCGGTAGCAGCTGCAGGGTTCTAACAGCAGGATTAAAACCGGTTCCCTCGCCGGCCGTCTCCGGCCAGCGTAAGAACAACAAACAGAAAGTGTTTTCTGTTTGCCACATTAGCCGAATGATCCCACAGTCAGTGCTGGATGAAATAAAACAGACACCTGCTCAAGGACAGCTTCCTCAACCCCCCCACCCCCCCCCACAAAACAGTCAGACAGCGTCTTCATTATGGGAACGTTCTGACCCTGTGCGACCTGTGAGGAGGCCTGCACATGATTACGACTGAACCACGGACAGACACGCTACATGACTCATTTAATTATGTACACACACACACGCACACACACACACACACACACGCACACACACACACACAGTTCAGAAACGTGGGGAAGTCCCTCTACTAACACGTATACTGATCCTAATACTCGTGCTGATACTTATGTTGAAACTCACACAATCTGCTCTAGAGAGAGGGGACAAAGGGAACACGAGGCCCACACTTAGTCGTAATTCCCCTGCAGATCCAACCATTCAGATCTGATGAGGTCATGTGCTGAGGTCATGCTCTGAACACACACGCGCGCAATGCAGCTCACCTCTTCGGGATGTGTTGACCCCCCCAGGTGATGGAGACGGTGTGTTTGCCGGGACTGTTGGGATGATACTCATAGGAGAACACGCCGTCCTGACCGGAGATCTGCTTCACCGGCTCCTCGATGCCTTCTAAACACACACACACACACACACACACACACACACACACACACACACACACACGCACGTATGAAACGGAGTAATCAGAAATGAAATCTTTAGAGTTAAGAGAACATCCTGACATTTTGGAAAACATTCCTTTTTGCCATCAGTCTAAACAAGCGTCTTTATCGGCCGTAGTTAGTCGGGTTCATCCTCTGTGAACACTGAATCTCTGTATTCAAAAAACCTTCCCATAGTATTAAAGTGGTCGATCGACAGACATCACCATCCCTACAGCAATGTTGCAGAAATCGAAATCTCCCAGGATTCCCTGAGACTTCCCTCAATGAGGTTCTCTTACTTCGGGAACAGGACTCTGGCGCTCCAGTTTCACTTCGAGTCTCTTTAAAGCAGGAACGGTACTCACTGGGTCCTTTGACGAGCACCTTCAGGTCTCCGCTGCCGGCGTTCCTGGTGTCCACCTTGAAGTCACCGACCTGTTTCACCCTCATCCCCGACGGCTGGAGGCCGCGACCCGTCGCCCTGCACGCCCCCGGCATGCACGCTGCAAAGACGTGTACGGTAAGGCTGATGAGATCGTTACGGTGCATTTGATGATTACCTCAATGGCTCCATTCAAATTGAGTGTAAAGGGTGAAGGTGAAAGGACTCACCAGGCCCCACGTCCACGGCAAAGGGGCTCCTGGGGATCCCCACCCCTCCGAAGGTGACGGTGACAGAGTGCGGGCCGGCCTGGGTGGGCCGGTAGCTGCAGCGATAGGTGCTGTCGCCCTTGTCCTCCATCATCGCCTCCACAACGTTCTGACGCCCCTGAGGGTCTCTGATCACGGCCGTCACGTCTCCCGTACCGGCTCCTACAGAGGAACTCCGACAGGTCAGTCTTTGACTTCCGTCACTGCTTATGGAGAACATACAAGAGTAAAACTTGAATTTTTTGAAATGGTGAACTCGGTAGAAACAAATCCACCACGTTGGAAAGATGCTAATAAAGCTAATTAATTGTTTAGGGTGAGAGAAATGTTATACAATTAACTCTCAAACACACAACAACGTGGTAGAGACCTGTCAATCACAAGGTCTATTTGACTCTAAATGGATGATCATTTATGACACGATCACGCGGTGTTGAAGTATTCTACAGAGAACACGCCATTGTTAAGGCACTTCAGCATTGGTCTCGTCAGACCTGGAGGTTGCCGCCCGGGTGTAACCGTTTGAAATTCTGTTATTACGTCACCGTTATTACATCGGTTACTAATCCCAGTAATGCTCCATTACTTGGGCGATTTGCCTCGTCTTACCATAAGTGCGATGGAGGGTTGATGTCAGTTTGGTCTCCATGGGTTGGGTGGAGAAAACTGGTCCAGGAAATATTAGCTTGGCGTGACAACTGAAAGTCCCAAAATAGAAGAAATGGGACTCCCGCTAACGCCAAAGTTGTCTTACAAGTTGCATCGTCTGAGCTGCCTGGCTAACAGCCTAACTTAATACATCATTTGTTCAGAGTTGGAGGTTTGTGTAAACGCTGCAGCTTCACTGTGAGATAACTTCAGAAGTGCTGACGGTCAGTAAGTCTCTCCAAACTGGAGGGCAGAGGCCTTTAGAGCTGTTTAACGGCGTCTTTTGACGAAGCTGGGCCGAGTAACGACGAATGTAACGATTACCTTTTGCCGTTTAGTCGTTCATAAACACCAGGATCACCGTTTTTAACGAGTGATTGCCAAACACTCTTCCTGACAAGCTGACGCATGTCAAGATGCCTCCAGTGGGAGTGCTGACTAGAACACAGAGGGCGTGGGGGTGTTCTCAGGCGGCACGTGTTGCCTCATACACAACCTCGCTCCACTCTTATAGGTGGTTTACAGTCTGTGACATCACATCCTGTCTCGGGGCCGAGCGGCGACACCTTTTCCTTGGACCGAAGGCTAATTCGGCCCAAAACAAATGGTTTCTGACCTGCAGTGTAGATGTCAAAGTAGGTGGGGCTGTTGGCGACGTTGCCCACGGGTTCGATTCCCGGGCCTTTCACCATGACCTTGGAGGCGTCGCCCAATGCCTTCTCCACGTTCACCTCAAATGGACTTTTGGGAATCGGCTGGCCCGCAAACATCACCGTCACCTAGGAAACAAAAAATACAATTACCCAGAAACATCGCAGGTCTTTTATTAGACGAGTCATCTCACTAGTAACACGATTATCATAAAACGTACTGTGATAGAATTAGGAGAATTACACTGGATTTTAAGGTCAAATGGAAAAATACATCATGAGCATAATGCATTTAATAATTTTATTAATTTTTACAGACAGGAAAGTGAAGCTCACCTGGTGACGTCCCACGACTTTAGGAACGTAGGCGACGCTGAACGTCTTCTTGCCCTCATTAGGCTCCGCCTTCAGCTGATCGACACGCACAGACAGACGTGTCAGAGTTAAATATAAAAATATAATATCACAGCAGGTTTGTCATTAAACAGGTGGGGGGGGGGCAGAGGAAGAGGAGGATTTGGGGGCGTACCTCCTCTCTGGTGCCGTCTGGATGATCCAGGTAGATGGTCACCTGACCCTGACCCGCACTGAACGTGTCCACTGTGAAGACCGCAGGACGCAGCACTCTGTTCCCCGTCGGGTCAATACCTGCAGAAGAAGAACATCAACAGAGTCCGGTATGAATGTTATCGATGACGTCAAGGACAGTTGCAACTAGCTGCAGATTTAAATGACATTCTAGAAAACACTCACAGAAACGGAGTGAAACAGAAAACGAATCAGAAATTATTTTTGAAATCAATTCACGTTTTCATTTATTTTTGAAGCAAAACTTACAGACCTGTGCTCTAATGTGAGGAGTTGAAGCTGTTCTTTGTCATATATAATATTTAGGAGTTTATTTGTTGATATAAAAAAAATGAAAATAAAAAACAAGCACGTGTGAAGCGTGTGTGTGTGTGTGTGTGTGCTGCGTACCTGGTCCGTATGCACGGGCCTTCTTGGGGTTGAGTTTGGGTTTGAGCGGAGCTCCCGGCTTGAGTTTGGCTTTGGGGAACTGAGACAGGTAGGTCATCACCGACTGTTCGTCCGCACTGGGATCAATGATCTCCTCCGGAGCCATCACCTGCGCACACACAGACACAAGGTTTGGGTTTGTTGTAAAGAAATTAGTTTTATACTTTAATATACCGAAAAGAAGATTTGGTGTGCCGGTGTGAATGTGGCTCTTCTGGTTTTAAACAAGACTTTGGAACCTGGTTTCAGGGATTTGTTGCCGTTCGGCCACAAGCGCATCAGTGAGGTCCAACACTGAATCTGGCTCACAGTCTGCGTTCCAGTTCAACCCTCTGTGCTGACCAGTCACGTTCTTCCACACCAAACTGGGAAAACCATCCATTTATGGAGCTGGCTTTGTGTTCGAGGGGTATCGTCACGTTAAAAAACAGGAAACGGTCTTCGCCGAACTGCTGCAGCAAAGTTAGAACACTATTGTCTGAAATATCCCTGTATGCCGTCTCATTAGCATTTCCAGTCACTGGAACAAAGGAGCCCAGACAGTCATGGGTGTGACGGTGAAGTTGGTCAGCTATGTTGTTTCTGGAGGAGACTTCCTGTGGGTGTCACCTGACTGACAGGAAGCAGAGCATAGCGTAATGCAGCCATGACACAGAAACATTCGACTGGGGGGGATGAATGAAATCAGGATGAAAGAGTCTTCATGATCACTGCTGAGCTTCTTCTTCACACGAAAGAAAAAGCTGAAACAGGTTTTTATTTTCTGACGGACAAAAATCTGCTATTAATTCTGCAGAGAAGCTATTATAAATAACAAGAAAGACATTTTAACCAATTATTCAAAAGTGACAGAAGTTACTCATTATTGAGTTGCACAAGTCATGATAGTACATTTCCGTTTGAGCTCGAGTCGCAGCCTCTCGGCTTCAAACTAAAGTGTGTAAAAACACGAACTCTCAATCAGGAAACCAAACGGCGTCTGTGTGAGATGCTTCCGACAACCTTCGACCTCTGGAGGGACAAATCCCAGCAGAGCGACTTCTGTTCTCTACTGGGCTGCGTGATGAAGAGTAAAATGTGACGGTTGTTTGGCTGTTTGAATGGCAGTACAGGATGCAAAGCAACCGTCACCGCATCCATACGAATCTATAATCTATTAAGCGTTAGCATTGTTAGCATGCCAGGCTACAATGAACACAAAACTTATGCATCGTCCGCTGCAGCTGCTTCACAGTAAAAGGCCTCAGAGACGCCTCCTTCCTTTGAAATCATCCGACACTCGCTTTTCGTTATGCTAACGGGTCTCCTAGCGTCTTAGCTCCTCCCAGCAAACCTCGGGTCGAAAGCATCTTAGCCTTTGACTGCAGTTACCAGTTTTATGAATCTCCATGTTTCTGATATCAAAGCCCTTTGAGAAGTCATGAAATCATTATTACAACAACATCTTCGAAGTAGAAACATGGCGAAGCATAACTTCTAACTCAACAAAAGACTTTACAGAGATAACAACAATACCAGTAAAGTGTTGAATAAAGGTTAAAGGTCACACTGAGGAAGCAGATGTGGAACAGGGTCAGAGGGAATCTAACCTGCGGGATGCCCAGCCATTCATCAGCCAGCTGCATGGCCTCAGTGGCATTCGCCACTGGTTTCACTGGATCCCAGGTCTCCCAGTCCGGACACAGGCCTGCAAAGGACACATAGCAACAGCGTGAACCACAACAACTCAGACGCGACAGGAAGAGATAGAACTAGTTCTAGGTCAAGGCGGTTGTATTGATAGGAAATACGACGGTAGTTAACTTTGGACCACGTACGGTCAGCTCTACAGCCTTGAAACACACACACACACACACACACACACACACACAGCGTACCCGGTGCACAGCTGTCTACCAGTGCTCCCAGCGCCTTGCCGTTCCTCCAGTCGTTGCTGAAGTTGTTGATTGGCATATCAGGGAGTTTGTGTTGGATCCAGCCCAGCAGACGCTGCTTAGGCGTCTTTGACTCCGGCTGCAGAAACCAGAACCAGCGTAAGTATTTGCAACGTTTGTCTTTTTAATCTTCCGGTTTTAACTTGACAGTACATTCTTGTCTGAAGTCATGAGTCTGAAGAACAAGTTCATAAAACCTGGATTGTTACCTTTTCTTCCTCGCCCTCCCAGATTGGCATGGAGATGGAGTAGTGCAGAATCAGAGTCCACACCAGACCCAGGATCAGCTTCAGGTTCCCATCCACGATGGCTTTAGAGTCTGACGGAGAGAAACAGAGACCTGAGGTCACATTCAAGTTTCGAAGAATTAAAAACAAAAAAACACTGTTTGTTGGTTCTCCTGTGACGCTGCATCTACAACACAAACTCCCAAAGCAGAACTTGAGAGAACAGTTCCAGCAAGGAGGGTCTGATAACAACTTTAATAATAAAACCCAACACGATGTTCTTTAAAGTCTTGCTAAGCTGATTTTAAAACTATATTGAAATTAACGATCCTAGAAGGTTGAAAAAATGGAATAAAATAAAATTGAACAAGAAACTACAAGATATAGGGAGAGGAAGAGAGAACACAAAGCTGAGATGTTAAAGTAACAATCTGGAAGATTTTCATTTTGTTCTCTTTGATGGCACCTGTGGCGATAAGCGGTAATCTGTGTGACGTCAACTCAGTTTTTTGTTTAATCGTCTGTCGTTTTCGTTCTTGTCATTCTATGTTCAGCCGTAGTAACCGTGCACCCCTCACACGTGAGAAGGGAGTCTGTTGCGTTAGTTCCTGGTCTGTAAAGCCTATCTGCCGACACCACAACTTCAATCAACCCGTTTGGCATCCCCACCCCAAAAAAGTTTATTTCAGACGCTGATAAAAAAAAAATGGCGCAACACTGAGCGCAGATCTGAAAACAAACCTGCTGATATCCAGGTTCTAGCTTTATTTTAGCAGAGCAGAACAGAGTGCTGCAGGGTAATGCTACTCATTAATCAGACCTCACTGTACCAGCCGGTACCTCACACCAGCACACACAGCATTCCAGTCTATTTTAATCCCTCAGTCTACATTTTTCTCTCCTACAATAACAAAGTATGTATTAAAGGAACACTCCAACATTTGTGATAATTAACTTTGCTTGTCTGCTGTCTTTAGCGTCAAAGTTGGTAGAGACACAAGGTCCGGGTGAAATATGTCAAAGACATCATGACTTGAATCAGATATTATGATCATTTGTTCTTGTAATTAGAACTTGTATGAGGTGATGTTGACTCAATCGGGTTTATCTCGGTGTCCGATCAGAACGGTCAGGACCGAGCGTCACACAAAGACTGGAAGCAGAGCGAGAAACTGCCCTTTACAACGAGCCTCTCATTCAGCCAGCAACAGTCAAGAGGGCCGCAAAGAGACAACAAAACGGGGATTTGTTCTTTTCCCATCGTGCCGAACTTTCATAGATCACAACACAGCAGGTATGGAATTAATCTGCAGATGTTCAGATCAAAAACAAAATCTAAGTTTTCTGTTGAAGTCAGTTTTTGTAGCCCTGCAACTACGCAGCAATCCTGCGGTGCTGAAAGAAATGAAACCAAAAGGAAGGGTTAGGGTTAGGGTGATCTCCCCTCACGCCCGGGGGTCGGTCATGAAACACGAGTCAGCAGCCACGTCCACCACACACACACACGTCTGTGCACGTTTCATTAGAATCAAAGCACTTATCAGTAAACAATCTCACACTGGAGCCTCCACACCTTCATAGTTACCAAATATATTTATCTCTGCTTCATTAAGCAACAGCAAAATGCCTTTCAACACCGTGCAGACATGCATAGTGTCCCACATAGAGTGTGTGTGTGTGTGTGTGTGTGTGTGAGAGAGAGACACCCCTTTGATCCACCTGGTGAATCCTGCAGCTCAGCTGTGGTCCAAACATGTTTCAGCAACCTTGGGTTTAGGTGGAGCTCTGGGAGAGTGCTGCCACACCCACTGGTGACACAACACTGATAATGACGGAGTATTTACTTCAACACACACACACACACAGGAGAGGTTGCCACATCCTGCTTTCGACATTCCTAATCTCTGTTTTTACTGACTCATTTATCTCTTTGTATTTCAACTTTTTTTAAACTCTTCCACTCTCTCCACTCGCCTGTTTTTTGGGGTTTTTTTCACGTCTCCTTTCTAATTTCCTTTTTCCCGCCAAGGTTGAGCTGCCACACCTGTGCGAGTTTCTCACACACTCCGCCTCTGCAGCAAACATCCTGTAAATTGAGCAGCGGCCTTTACCCTCTGAACACACACACACACACACACACACACACACACACCTGAGCTGGCACTCAGTTTAACATCGATCAGTCACACCATATGGGACGCTTGTACTAAAGCTATTCAAGTTGTGACGCGTTTAGTTAATGCACAATAACAAGAGATTACAACGGTAGGTTTTTTTTAATCTATGAATTGGTTCTTTTGCACCTTTAAGCTTTTTTTGGCTTGTGGTCCATTAAGACTAAGCAATTTCTATTTTTGACTCATTGTCACCCGGTGCGTGAGCTTATGGCTTCAGACCAGGACAAACAATGAGGTTTCTTCCCCCCCCCTCTTTAAAAGAAGAACAACGGGGAAGCAAAGAACAGAGCCGTGTTTCCGGCCTCAGGGTGAGGACAGGGGGTCCCCGGAAAAATGTGAGTGGTCTAAAGTAGGGTTTAAAAGGAAAAGTTATTTATTAATTCAAACCATAGACTGTTAAGAAGTGGAGGTGATGTCACCCGTTTGTGAACTGCGGTTTTGAAGCCTCAAGTTTGACATTTTGTCATCTTGGATTTTTGCAACGGAAGGAGTCGGGAGAGACGATTGAGACGCCGAATACCGCTCTGGTCATAAACTCATGTTTACTCAATGAATCAAGACATTTTCTCACAGACTTCGATACAACCAGACTTCATTTAGCAGTCGGAGGAGTCGGTCAGCGGAACACTGATGGGTCACACAGAGAAGGCACGTTTAAGACACTTTAGAATTGGCTTAACTGTTCTGAACCAGAGGTTGCCGCCTGATTCAAACACAACCTATGGAGCAGAACTTCAATCTTGTTCAGTGTACTTTTCTATCCTGTCAACAGTTCATGACGGGTCAGATCTATTTTGGGCCTCCTTAGGGATCCGAGGCCGGGGACCAACGCTTTAGTGCCATCCAGCCATGTTGTTTTAGTGAGATGCATTGTATCGGTGAAACTTTTAAAGGGTATTTTAAACCTTAAAATGTGTTTACAGTTCATACTTCATTCCATTCAAAACAGTCCCGAACATCAGAATGGGAACTAAACTGTGTGTGTTCTTGCCGACAGTTTTGTGATTAACGAGGCTATCGCCATGGTAGCCTATTGTTCACATAAAGGACGAGAGAGAGAGAGGGAGGGAGGGGGGGGGGGGGGTTTAGAAACATAAATGCAGAGAGTCAAAACACTGATGGAAGAAGCGCAAAACAAAAACACACACCAGAGTGTGTGCGTTAGAGGGTTTTAACAGCTCTAATAATCTGCTGCATTGTTTCCTGCTCATGTGACGGACTCTCAGGTCTGGGACCCAAAATCGAAAAAGTTGACAACAGTCTTGAAAACAAATATTGTACTCGTGTTTATTTACAGACTCTAAGTGAACAAGACTGTGATGTGATGCTTTTGACACACACACACACACACAGGAGAGTCCTTGACCCGGCCCGGCCCAAATAACTTTAAAAAAGGTAGAAATAACAGACGGTCCTAGGAAAGTCCCGCATAATGACGGCTCCATATACACGAGTGGACATGACTCAGATATCTAAGAGAAAATGCTCCTACTTCTCACTTTATGACTTAAGACCGCATTCAGTCTAGAGAACTGAAGAAGCTATTTATCAGACACTTCAATTAATCTGTGAAAGAATCCTGTGGAAAGTTTCTTTATTTCCCTGGAACTCTTTATTTTTTAAGACCTACACCTCGGCTCAGATCTCATTGTCGACATGCTACGACCACTAAGAGGCTCTCACACGTGAGAGGCTTGTCATGACTCTTCCGCCCCCTCGGAGAAAATTAATCACCGCAGTCAGCGCCTCTTTCATTCTGAGATTTATCTGTCCACAACTCCATTCACCAAAAACAAAACAAAGAGAAAAAAGCTCCCCGTTATAACTCAGGCCGGATCTGCTTCAGATAAACGTGTTTAAAGCCGCTGCAGATACCTGCTGGTTTGTTGACCCGTCGCTGTGGAGACACAACAAGGACGCCAATGGCAGGTGTGTGTGTGTGTGTGTGTGTGTGTGTGTGTGAAGGTGAATCGGGTTGGCACACAATGCCTCTCTTATCAGCGTGGCACACCTTCTCTCTCTCTCTCTCTGGAACAGGAAGTTACGTAATACCTGCTCTGTGATCCAACAACAGTCTAACTAATAACCTTCCAACTAACTAACCAATAACGAGTCCAGAAGCTCGTTAACTCACACTGACAGCTAACCAACAAGTTCGGTTGCAGATCGGGTGAAAAAAAAAAGAGAAAGGAGCCTCGTCCTGGAACATAAGACCCCTGAATTCTTAAGTCCCCATGACGGCTTACAGTATGTGGGACACTTTTAGGCCACCAGGCGTGGGACGTCTGTCAGGCAGTAGTGCAACGCGTCGTTGCCCTGCAGTAATACTTTCCTCACCTTCTGACACAAGCCGGTCTGAAGCTGCCAGTACGCCGCTTTAGAAATGCTCGTCCTTCGGTGCAATAGCGTCCCCTTCACGTCTCTCAGAGGCCATTATTAAGGGAGGTGGGATCTGACAACGCGACATTCACAACGCAGCATTTGGCTCAGATTTGTCCCCATCAATCCAATGCACACAAGATCAGTGAAGCCAGACAGACCAGCATACAGGTGAGACACAAGTCAGGTAATTGTAGCTCACTCTTTTGAATACCTCACCCCCCCCCCCCCCCCTCTCTCTCTCCCTCTCAGGCACAACAGCTGTGTCCCACTTAAAACAGCTGTTCCTTCACACAATGGCTACATCACCGTCTCACAAACACGTTTCACTTCCTACCCAACAATTAACTGCCGAGCCGTACGGAACAGTCGACGCCTGAGGCAGATCACCGCCCGGATGTCAGCATGAAGAAAATATTCTGTCCCACCCCAGCAGCCGGAGAGAGGAAACCTCTTCTTTGAGTCATGTGTCGTAATAACACCACACACACATCATAACTCACCAGAATGTCATCAAACCCGTCTAAATCAATTAGACGTCAAATAAAGATGGATTCTATTAAATGAACTGGCTTTGTTTTTACCCAAGAGATCCACACACAAGCAAATAAACACGAAAAGAAATACGACATTTATATTCAATACGTTTTTATTTACTTTGTTTATAAGAGTAAAACAGTTGTGAACAAAGTAAAACTTTCACAAACTTTCACTAGCCGGTTGGATTAATTAATCAATCAATGGTTATTTTTGCCACATGAATGCAGCATCATCCTTTTTCAAGTTGATTTGGTGAATTTGAGGAAAGTTGCTTGTTTATTTACCTCCATTGTAACAGTATTACACCTGATGAAGTCAAACATTCTCTCTTTTTGGGTCTCCACCAACACTTGAGGGACATACCCATCTCTTCAGCTGCTAAAGGCTCCATATGTTCACCAGCTAGTCTCTGTGTCGTCTGCTGTTTGTTGCTGAGCAGGTAGTGGACAGTCGCTTATAAATCGGTTTTTTTCAATAAAACAAATGAAGCCATGAGAACCAAAGCGGTGAAGTTGCAGCTGGACAGGAAAACAACGAGCTCCAGATTCATGAGATAATCCTCTGGAGGTTCATCACTACGAGCGACTCCCAAATCAATGTTAGAGCTGCACAGCCTTTATTGTTCCACAAATAATTTAGCTGTTTTTCCAAAAAGGCCAATACTAATGTTACCCCGGGGAACAATAAGTATTCCGGTTCTGATTTATCTTTATACTTTAAATTACTGCCGACATTACTATACACACACACTATAATAAGTGCAGATTTTTAATAGCATTCTTCCTTTCAAGCTGCAGCTAGTTTCCATAAATTTCCATATAAAATGAAAATATGATTTTTTTAAACTTGCAACAGATGGGTCGGACCGGTTTGCGTTAAAAAAACCCAAAAAAAGTGAAAGAACCACAGAGATATTACAGACGATCCTTCAATAAATGCAGACCTGATGTTCAAGCAGGTTTTAGGAGTAGACCATGTGATGTTCATACAAATAAATGAATAAAAACCAAAGGCTGTCTTTTGGGATGCTGGTGAAAAAACAAACCTTGTATACCAGCCGCTATAACAAGGAAACAACAAAACTATCTGTATCGGCCGACATGGCTCATTGGTGATCGGAAACATGTCGACGCAGCAAAAGACACGTGATGGGGAAATCTCTAAGTTTTATCTGCTCCCTTTTTTCCTGCTGATCCGATCAAAGACTCAAAACAGTGAGATTTGTGATCCGTTGCACCTCTGTTACACAACAACAGAGCATCATTGTGTCGTAATTAGGAAGTTTGAGGGGAAAAACAACTTAATGCTGAAAAACAATGTAAAAGTCTGGCGGGGAAAGTGAATTTTAGATGGAAATGTCCTTCACAACAAAAAGACAGGAGGTACCTTCAGTGGTAAACAGGACGTGGAGCTACCGTGTGTGTGTGTGTGTGTGTGTGTGTGTGTGTGTGTGTGTGTGTGTCATGGGTCAAACAGACTGTGTACACACATTCCTCAGTGTTGAGATCATAACCCCGCCCACCAACCCCCAATTCATCACACACACACACATTTCAACACCCACCTCTCCTCCAAGGACCCGATGGATGATGACAAAGGAACAAAAGTAACACAAATTCAACAAGCACTCAATTTAAACAACCATAGACACACACACACACACACACACACACACACGGTAGCCTTTTCAAACTGCTGTCAGGTCAGTGAACAAATCTTTCACTCAACACACACACCAGGTGTGTGACATCACTCTGTGCTGTGAGACCGATCACATGCTCACAGTCCAATAGAAACGACAATCATCATCATTTATCGATCAATATCGTTCTATCCTTGCAGGTTTAGCCGCGTGTGCACATTTGTGGTTTCCAACCTTTCGTTCTTAACTTTGAGAAACATTATTTTGATATGTTAAATGTACGTACGTTCTCTCAATGCAATGACAATGAACCTGAAATCAACACCAACAGTCATACATACGTTTTAATCGAGTCATTTTATCGTCTCACTGACAAACGTCACATTAACTTGAATACTTTTTTTTCAGCAGCTATGTGGACTTGCTGCTGGTATAAAAAAAATAAAAAATAAGAAGTTAGTGAAGGAAAAAGCACAACATTTTTCTAAATTGTACTGGAGTACAGTGCTTCAGTAAATGTACTTAGTTTCTTTTGATCACTGATAATACCATGCTCAGAAAACCAAAACATGTGACCAACAGAGAGCGTTGGTAACACTGGATAACTTAGTCTGGAGCCCTGAATCTGGAAAGATGATTCATTTTCACGTCATTTTTCAAAAGTTCACCACCCGTGCATTGAGGCGGTGGCAGGAATCCCATCGACATTTCTAGGTAAGACTGGAGGCACGCAAGAACGCATGTTTTGAATCATTTGAGTGGACTGACCCTTTAAACCTCCAGCGGACGGCGAAGCAGTTATCAAATGATTGATCGCTTAAAAAAAAAAAATGAAAAAAAAAGTTCAAGGTCTGAGATTTGAACAGTTTCCAGAGCAGTCAGCGGTCTTCCCCCATCGCATTCCCATATTTTAGCACTCATTGATGACATCAGCGCATGATGCATCGCTGTAATAACGGTGCAGCTTAATAAGAGTCACATGAGTCATGCACCAGCAGCTCAGAGGGGGCGATCCCACCAAAAGAACCCAGATTACAGACGGAGAGGCAAGAGGCCTTTTGACGTCTTCGATTTGGATAACGAGTGTCGTCCTGTTTCCCTCTCTTTAATCTGGTCCTGGGTTGGACTCAAACAGCTGCAGAGATGACGAGTGAGCGAGATCAAACACGAGGAGAAACTTGCTCTCATTCACAAGGAGTCAAAGAAGTGACTGAACCAAGAAAAAACAAACAAAAGACGGAATCTGGAAAGCTCCCGCTGTTTGTTAAAGAGGCGAGTCTGTGAAGCAGCATCTCGGGTCAGCCAGAGGACCTCGGGCTGAATTTGTGTCATAAATTCTGAATTTAACAGTTGCTTGAGATCTTTGCTACCGCATTTTGGACTCAAGCAGGACCCAAATGAAACAGTCATCATCAAAGACCTACGTTTTAAAAAAGGTACCCAAGGCTGCAGATGAGCTTGCACAAAGGACCTCCATGCTCAACGCTCTGAGAGTTGCATTCTTCTCCAAAACGACAGAGGGCGTACAAACTAAATGTACTGTGAAGTAGTAAGAAGACGAGTGAAACCATAAACCAAACTCCACAATGCAGAGGAGGGATTGTAATTATCCGTCAGCTCATAATCATGGGCTACTTTATTGCCCACAAAGTCAGTTAACGAGTTCATGATCAGTTACAAATTTGCATTCCTATCGGCACAAAGTTCTTCATAGATGTAGCCTCTAATGTTGCTCTCAAATTGCACCAGATTGATGCATTTAACTTTAACATGTAAGATACAAAATTTTCTTTTTAAGTGCATGAATAATCGGTATATTAAAATGATTATATTTTCTAAGGTGGCTCCTTACAAGTCTGAAATGGCATGGACATCCACAGCACTTCTATCTAAAACAATAGTGGACCTAGAATTGAGCCCTGTGGCACACCACAGGTTGAAGCGTCCCAAAGAGCAACAGCTTGTTTCATGGTGGAGGACTTCAACCAGAGTAGAGCTTCATCAGAGATGCAGAAACACTTCTCAAGACCATTAAGTCAGGTATTCTGGTCCACTCTGTCGAACGTAATGGGACTAGTATCAGAACGGAGCATCACCTGCAACTGAATAATGAACCAGTTTGCAGTTGGAAGACATTTGAGCCAAGAGAAGTTTGATACAAACAAACAGCAGAAGAAACTTGAAAACAGGAGAACCACAAGAGACCAGTAACCAGCCTAGTGCTGCCCTGTCATTAACACACACACACACATCTGGCATTACGTCTGCATGCATAAACAGGACGCCCACTGACAAACACGCTGCAGCGTTTAGCCTCGCGTGACCTCACCCCGCTGGTTCCCAGGCCATGATGTCATCAGAACCAGAAACATGACCATGTGGTGAGGATGAGGACGACGAAGAGGAGGAGAGCAGTGCAGGAGGATAGTGACGGAGAAAAGACAATAACACGAGGGGCAAAAGGAGACGAGTCGACAAAAACATCTGTAATTAGCGTACAACGTCGGACAAACAAAAAGCTACTCAGTGGAGCCTGATGGGAGGTTGTTTTGTCACGTTGAACATGTTTTACCTGGAGCATGAAACAAGACAATGGGTGACGTCAACTTGTGTTCAGTAAACTTAAGAAAATGATCGATAATGACAAAAGAAAGTCAATTATTGTCAAAAACTGACATTGCAATTTACTTATAAATAATATACGTTTTTACATTTTAAAAGTTAAATGCATCATGCTGGTGCACTTTGAGGATGGAGAAAATCCGCCCGGCGACCGAGCGCCTGACCCTCCACGTTGACTCCCCCGTGTAGAGAAGTGTAAACATGTAAGGGTCGTAATCAAACTGTGGCAGGCCGACCTATGCGGTAGGTAATTAATGGTAAACACCAAATTAGTCACGGAACAAGAGAACCGTGCAAGTTCCGCTTGTGTGTCATGACGTGTTTCAGTTAAATTGCGGCGAACGTTACGCGCACACATCGCGAAACGATAAAGCGAGCAGCTCTGGTCTTTGTGCTTTTACCCAATGACAATAAAGTTCAATCAAACCGTATCTAAACTAAACTAGGAACCATCCGGTCAAAGAATTAAAAAAAAAACAAGATTTCAAATTAGACCGGACAGTTGATGCCTGGATGTAGATGACAGTTAATTCTGTCAGTTTCCAAAATAGTATTGAGGTTCAAAGACCAGAAGAAAAGAAAAGAGAAGAAAAATAGAAGAGGAAGAAATGGAACGAGAGCGAGTAAGAGGAGTTTGAGAGGTTTGTAGGCGAGCCAGGCTGCAGGAGGTTCACCACAGTGATTGTCACCGAACAATCCACCACAACCACACACACAGTTCAGCACTACTGCGTGTGTGTGTGTGGGTGCATGTGTGTGTGTGTGAGGGTGCGTGTGCAGAAGTTGGCGTGTATGGTTAGTGGTTTGGGGCTTTTGTCTCTCTGGCATTGGATCATCATCATTAACCAAATATTTAGTGAACAGTGACTATCCGTAGCTCTACGTCATGTCTGCTGTATCTCCATCCAGACAACAGTGTGTGTGTGTGTGTGTGTGTGTGTGTGTGTGTGTGATCAAACACAGTTCAGCACCAAAACACAGACACCAGCTTCACAAAGACACGAGCGTCTGCTGTGAGACAACAGGACAACTGGTGCTGGCGAGGAAACAAAGGTCTGTGTGAGTGCGTTTGATGTTTTAAACAAATTACCATTTACCTCCATTGTATCTGGTCGGCATCAGACGTCTCATCACCTCAACAACTTGGCATAAACAAAACTACGCGTCGGTGTTATTTGGGTGAGCTGACCCTCTAAAAAGGTGCGTTTGCGTCAGATACTTACTTAAAACACATGCACATTGTGAAGCTGATGGAACTCGTGTGGTTGCCTCTAAAGCAGTGCTTATTGTTCATCTTGAGGGCGGCAATTTGACGAACGAAGAAAACAACATATGTTCCCAATTCCTTCCCTATTGTTGGCTTTTCTTCTTATGTGAAATGTGCTTTTTTGCAGCGAGAGAAACCAGGAGATTGACACCACTCTCATATCTATCTGTTAAATATAAGGTTACAGCCAGCAGCTAGTTAGCTTAGCACAAAGACGGGAAACTGTTAGCCTGGCTCTGTCCAAAGTAACAACCAACCAGCTCCTCTAAAGCTCAACACTGAACATGTTAAATATCATTTGTTTAATCCGTACAAAACAAACCCTGACACGTTAACGTGTGAGATTTAGAGCTGCTTGATTTAGTTACTGTTTAGATGGACACGCTAGCAGTTTCTACCCGTTTCCAGTCTTTGTGCTAAGCTAAGCTTTCATAGCAGACGGGCCTCTCGGTAAAGTCACAGGCAAAGGAAAATAAATTGATTTTCAAAGTGACTTTTAACTAGCGTGTTCGTGACTTTGATCATGAATAAATATGTAGATATCAGACTTTTCTGGTAATAAATCCTTCAAATGTTTCTCAAAGTGAATTCCAGTGTCACTCGATTCTAAGCTTCACATTGAAGAAGAAAAAAAACGGCACAAAGCAGCGACATGGAACCAACAAAGAAGCTTTCTCTGCAGAGTGGAGGTGTGTGGGTGAAAGTCTATATCCCAGCCACTCTCAGGTTACCTTTTTCTCCAGCAACACAGAGCCTCTGTGTGTTATGTGTCACACACACACACACACACACACACACACACACACACACACACACACACACACACACACACACACCCTCCCAGCATGGGAGGAGAGCTGATAAACACTAAACTTTTTTTTTTGTGTATAATTAAAACATCTTCAAAACATAATCGCGTCTGTTGAGCGCTGAGCAGCAGGTTTGGGACATTTCGCTGTCCATGTAGGACGCTTTATGATTCGTAGGTGAGACAAATGTCAAATCAAAGTGTGGCGCTGGCTGACCCGCCGATTGGCTCACGGATGTGACGCACCTCGTGCGTTTTCAGCAGCTTTTCTAAACCCTCTGACTGAGCTCTACTTTATGAACTTTGCATGCGAGTGGTGTTTCAAATGTTCCAGCTGACTACACTTTCCTGGGATAGCAGCTGTGACGTAAGTCGGGCTTATTTCCAGGCAGCCCTGGTTCCACAAGTCAAAATGCTGTCACATGACTCACATTTGGAGAACTTCAAGTCTGTAAACGGGCATGAAACTGAATCACAACTAAATATTAAACTGCGTTAGAAAATATCCGGTTTGGGGAAAAAAACAAAATGGCCATGAAAACTTTGGAGAGCACTTCTACGACTTGCATTTGGGCAACAAAAACATCCAATCACAAAGCTTAAAATTCAGTTACAAAACTAAAGATTACGCTGTTGAGAAGACTGACGATACGATCTACAGCTTACTAGCTATCGCAAGTTAAAAACTACCGGTACACTCTTCCAAACATGAAAAAACGAACTGTTCAGCATTACTGAGGATGTGTGCATGTACAGAACATGATTACTAGGGCTGCGTTTTGGCAACAATCTGGCGATACAAGATCGAATTTTAGAAAAACTGGTCAGTTTAAAAAACACACCATGTTTATAGAATCTGAGCCATCGTCTGCCACAAATCGTTCCATGAAAACAATTTAAAATCTTCATGACTTCATGGCTCCGGTTTCCAACGGAAATGAAAACGATTCATTAACTTCACGGCGGAGTCGCACTGGACTCTGAAATGTCGTCGTTTTGTTGAAGTCGAGCAACAACAGACGGACACTCTGACATCGTGTATGAACTCCCTCAGCCGCAGTTAAACAATCGATGATCACAATCGGGTCCACACAGATCGGCGCATCACTCGTTTCTTCTTTTGTTTTTTAGGGATGCGCGTTTCAAGCCAAAATACTAAATCGATAATCACTGGGAACTATCGGATCATTATGTGCAGAATGTGCAGCGCCGGCCCATTCTCAGATTTAACTCGATAAATGAAGGGTTTACTTAAACCAAATAGTTGGAACAGTGGCCAGACGATGGTTTTGACATTTAAAAGCACTGATACAGGACGGTTCTCAAACCTTAAGTTATCCTTTACACATTTTCAAATGTCTGACAGGAAAAATGAATTGTTATGACTTTGGGCGCTTTAAGTTGCTGGTACTTTTGGGAAAACCCAACTCCTAAAAACATGTTTTTATAATAGTCACATTTAAATTATTCTATTCTTTTATTTATTTTTTAATGTGAGCAGATGGATAGAAGAGTGTGGCACATTCACTGACCGGACTGTTTTCTTGTGGTCGAGCACGAAACATTTGAAAGATGAAAACCAGAACACGAAGATGACAAAGCGCTCAGCAACAAGACGCGCATGAATAAACAGATACAATAGACGGCAAACAAAAGAGCACCAACATAGAACAACAATGACGACTGCCCCAAATTAGAGGCTTCTTTCTTTTTTTATCAGCACAGAAACCACCAAAAAAAAAGTTCCTAATGTGCAACAAAGCACACATTGTGAGAGAGAGTGAGACGAGCCAAGACGGAAGATTAGAAAAACCACCTCAGAGACAACAATGTCGACAGAAACTCTCACACACACACACACACACACACACGATGCTGCTGGAATGAAACCACACATCAATCAGCCGTCACAGCTCTACGCACCGAAGACCGTTGTTGACACACAGAAGCACCATGGCAACCGAGAGGCCGAGAGAGAGAAGGGGAGAGAGAGGGAAGTTCGTTAACATGTCAGAGACTCAAATTACAGCGGTTAGCCGTTAGCAGCAGTTTGGCGGTTCTGGCTCGAGAGGATCCAGCATGTGTAAAACTCTGTTTGTTGATGTTTATAAAGAGTTTGTGTTCGTGTGAAAGGCCTCAAGTGACCTTCTGTCCATCAACTCGTAGGGAGGTCACACCTCCAGTTCTGTGAGACATGTTTACATGCAAATCTGAATGCGGTGTGTAATTTGCTCTCGATTGAGGTTCACGCATCGTAATGACGTCATGAAGCAAGTTGAATGTTAAGGGTCATTGTTATCATCTTAAAGTTACAACAAGGAACTTTCGTTTCGTGTCACTGTGGATAAAAGCGGTGGGGGGGTCCCTACAGAAAACCTCCCATTTTACAGCAGCAGGGTCCGGCAGTCTGCGCCGCTCAGTCCTGGTTCTCTCGTGCCTCCAGCAGACCGACTCATTACGGCCTGGGCCTCCAAAATAAACACACGATTCCTGTGTTTTTTTGCCTCTTCAGTTACACAGATTTTGAGATGCGCAGAGACTATTGTCTTGCATTGCATCTAGTATCACAGAATCACTGTCGTGATGCAATAATATGGTGGGCAACGTATTGCGATGGCGTCGTGAGTTACTGATTCCCACCTTTAGTTTAATGGGAGGTCAAAGCCCATCGCAATCAACCAGTGTGTTTTAAAAAGAAGCTTCTAATGAAGTGGACACAGTGAATCACGGCTGCATATTAAAACATAACGGAAATGTTTATACGCGAGCGATCGGCTTCCAGCTTAAAAACAGACTGAAGCTTCAGTGAAAACTCTCTCCGGAAAAAGTCACTTCACACAGTGAGCGAATGTCGCTCTGCAAAATCACAGCCTGAAGGCACCGCAGGTTAACCGTGTGTGTGTGTGTGTGTGTGTGTGTGTGTGTGTGTGTCTGTGGTCACATAAGCGGACTAAGGTCACAACTGAAAGCTACAGATCCGGTCGGGCCTGTTCTCAGAGTTTTAACCTGGTTCCTCACACATACGATGACAACAGGTCACAAAACTTTCATGCAGCTTCAAATTTGGAAAAAAAAAAAAAACTGATTTAAAAAAACCCTGTGAAATAACTGACATTTGGTTTGCGGAAGCCTCCCAGCTTGTTCCAGCGGATTAGTCTGATAGCACTCTGCATGTTTTATTGGACCGCGTTAAGAATCACGACCCAATAAAGGTGATGTATGTACTTAGTTTGTGGTATTTCCGATCTTTGTTGGCGCATATTTTACTCCAATTTATATTCAAATAAAATAGTTTTGAGAGACAAGTTGCTAAACCGCTCTTTGTGTACATTTTCCCCACATGCTCTCTATGAAGGTGGGTGTGTGTGTGTGTGTGCGTTCAGCTGAGCGCTTGTGTCCTGAGAGCAAAGAATCGTCTTCAGTGTGATGTGACAAAAAATCAATCAAAGTTAAATCACCGTATTTAAAATACATATGTTTTAACAGTAATTACACATTTCTATAACAAACACAGATTCAAACTAATAGCGAAAAATAAAACATCTGGGGGAAAAAAATATATATTAAAAAAGCACAACAAAAAGTATTTTTTTTTGTTTATGTTCGAACACAAACTGATTGAAATTGAAGCAAATGAAACGAATGAACCTGACAAATAAACCAAAACCCTTTGTGTGAATTAATATGCATCAAGGACATTTAAGGGTTGCACTGAGCTTCCTCTTCTCTTAATAATTAACAAATGATATCAATAATCTGATGTGTTCTTATCGACTCCTGATTCATTTCAGCAACAATTCAAACACCGTCTTCCACCAAAGTCATGACGCAACACACCTGTATGCACAAGTGGATGGTCCACACCTTGTTTATACAACACACACAGCAGAGAGGTGCACACACACACACACACACACACAGTACAACACACACACTCAAGGTTTTGCAATCTCAGAGCGATAAAGTCTCAGTCATTACGATTCCCTGATGACTTTCACTCAGTAAGAAGAAAATGAAATATTTTAAAGGTAATAAACATGATATCTCCACATGAATCAGTGGTCCAACGATGTGGAAGTGAAGCCAATGTGAACAAAACACACGGGTCAAATGTTGACGACAACCTGCTGCTTTCCCCGTCGTGCAAATCTCCCAGCCGACAGTGAAAGCAGCAGGAGAGACAACGAGAGCTGAAACAATGTGAAAACTGCTCAATGAATTCAAATAATATGAAACATTATTGGCTTCAATAAGCCAGGGACCTCACTGAGGAGCCCCTCACCACAACCAACTACCTCTCCGTCTGTCTGTCTGTCTATCCCTCTCTCTCTCTCTCTCTCTGAGTCACTCCATCCCTCGCAGAGGTGAGGCATTTGACAAACTATCGTTACCTTTGTAACCATGGTCTCCAGGTTCACAGACTCTGACTCTCTGTTGTCACGGACCTTCTCTCAGTCTCTTAAAGAGTCCACAGCACATGCATTTCTGCAGATATTAAACTCAAGATGAGCCTTCTGAAAATATTGAACTTCTGCTGTTTCATACAATTTGCCCGAGAGCCGTTATAAAAAGCTGCTCGCCCAGTTGTTCTCTGGTGCATTGCTCGTTTGTGTTCAGTTGGTTTTAAAAACTCTGGTTCAGACCCGACAACCGGATAGAGACCGTCTGTGAAGCAGAATCTCAGTCCGCTTTCCAACAGGACTCTAGTGCAGATATTTTAGCTCATACATATGAGAGAGAGAGTGAGAGAGAGAGTGAGAGAGAGAGAGTGAGAGAGAGTGAGAGAGAGAGTGAGAGAGAGTGAGAGAGAGTGAGAGAGAGTGAGAGAGAGAGTGAGAGAGAGTGAGAGAGAGCGCGAGAGAGAGAGAGAGCATTAGAGGGAGTGAGAGAGCATTAGAGGGAGTGAGAGAGAGTGATAGAGCATTAGAGGGAGTGAGAGAGCATTAGAGGGAGTGAGAGAGAGAGTGAGAGAGCATTAGAGGGAGTGAGAGAGAGAGAGTGAGAGGGCATTAGAGGGAGTGAGAGAGCATTAGAGGGAGTGAGAGAGAGAGTGAGAGAGCATTAGAGGGAGTGAGAGAGAGAGAGTGAGAGGGCATTAGAGGGAGTGAGAGGGAGTGAGAGAGAGTGAGAGAGAGTGCATTAGAGGGAGTGAGAGGGAGTGAGAGAGCATTAGAGGGAGTGAGGGAGTGGGAGAGCATTAGAGGGAGTGAGAGAGCATTAGAGGGAGTGAGAGAGCATTAGAGGGAGTGAGGGAGTGAGATAGCATTAGAGGGAGTGAGAGGGAGTGAGAGAGTTAGAGGGAGAGAGAGGGAGAGAGAGAGAGAGGGAGAGCGAGCAACTAAAAAAAAAGTCCTAACAAGCATTAATTTGGGCCGAGATAATGATTTAATTTTCCAATCAGCTGATATCGGGTCAAACTACTTAAAACAAGAAACAAAGGAAATCTAAAGCAATGAAAAGTCTTTGTCTGGTTATTGTTATTAAAGCAAATATTCATCAAAATAACTGCAGTGTGATTATCTGTCTTGTGCAGCCTGGAAGCCAAACAGCATGAATTAAAATCAGATGTTTGAGACGCAACAACAAGCAGCTGGTTAGAGAAAAAGATATGAAGCAGAAGTAGTGAGCAGCAGGTGAAAGGCCGCCATGACATCGGGGTGACATGTTGCCATCAGAGAGCCCTCTGCGCTCCACGTGAAGCCGGGCTCGTGAACACAGGTGTGGCCTCTCCCCGCTCATTCAAACACTCTCTCTCTCTCTCTCGTCCTGTGGAGACTCTGCACCCACAACGTGCCAGACTCCATTTAGAAATCTGTCACTTTAACAGTTGCTGCTGACACCGTGATGCATGGCATCAGTAATTACCGTGAGACCCGACCTGTAGAGCCGCGGATATGAGCACACTTGCATGTTTAATTCAGTATTTTACAGGTTTGGTTGTAGTTCTTGAGAGTTGTGTGTATGCCGATTTGAAGATTAGTTTCTTTCAAGTCTATCAATGTTCAAACTAAATATTTTACACTATTATAATGTCTCCGGTAGGTGAGGCGATATTAAACTGCAGGATTCTTAAACATAGTTTGGTAAGTGCTGCATGTAATGGAAAGAGCAGGACGCAAGCTGTCTAAAATGGGAATATATGCAAAAAATACAAGTGTAATATAAACGATATCTTCTACCACGCGAGGACCTTATACAATATTGATTTTGGTTAACTTTATGATAAGAAATGTAGGAACTCTGGGTGACTTCCACACGTGAGGGGACAAAGGTAACGCTACAGATTGAACTTTGGACCAGCCAACACAATAAAACAGCAGCCAAGGAATGCAAAAGCTTCCTCGCGAGCCAAATTTCCTTTGACATCAGATCACATACACACTCAAGAGGACCAACTTCAAATAAACATCGACTTGTAAAAGTAGTTTTATTTCCAGCGCGGTCTGTCACCTCGCTGAAAGCAGCCAGGTGCGAGAACAAAGATTATAAAAGCTCCATTTGTTGTTGTGCGTATTACATGTATGCCGAATTAAAGAGTGTGTCCGACTGACTATAGAAATATCATTTACAATTATGTACCATATATTTAGGCATGTTTTAAAAGCAGTTAGACTTTAAAACGCCCCATTATTGATGGAAGTCCGTGCTTCCCACGACAGAAAACGGTGTGTTGTGGATATAAACTTGGAAAAACTTTACTGGGACAAACAATTAGGAACACTAACATCCCTGACACGTTTAGACACTCCACTAACATTCAAAACTAATTTTAGGGTCCACAACTTGCGGTTTTTGGAGCCTCGAGACGAATGAATGGACTCACCGATGGAGACCAGTCTTATGTTCTCCTTGTCCAAGAACTCCAGAGCCACCGACACGTTCTCCAGCTTCATCTGCCTGAAGTTGGGCCTCGGGTGGTACTTTCTGTACATCTTCTTGTGGCTCAGGACCTCCAGCAGTGCGATGAGCCTCAGGCCGTCGCCCAGGTCCAGCTGCAGGTCTCCGATCCGCTTGTTGACGCACTTCAGATGCTCGTTGGTCCAGCGCGTAAAGGTGTTCTGCTGGATCTTCTTCCACGGCGCGTCCTCCGCCAGGTCCCTATCTGTCACGGGCATCTTTAGCTTTCTTTCTTCAACACTGTAGGTTAGGAAATGTGACACAAAGTTGCGCCGTGGAGCGTGTGTCGTTTTCCCGCAGGATGTGTCCTCGGCGCAGCCTGAAGTTGGTTTGGTGAGTTTTCCTTTCAAAAGCCTCCCTGAGACTGACTCGCTGCTGCGTTCAGGTGCTGCTTTCAAAGATCGGATTTCTTCTTCTTGGATTTCTTACGTGCACGTGGGATCCTTAATGTTGCATTACTGCCTCCTTCTGGGTGTAATCTTCCTCAACGTGGTGTAATTAGTCCAGCTGCTCTCATGCGATACATTTAACTACACTTACTCAACTACTGCATGCAGTTTAAATAAAAATATAATAAAGAAAAGAAGGCAAATGCATGTACAGATAAACATTTGTACACATATATAGTACACATATATATTAAAACATGATACTGATACTGAATGGAGGGATGTTTTCTATTTATCTTAATAATATATCAAATAAGTTTCCTCTGAACTAAAAATAACGTTTCATATGTTACATAATTGTCTGTTTTTGTTTTTTAATCAAAATAGTTTGTGAATGTATCGTTTTGATTTTTAAATAAAATGTCTCTTATTTTTACATTCATGTTTTAGTTAGATTGTTATTTGTAGTTGATCTATTAAATGTAATTCTACATTGATTTCAAACTGTCTTGGTCACACGTTTCTGCAGAAGATAAATTATCTTTTAATAAAAATAATAATTTTCATTAAAGACAGAAACAGAACGAATCACAATTATGTTTCTGTTAGTTTCACTTGATCATTAAACTGTTTCCACATCTTAGAAACTCAACACTTCCACTGACAACATTTAAACAAATCTCATAATGGTCAAATGGTCGATAGCCCGTGAATGCAGCATCAGTTTGGAATGACGCCGAACTCACTTTCTCAAACATCGTGTATTACAGAGGAGCAGATAAACAAAACCACGCGCCACCACCCAAATATTAAAAATAAGGCCAAATAAAGTCTTTATTTCAGAAGACGGACTGTCGACAGGTTTTGATCACTGGTTAAAATTGAGACAGCTTCTTCTCTTAATTCATCGAGCACATGAAGAAGAAGAAGAAGAAGAAGAAGAAGAAGAAGAAGAAGAAGAAGAAGAAGAAGAAGAAGAAGAAGAAGAAGAAGAAGAAGAAGAAGAAGAAGAAGAAGAAGAAGAAGAAGAAGAAGAAGAAGAATACTTTCTATTCTCACAGAGAATATCATATGAAATAATACAAATTATTTTAAAATGAATGGATACAATTGATTTAATTAAATAATGAATGAATGAAATATGTGAATATATAGTAATTTATTAAACACAAACTATTGTAATAAAGAGGAGCAAGGACTTCAAATATAAAACAAACAACATCCCTCCCTCCGTCCATTAAATGTAAAATAAATGCCTAAATGTTTTCAGCTTCATCTCATGGTCTTCCACATCGAAATCCAAAACTCCAGGAGCAGGAGGAAGACCGTGAGATGTGAAAGCTCCGGAAACAATGCTCGTCATTAAGTGGACCTTGAGTCAGTGGCGGCTGGTCAATAGAGGGCGCTGCCCCACCTTGAGCCACAACAAATAAAATAAATAATAATAACAATAAACTATACAAATTGTCAATATGTGTGTTTTTGAAATATGGAATCACCCAGTAATATGTGTAAAACATGATATCTGCGGTAAATATATGCTTTTCCTGCATGTCCTCTCTGCGTGTGCACTTCTCAGCAGCTCTGGGGCGCTGGAGAAACTGCCCAAAAGAGGCGGGTCTATGAAATTGCTGATTAAAGATATAAATGTGTGACATACAATTCAGCCAATCAGCGTCCTCAAATATATTCAGCTTGGGGCAGAATCGATCCTCACTCCTCAGAGCGGAAATAAGAGCTTTGGGACGGCCGTTAATATGGCGGCGCAGAACAACTTCCGGTTCTAGTGAGGATCGAGGAAATGATCCTCGCTTGAACCGGAAGTTGTTGAGGAGTGAGGAAATGAGGACATGACAATTAAGAGACTTGAGAAGTACCCTTGGGATGTACCCCTTATTTGTCATTTCCCCGGTTGGATGGGGTTTCAACCGGAAGCGATCGTCGCTTGAACCGGAAGTTGGAAATGACGTCTTATGGACTTTCTTATAAGTGTTATTTACTGCTTTTTTTCATGTTGGAATAAAGGTTAAATATTTAACTGCAAAGTAGTAATACGTGTTTGATACCTTCATCTTTTGCATGAAATCATACTGGGATGTTTGCTGAAATTGATTGGATGTGGCACAGCCCTACCTAGAACATGTTCCACCAGCCGCCACTGCCTTCAGTTCAGAGTTAGATTTTTGTTGCGTTCAGTTGTACTCTCATGTGTGGGAGTTTTCTGTTCCTGGAAAACAGTCAGAGTGAAGCTCTGATGCTGTCAGAATGCATTATTGATCTGCTGTTTACTATCAGTGTTTCTTTCATCTTCAATAAATAACAATCAATAAACTTTGATCTGATCAGATTCATATTTCCAGACTTCAACAGCGAACAAACTGAGGTTGAGTTTCTGTTTGCAGTTTTGAATCTGCTGTTCAGACAGAACGACCCAACCCTCCACGACAAGCCTCAACACAGACACAGGCAAACACACTCACACTCACACACACACACACACTCACACACACACACACACACAGACCCTCCTCTGTGTTTAAACAGAGGAAAGTCAAGCCATGACTCCTTCAACCCTCCTGTGACGTATCATTAAAAACACGCTGCAGGAGGATCAGTGACGTCTGTGGGCTCGTTTGTACATTTCAGATTTAAGTGTCTTCTGTTCCTTTTTCCGTGAATCATATTTTAATGTTGGTGACTCAGCTGTCTGTATCACCTCATCACTGCTCAACACAAGAAACTGTAAAAACAAAACAGAAAAATAAAACATGTTCTTATGTTTCAATAAAATCTATTTTAACCTGTTTGACAAAGTACAAACAAACAATAATGGCTGATTATTATTATCCAGATGACATCTTTATTTGGGTAAAGGAATAAATGGGAGACCTTGTGAAAAAAGAAAGAGTGTTTAGTGATGTCACTTTGACCTCCGGATTCTAATCAGTTCATTCTGGAGTCCAGGTGCCAAATTTGAAGAAATTCCCTCCACGGCTATCGCAGGCAAAGATTAAAGAGTAAAATAAATAAAGTCTTGTGTTTCAGAACTTTCCTTTTTTCTTCTTCTTTCCTCCGTTAATCAACTCACGACCCCTCAGATCTATCTGGTGACCCTTTGGAGGGACCCGACCCTTCGGTTGAGAACCACTGGACTGAACTACTTCACTGTTCATAAAGTAGTTAAAGTAGCTCCACGTGATCAGTAACAATCTGATATTATACGTCAGTCAAAGGGAACATTTTACTGCATAATCAGTACTTTTGGGTACATTTTATAATGTACTTCTACTTTAATTAGGATCTTGGAGGCAGTATTGTACTTTAAAAAAATACTCTTTTACTTGAAGTAATATATCCGAGTACTTCTTCCACCTCTGAATAAGATTCAAGATTAGGATCTCACAAATCTGTTTTTTTTGCCTTCATCATGCTTCCAAATAAGTTCTTTAAAATACTCTTTAATTCTGTGTACTCCGCACAATGCAAATACTTTTGATTGCATGGCCATATACATCAAAGTTTATAGTATCTCTGCACTGTGTACAACATAACAGTATGTCTGTATACTACATCAAAATGTTCATACTAATGTTATTTAGATATTTTGTACCCCCACGCTCCCCAAAAAGTACACGTTCACACATACTTGACTTTGAACAGAATGTTGTGCCGCTTCAGTAACAATGCGACACCCAACCACGAGCTGGTCGTAGTTTCAACTCTGATTTCAAAATAAGAGCGCACTGCCCTTCTAAATAATTTCTGTAATGCATTTATATGTTGTCATGATTTAACTGCTGATTGTCTGAGAACCATTGTGGTCTATGAAAAGCTTTTTACAGGTCCTACTTTCGTGCATTGCTGCCTTGAAGCTTTTAATCCCGTTCAGCTGATCAAGTTACGTTTTATTTGTTGTTTTAATGACAAGTTTAACGCGACAGCTAACAATGTTTACTGCACACTGGCACATCTACCATCATCAATGTGCAGTGTCTTCTGGGAATAAATAAATGAAACCTGCATTTGAAGGACCATTTCAGCTTGAAAACATTGTTTCTAAATATAATCTATCCGGTTATTATCTGCAGCGTTCAGCTCTCGCTGTGAAGTCTGTGAATGAAGGAAGGAGACAGAAGCTGGTTTGGTGGGTCAGCTTGCTACAACTTTAATCCAAACATCGCTCTGCATATTCAATACATCATCATCATCACCACCTCTACTTAGCCCCCTCTCATACCTCTAAACAATTTTAACAAAATAAGTCTAGTAGCACATCATTCAGTAACATTTTATTTTACAGTTCTCTCTCTGTGGACTGTAGTGTTTTTTTCTCTTTAAACATCAGGAATATTTGTTCGTTGTCTTTTCATTTATTTAAACACGGAGACGAGACAGAGTACACGAACGATGACGAACAGTCCAGAGTGTGAACCAACACACACACACACACACACACACACACACACGTTTCAGCAGAGGTCTGAAGTGTTTGGAGAGAAGCTGATCATTCGAGCATGAACATTACAGACAAACTGCTCGGTTTTAACGGACACATGAAGTCAAAGTTCCGCCGTCGTCGTCTGAGAGACGTGAACGTGGCTAAAAACAATCGTGTAGTTGAACGGTTGTGGTGAAGCCCCAATAATAATTTGACATGTCAAATCAAGGTCCACTTACGCGCTATTTCCTGAGCTTTTAACCACCATCTCACAGGCTTCTTCAGCAGGTAACAGTTGAAAGTTCAGGAATAATCTCATAAGACATTGAGGATCACCGACTCACAGCTTCTCTCCACACTGACAGACCTCGAGCAGTCCGTTAACCCAGGTGTGTGTGTTTATCAGAGTGTGTGTGTGTCCGCACACAAACTGTGGTGTTTGTTAGTTACATCAGAGGCACTTTGAGCCCCTTTTCTGTGCCCCAAAAAAAATCTAAACAAAAATAAAATAACCCAACAGAAAATAAATCAGATTTTCATTTTGAATAATTTGGTTTCAAATGTTTTAACCCCCGACCCCCAAACTCCCCCAGAAAACAAACAAACAAAACAACAGAGAATAACGCCGTGTCAGCAGGACTTCCTGAAAACCACCTGAACGAGAACACTTTCCAGCAGACCGACAGAAGAAGTTTATGTTCACTATGAAGGAGTTCTTGCATGTGGATTCACTTTATACTCTGAAAGTGAAACACAGGAAGTGTTTCGTTTGTTTGAGAATGTGCACCATGAAGGCAGAACAGCAACTGGAATATCAAAGTTATTAAAACTTTATTTTGATGTTACATTAGAGCTGTTACCACGACAGTCTTTACCGAGCTTCAGTGGAGCATTTCATCAAGCAAATTCAATTATAATCTGCTTTGCCAAGTTAATAATTCATGGAAATATGCAATGTTTTGGGTAATAAATTGAAAGATTTAGAGTAAACTGGCACCAAAAACATGCAGCTAAAGATCAAAAAGTAATCCTACAGATGATAAATGAGTCAAATGAAAGCTGAATATGGAGACCAGTGACACCTGTGAGAGTGGATCACGTGACCGAGGCTGCTGGGAAAGTGTTGCGTTCGCTGACGGTGGGACAAGGCGGCGTGAAGCTCTCACCCTCTGGCAGGTGATGTGTGGAAGCTCGGCCTGCTGGACTTTAACGCCACGTTAACCCAGACGATCGGCAGGGAGACGGAAGCCAAGAATAAAGAAGCCCCCCCCCCCCCCCCCGAGAGAGAGAGCAGAGAATAAAAAACAACTAAACTCTCCGCTGCAGAAAAAAAAACAGAAAAACAAAATAAACCAAGAAGCTTCTGAATCCTCTGTAGAAACCACAACCTTTATATTCCCTCTACAATTATGTACAATTAGACTTTATACAAGTAAAGCAGTGATGCTCTCCTCACAGCGCTCTGTGTGACTGTGGGGGTGTGTGTGTGAGAGTGCGCGTGTGTGTGTGTCCTAGGTGGAGCTGCTCTTGGAGAGGTTTGGGTAGAGGACGGCTGCCGTCACGGCGACCATCACTGCGATGACCGGCATCCAGGGGCTCCAGCCTCTCTGTGAGGGGGAGAGAGACAGAGAGAGAGACAGAGACAGAGACAGAGACAGAGAGAGAGAGAGAGAGAGAGAGAGAGAGAGAGAGAGAGAGAGAGAGAGAGAGAGAGAGAGAGAGAGAGAGAGAGAGAGAGAGAGAGACGACGACGACAAAGAAAATCACGTTAGTCTGCGTCGTCATGTCCGAACTTTCCGACACACACCGGATGAAAGATTAAAACCAGAAAAGAGAGAATGATGAAGAAGAGCGACGAACTCAAGAAGAAGTGCAGAAAACAGATAATAAAAGAAGTCAAGACTCTGAAGCCCCAAAAGATGACATTTCTTAAGTGTCATTTAAAAAACAGCGAGCCTTTTAACTCCACCGAGGAGATTTTATTTAGTGTTTAACATGTTTTCAATAACATGTATAAAAACAGAGTTGTGATTTATCAAACGTTTATCTGCACAAGAGAATATAAAGTGATGTAGAAATGGCAGTAAAAATGTTAATTCACACACAAATGAACTCTTCACAATTTATACATAAGATAGTTTGTAATGTTTAAAAAGTGGATGTTTGGGAAACACGGCTTCATCCGTCTGAAGCTCAACTTACGTAACTTCCTCCTTTACATCCTCACAACCACGTTATACTGCCGTTACTCATAAAAGGTCTAAAATCGGTCCTTTTATCAGCTCGCTCAGTTTCTGTGTTTTTTTAAGTGACGTAAAATCCTAATTAACGGAGTTCTCTCTTTTAAAGTGTCTTTTGCATCAAATCAAAGCTGCGTCTTGAAGAAGTATGAGGTTTATCGTAAATACTGTCATTCCAACAACTCGTGCACAAGCGATAGACTTTAATATTGAACAATAAAAAAATGAATGAAAAAACATCTTTTGGGGCTTCAGGAGAGGAAAGAAGTAAATGAATAAACATGAGGCAGCAAAGGAAACAAGGCCGAGGAGATTACCTGAGTACACAGAAAAGTTACAGTTTCCCTTCACAGCAAACATCTGGAAACACTGGTCAGACATTTACCAACGAAACACACAAGCAGCAAACACGACGGATGCTTAATAACACAATGAAGAAACTCCAAAGAAAGACTTGACGAAAAGATGGATGAGTCCGCGTGAACACAACACACCTGTAAGCAGGTGAAGGAATAACATGTTTAAAAGATGAAGAGCTGAGATTAAGCAGCAGACTGGATGCAAGAAATGGAAGAAAAATGAATAAATGAACCACAAACCCTGTCGCAAGAGACGGAGGCAATGATGCATCAAATTAAAAGATAATGTAAGAAGCAGCTCCACCCTGAGAGTGAGCGCTGTGAAGAGACAGTTAATGAACGAATGAATGAGGTCGCAGGAAAGAGTTAGTAACCGACTGTAGCGATGACGGGATGTGAAGAGCTCGACTCTTTAAAGGGGAAACTTAAATAAACTCCGTTAGCTTCATGCTAACAGCGCGTTCACTGGGTGGAAAGTGGTGTTTCGACCTTTCAGACCATCGTCAGAGTTTTGCTTTTAATCAAAACAAATGTTAACAATTCTTTTGAGGGGAAAACAAATTAAATTAAAATTGGAAGAATTGTTGTTTCCTCTCTTTGATATTCATATAACTGAACAATCTCTCACCTCAAACTAACCGTTAGAAAGGCTGAATCAGAGCAGAACGTTTGGTAAAAGATGAACTCTGGTGGTATATTTCATATATTTAGAACAAAACCTAAAAAAAGGAATGTAATGTCTTGTTCTGGAAACTATTATGACGAATCAACGATGGGCAACTTGTTCATTCATCACCATGAACACTCAGTCCCCCACACACCGTCCTGCTGCCACAAACACTCACTAGAGCACCAAATGTGGATTAATCTGCCGCTTAAAATAGTCCCCAACAGAAGCACTACTTCTTCCTGTTTAATAAAAACTAGTGACCAGCTGGAGTCAAAGCACAGAGAGACTGACTGACTAACACGTTGACGATAAAGACGCGTTTCCACCAAACAGTCCACTTCCGTTAGTAAAAGTTGTGGATGGCTCCTGGTACTTTCTTTTGGCGCCACCTCGGTACGAGCTGAGCTGATACGAGAGGGTGGAGTTAAAACGCTGCAGACCACTGATTGGTCCTCGAGCATCGTCACTGGACACAGATTATTATTGCAAAACTACAACAAACAACGGAGGAAGTTGAGACGTTCCTGTTTGGTTGTCGATTGAAAGGATTCACTGAGTGTCCTGGTACCAAAGGCAGCAGAGCCAGTACCACGCAGCGGAAACCAGCTCAAGAAAACAGAACAACTTAAAGTGTGAGCTTCCTGTTGAGCCGTTTACACAGATTTATGTCGATGACGACTACAGGAAAGATCAACTGCTCACATTTTAAACCAAATTAAAACTTTCAACTCAGAGTTTTTCTTGTCGGAGCCGGAGGACTAACGTTCCCGAGAAGACGATGAAACTAAAGATGTCTGCCGGCGGTGAGGTGCGTGGGAGCCGGTCCCTTTAAAGAGCAGAGTTTAGTGTCGGCAGAGCAGAAGCAGAAGAAGTGTGACCGACAGCCATGCAAGTTAGAGCTGCTCACACAGGAGGACAAACACAGACCACCATGAAGACGAGGATGACACTCGGTCTTAAAGGGAAGGAGGCGAGGAAACGTCCTGCTGATCAGAATTCAGGGTCCAACACTCAAAACCTTTCAGTAACAGCAGTCTACACAAAGATGCATTCAACAATAAACACAAGCTTAAATAATCAAACCCAAGTGACCTCAACCTGATCCTCTCGTCTCTTTTGACAATGTTGTTATAAAAAGTATTTTTTATTGTAGCTTTCATCTGTGCAGCAGCTACACGCGTGTAAAACATTACACTGTTACACACGTTTGTTCCACCAAACTACTGCTTTACCTTCATAGTAACTAATATACAACACTGGATATTAAACGTCAATACTTCACTGCTTTTAGCAGTATAAATAAAAAATAGAACAATTTTAGACTTTATCATATTTAGGAATTACTTTTTTAAGGAAAGACTTAAAGACTTGGCAACTTTATCATTTGCAATGATTCGGATTCATTTGTTTTTATTGTCGTCCAATATTGTGCGGACATATCTCACCAGAACTAAAATAGTAATTCCACAAAAATGGCATTAAAATGAACTATTTCTTACAGGTGCACTGAAGGTTAAAAGGTCAGGTACACGGTCGTTATTTGGGAAGAATAATAACATAACTATTTAAACTTTACTGATCTCAGTGGACGGGTTTTAATTATCATCACGAGACCCTGAATTCATCACAGATCAGGACGATGTCTTCACCTCCGTCACCTTTCCTTCCACAGATGACGGACAGATGGAGGCCAAACGAGAGACAGACTGGCGTCATGTCGGTGTGTACCTTTCTACCACAACTGGCCGAAACACCAGTACAGCAGAGCCAGGACAAGGCCAATGAATATGGCTTGGACAGGCTGCAGTATGGATGGCTAGAGGGGAGGGAGGGAGGGAGGGAGGGAGGGAGGGAGGGAGGGAGGGAGGGAGGGAGGGAGGGAGGGAGGAGAGGGATAAGAAGATATCAGCCGGCAAATCAACCAAAACCAACATGGAGGATGGAGCAGCTACAGCGAGAGGGGAGGGAGGGGGGAGAGAGAGAAAGAGACAGAGAGAGAGAGAAAGATAGAGACAGAGACAGAGACAGAGAGAGAGAGAGAGACAGGGGGGGGGTGTTGTAGGGAGGCAGGTTTGTATCTTATCGGCCGTTTCTACAAAGCAACACCGCCGTGTTCTAGACATTCAACAGCCACATTCGCCAAAACACCACAGAAGAAGTGCCATCAGTCACCAGGCTCGTTTTAAACATGTTTCGGGTTGGATTTCAGCTCATTAACTCTACACCAGGACGTCTCATTAGCACCAGAAACTGACCTGGAGACCAGTGATAAGAGTCAATATAACAAATATACGATCTTTAATTTAACAAAAATAAATAAAAAAGAGGTGCCAATTCATGTATTGCCCGGTGCAGATAGTTAATGGACTGTTATTTCAACGTGAGTCCTATTTTCGTGGTTTGGTCCATCATTTCCATCAGCACTAAAAACACAAACTAAAACACAGGACGCATGTAAAAACACTATTTGTCTTTTATCAAAAGCCACACTGGTAGCTTCTTAAAGGAGAACTGCACCAACTCCACACATCAGAGTCTGTTGACGGCGGTTACACCTAACTAATCCAGCTAATTATTCGTCAATGCACAGGAGAACTGGGTGCGCACAACTACAGTTAGTACGGTAGGTCAAAGTTGAAGCAGGAAGAAGGTCTGATAAAGTTATTATGACTCAAATAAATGAATCTAACCTGGAGGGTCGTTTCTCAGCTATTAACTCTATGAGAGCATGAAGTGAACTGGAGGAAATGATGGACAGCACTATGAAAATAGGAACAAGAGTTGGAATAAACAAGAATTATCTGGTCCTGTGAATCTGTGGATCAGGACTTTTAGTCTGAAAAAAAAAAAACTCTTGAGGAAACAAAGCCTGAGGAACAAGACGAACACCTTCTGCCACGTCAACAAAAGACGGAAGAGGAAGAGCTGAAGACAGGATGATGAGAGAGAGAGAGAAGAGGAGAAAGAGCTGAAGACAGGAGGATGAGAGAGAGAGAGAGAGAGAGAAGAGGAGAAAGAGCTGAAGACAGGAGGATGAGAGAGAGAGAGAAGAGGAGAAAGAGCTGAAGACAGGAGGATGAGAGAGAGAGAGAAGAGGAGAAAGAGCTGAAGACAGGAGGATGAGAGAGAGAGAGAGAGAAGAGGAGAAAGAGCTGAAGACAGGAGGATGAGAGAGAGAGAGAGAGAAGAGGAGAAAGAGCTGAAGACAGGAGGATGAGAGAGAGAGAGAAGAGGAGAAAGAGCTGAAGACAGGAGGATGAGAGAGAGAGAGAGAGAGAGAGAGAAGAGGAGAAAGAGCTGAAGACAGGAGGATGAGAGAGAGAGAGAAGAGGAGAAAGAGCTGAAGACAGGAGGATGAGAGAGAGAGAAGAGGAGAAAGAGCTGAAGACAGGAGGATGAGAGAGAGAGAGAAGAGGAGAAAGAGCTGAAGACAGGAGGATGAGAGAGAGAGAGAAGAGGAGAAAGAGCTGAAGACAGGAGGATGAGAGAGAGAGAGAGAGAGAGAAGAGGAGAAAGAGCTGAAGACAGGAGGATGAGAGAGAGAGAGAGAGAAGAGGAGAAAGAGCTGAAGACAGGAGGATGAGAGAGAGAGAGAGAAGAGGAGAAAGAGCTGAAGACAGGAGGATGAGAGAGAGAGAGAGAAGAGGAGAAAGAGCTGAAGACAGGAGGATGAGAGAGAGAGAGAAGAGGAGAAAGAGCTGAAGACAGGAGGATGAGAGAGAGAGAAGAGGAGAAAGAGCTGAAGACAGGAGGATGAGAGAGAGAGAGAGAAGAGGAGAAAGAGCTGAAGACAGGAGGATGAGAGAGAGAGAGAGAAGAGGAAAAAGAGCTGAAGACAGGAGGATGAGAGAGAGAGAAGATGAGAAAGAGCTGAAGACAGGAGGATGAGAGAGAGAGAAGAGGAGAAAGAGCTGAAGACAGGAGGATGAGAGAGAGAGAAGAGGAGAAAGAGCTGAAGACAGGAGGATGAGAGAGAGAGAGAAGAGGAGAAAGAGCTGAAGACAGGAGGATGAGAGAGAGAGAGAAGAGGAGAAAGAGCTGAAGACAGGAGGATGAGAGAGAGAGAGAAGAGGAGAAAGAGCTGAAGACAGGAGGATGAGAGAGAGAGAGAAGAGGAGAAAGAGCTGAAGACAGGAGGATGAGAGAGAGAGAAGAGGAGAAAGAGCTGAAGACAGGAGGATAAGAGAGAGAGAGAAGAGGAGAAAGAGCTGAAGACAGGAGGATGAGAGAGAGAGAGAAGATGAGAAAGAGCTGAAGACAGGAGGATGAGAGAGAGAGAAGAGGAGAAAGAGCTGAAGACAGGAGGATGAGAGAGAGAAGAGGAGAAAGAGCTGAAGACAGGAGGATGAGAGAGAGAGAGAAGAGGAGAAAGAGCTGAAGACAGGAGGATGAGAGAGAGAGAGAAGAGGAGAAAGAGCTGAAGACAGGAGGATGAGAGAGAGAGAGAAGAGGAGAAAGAGCTGAAGACAGGAGGATGAGAGAGAGAGAGAAGAGGAGAAAGAGCTGAAGACAGGAGGATGAGAGAGAGAAGAGGAGGAAGAGCTGAAGACAGGAGGATGAGAGAGAAGAGGATGAAGAAGAGAGGTAACAGAGGAGGAGGAAGAAGAGGCTGCTCCGCCTCGCTGTCGTCTTCTGATTTGAGTTACTCTGAGTTTAAACTAACAGCTGCAACTGATCAGCTCAGAGTGGAGATTCAGGAGAGACGATGACGTGATTCCTCATCACTACTATTACATCCTGTTGACATTATTGATCATCAGTCCTCTTTGTTAGTGAACAGGACTGAACGTCTCATTCAATTTCCAACAACACTGATTGGTGAGACTCATTTTGCGTCCAGTTATCAAGTGAGCGGTGAGGAGGGAGGCTGTGAACCGGAGGAGCTGGGTGGGTTACGGCCAGCAAGTCCAACACTGCCACAGTGCCCATGAGCAGCAAGTCTGGTGCTTCTCCTGCATTTATCTTTACGCAAAAAATAAAACAATCCAAAACTGGGGGGGGAAATGACATCATGAAAACATCTGGATTTACAGCTGAGCAACCACAGGAATAAAGGTTGCAACACAAGTAGCTCTTTGGTAATATTCAAAAGGAAGTGTGTGTGAGCGTGAGCGTGTGTGTGTGTGTGTGTGTGTGTGCGTGTGTGCGCGCGTGCGCGCGAGCGTGTGTGAGCGTGTGTACTCACGGAGCTGGTCTTGTCCTGCAGCAGCTTCAGGCTGCTCCTGCACTGCTCCAGCTCCTGGTGGATGTTCAGCTTCTCTTTCTCCGTTCTCTCGTAACGCTGACGGAGGGCCAACAGCTGAGACTGTGTGTCTTCATACTGCACACACACACACACACACACACACACCATTTCTCTTTCTGTAAATACCGTAGAGAAGCGACTTTAAGGGACTGTGCACCTCTCTCTGCAGTGTGTGTGTGTGTGTGTGTACCTCTCTCTGCAGTGTGTGTGTGTGGGCCTGGGCCTGGTCCAGCTGGCTCTTCAGCTTGCTTGCGTCCTGCAGGTGTTGATTCTCCAAAGAACCCAGTTTGTCTTGCAGATCTTCCTCCCTCTTCTCCAGAGACTCCAGACTGCTGCTGAGGACCAGACTCTGCTCCCTGGTGCTGCACGCATACACACACACACACACACACTGTTTTATCAAACATTGCAACGTGCTGACCTGATTTATCACCTGAAAGCAAATGATCACCTCTTGTGATCTATTTAGTTGTTACATGGTGACATCAACAGTTTGGTGTGTGATAAACAACCCTCTGCTATTTCCCCCCTGAAGGTTAAAGTTACATTTCATAAAACTGTAAACACTTCTTCTGACATTTAGGCAGGTGGACTGTATTTTAGGAGAGGCGCCTCCATAATAGTAGTACTAATACTTAACAGTTTATTCACGAGCATTTGCATGTTTTGCATGTAGCTGAATGAGGTAAGACTCCAACATAAGAAGTTTAGGTTGTGGTCGTACAGGAGGGATGAGACAGCAGACATCTGCAGTTTAACCCGAGTGGTGCGTGTCAGATATTTAATGAGAAGAGCTGCCAGCGGCACCGACAGTTTATTGGAAACTAAACACAGCTGCGGATAAAAACGCTGCCGACTGCTCGGTCTGGTTCAGTCAGTCAGCTGTCGCCCTCTCGTCGCGTTCTGCCTGAATCAGCTGGACACCAGGTTTCCTTCAGTCCGTCTCGTCCTCAGTTTGTCTTTTAGTGCTGAATCTAAACTCTGAACCTGTCAGGACCCGTGGACTCGGGCGGTGCTCCTGTCAGCTGTGCTGAGGTCAGAATTCGTTAACTCGATCACGGCTGTCACACAGACTTTAGGTCCGGTTTAAACGTCCAGCCTCGCACTTTGACACGCATTCCCCATATGTTCTTGGTCGATCCTCACCTTTTACACTCATTTAAGATGTTTGGGCACTTCTCAATACAACGTTTAGTATATTACATTTTTTTCATCAACTAAAAAATATTTATGACAGTACAAAAGTTCTACAGCAAATAAATCGTTTACATTCTGTCAGCTGGAGTTCAGCTTATGAATAAACTTTCTTCATGGTTGTATTATTACTTTTTTGGCTGCGTACAAGAGTTAAAATGTAAGTTTGGATTTCACTATTCTCAAGGTACAGCTTGCTTAAAACCAAACATACAAATGTGTTAAATTCATTAAAGAAGTACTGGGATTAAATTGATTCTGATATCTTCGGGCCATTTTGTTCACTTGTGGTTCATGTCAGAGAAGAGTTTCCAAGACGTGAAGTACAAACATTACTGTGTGATGTCACCATTGTTTAATATCTCCATGATCTCTTTCACCATCTTGGACAGATGTTTTAATGGTCTCTGTTTTTGACCTGTGCATGTATGAAGATGGTTTCACAAACTAAAAACAAAGCAAGACAAAAGCTACAATTTCACATCAATCTCAGTTGCATGAGACGTCTTTTCTTCACCTGAAAGTGTCAACGAAGGTAACCCTCGAAAACATATGGCGTCATGTAAAGTGTGTGTGTGTGTGTGTGTGTGTGTACCTGCTGAGCTCATTCTCCAGGCGGTGCAGTCTGTCCGTTAGAGATTTCCGTTCACCTCGCAGGCCGTCACAGTCCTGCTGCAAACACACACACCGCTGCTGCAACGTAACGCACTCCGCTGAAGAAGAGGAAGAGGAAGTATAGTTACAATTAAAACCTACGTGTTGTTAATGTTGATTGAGACAAACTACAACAGTAGACCCTCTTCTCACCCTGCAGCTGGTTGGCGGTGGTCCGCTGCTGTTGCTGCTGTGTGAAGGACTCCTGCAGCCGGCTGATCTCGCTCTCGTACTTGGCGGCCGTGTCCCTCCATTGCTCCAGCTCGGACCGCACGCTGCCCAGGTCGGCCTGCAGGGCGGCGATCTCCCGCTCCCGCTCCGCCGTGGCCGCCTCCATGGCGTGACGCAGGACGAGGATCTGACAGCAACAAACACAATCAGTGATGTCACGTGACTGAGATTTACTGTAAACCGACAGACAGGAAGTCTGTTCTGGACAAGAAGGGGTCTGAGTTTTGTTCCCTGAAGCATCCCCTGCTTTATGGTCTGTGTGACTCTAAATGGACCATAGTTTACTAAATGAACATCATGCTGTATTGAAGAAGACTTGAAACTAGAGATTGAGACATAAACTCATGTTTACAATGTTTACTGAGGTAATAAATCAAGAGAGAAGTAGAGTCATTTTCTCATAGACTTCTATACAACCAGAGGAGTCGCCCTCTGATGGACATTAGAGAGAATGCAGGTTTAGGACACTTCCACATTGGCTTCACTTTTTAGAACCAGAGGTTGCCGCCTGGAGAAAAGACAAGGAGCCACGAGGAGTAAGAGGAGAGTGTTGGAAGAAGTCAGGAGGAGTCAGAGGAGAGTAGGAGTAAGGACAGAAGGAGGTAAAAGAGACTCACAAGGAGTAATGAAGTGTTCACACCACGAGCGGCAAAGCAACGAGCTACAAGTTATTTTCAATGGTGACATTAAGCTACAAACCGACGCCCGACATCACTGCTACAAATCAAAGATGAGCTGCTCTTTTTCCGATCCTACTGTGAACGTAAGAGGAGAGTAAGATGGGGCTGTGAGGAGTCAGAGGGGAGTTGGGAGGGAAGAGGAAGGAGTAAAAAGGGAGTCGGGAAGCAGTCAAGAGAGGAGTTCAGAGGAGTCGGGGACCTGTCAGGAGGAATTGGATGGGAAGGAGTCAAAGAGGCATCAGAGGTAATAACAAGGGTGTCAGGAGGCGAAATCAGAGTGAGGAGTAGAAGGCAGAATGACATGGAGGGGTACCTCCTCCTGGGCGCAGTAGAGCTCCTCTCTGGTGGTGCAGATGGTGCTCTCCCTCTGCTCCCTCAGTGCCTCCATGTCGGCCTGCAGCTTCCCAAGCTGAGCTAAACACACACAAAGAGAAGTTAGATGGGAGTATGGTGATCATGTATACAGGCGTGTAGTATACTGTGTGTGTGTGTGTGTGTGTGTGTGTGTGTATTCACTTACTCTGCAGGTACTGGATCTGTTTGGTCGACTCTTCAGTCTGCTGAGAGTTACTCCTCCTCTCCTCCTCCAGCAGAGCTACAGATACACAAACACAGTCATGTGGTCACCATCTTAATCTGGTATGACGTCATGTTGTGACGTACAATGAGATCAATATTGTTTTAATTAAATGTCCTTACAACAAGAATCTGTGGACCCTGGTTGGAGCTGGGATGTAGTCACATCACATCTCTGAGTGAAATCTAGTGGATGATTTTAAACTGTTACCTTGTAGGTCCTGACATCTCTGCTTGCCGGTGTTGGCTAATTCCTGGGCATCCAGAAGCTCTCTGTGGAGGTGGTGGATGACCTGCTCCGTGTCTCCAGGCTCTAGACCGGCCCGATGCAACTCAGCTACACACACACACACACACACACAGTAAGTCAACATTGATACATTTTCTTTCTGAAAAAAAAAAAAGGACTTGCAGCCAACAACACAAGCAAAGAGCTCCCCCTAGTGGACAGTTGAGTGTACGACTGAATCATGTCTGTTGAGTTGGTGTTGGTGGTCTGTTGCTGCAGCACAGAGCACAACTACAAAGCAGAGATGAGCTGCCATGGTTACCTTTGAGCAGAGCTACTCTGTTCTGTGGTTCGATCAGCTCCTGGTCGTCCATGTTGCCGTCTGAAACACACACACACATTTATTTACGTTTCTAATGGCAAATTAATTTAAAATGGAATAGAAAAAAACACTTAGAATGTCTTTCAAAATAGCCACAAGGTAAACCAACACAAAACAGATATGACTACCGGTACATACATACATACATACATATACACATATATATACATACACACACACACACACACACACATATATATATATATATACACATACATATATACATACATACACACACACACACACACACACACACACACACACACACATATAGTGTTGACTGGTCCCACAGAGACGATTCATGTCCTACTCTGAATTATCAACAACCATATTAGAAAATAAATTTAAATCCATTATTCAGGTTACTTATTCCATGATGAATTCATACACTCATACAGACGTCAACACTATTAATACAAATAGAGAGATGGAAGAGACGTGAGGGAACTGAAATTAAATACTTCTGGTTCCAACATGAATCATTGTGTGTGTTTGTACTGACCTGACGTGTCGTCACTGCTGCGGTCTTTGCTGGGACTCAGAGTGTCTGACATGTCTGACTCTTTGGCATCCATCGGATTGCCTGTGGACACACACACGTACACACACACACGCACACACGTTAGCCAAGAGGAAACAGAGTGAGTGTGGAAAAAAACTAAATCAAAAGAATTCTAAAACCAGCAAACAATATAAAGAAATGAAAAAAAAGAAAAGAAAGGCATAGAAAAAATAATAAATAGGTTTCCACAAGTGTGTGTATATGTGCACAAAATCACACACACGTGTGTGTCCTGCACTGACTGGATTAGAGTGTGTGAGGCACTGGAGGGTTCATGTGGTGAAACAACAAAAGCAGCAGTTCTAGCAGCTTTAGTGCGTTCACTGTTACTGTGAGTTTGACTGTTTAGAGGTTAGAATAAGGGTTTGGTGGGTGGGGGGGGGGGGGGGGGGGGACATGTAGGTTGGGGGTTCCAAAGTAGTGACATAAAAATATGTGTGTGACAGTCAGATCTCTCACAACAGCAAGAGACAGAGGTCGGAGGTCACTGTAGTAGGATGTGTCAGCAATTTTATCCTTTGTGGCTTCACAAAACGTCAGTCAATGTAACTGTCCCGAGTACACTGAAAACACTGGAAACACGCGAGGATATTCTCTAACATTTCATCATACAATCACAAGAATTAAAAGAACTGGCACCAAAATAAGGTTCTGATTGTTATTTTACATCAAAAAACATAAAACTCTATATTATTTGTATCAGCACAGAGTTCCTCAGGTGAGGCTTTTGGAGCCTCATATGACGAACCGATTACGTTTGAATAAAAAATAAATACAATTTTTTTTTTTTTTTTAACCTTTATTTAACCAGGTAGTCCCATTGAGATTAAAAATCTATTTTGCAAGATGTAAGTAACAATACTACATAACATTAAGGAGCAGTTTTAGTTTTTTATGCTTATGTGTTGCTAAGAAGACACCCCAGAAGATGAGTCACTCAGGTATAGTTCCGTCATTGTTCAAAGTCAAAGAATACTTCATGATGTTAGTTGTAATGAATAAATATATTTTAAAATAAAGTACATTTCTCTGGCATTTATAGTTTTCTACTGTACCGAAACGTACCGAACCGTGGCTCCACTGTATCGTACCGAACCCAACCGTGAATTTTGTGAACCGTTACACCCCTAATTACAACACATGATATTGGTAGATGTATAGCAGCTGGGACTCGGAGAGGGTAGAGCTGGATGTTTGTGTTGCAGCTACATGAAGCTACGAAACTCTGAAGCTGCGCTGTACGATGAAGCCGTTTGGTGTTGCAGCGGTGATACCAACAGTGAAAATCCACCCTTTCAGTCAAAACCGTGTGTGTGTGTGTGTGTGTGTGTGTGTCCTCTACCTTTTAGTCGGTCAGGGCTGGCCAAGATGTCGTCGTCTTCTTCTTCAGTCTGGTTGTTCTGTAGGTGAACGTCCATCACTTCTATAAACATACATATAAACACGGAGGATGAATTCTCGGTTCATAGCCGGATTCTTGATTTTACGTCTGCTTCATCAAGTTCAGTTTGTTTTCTCTCTGATATCTGGTGCTCGTTCACCGACTCAACTGCTCCAGGACTTAATTGATACTTTTTACTTGAAGTTCAGCTGAGCTCTTACCGGCAAAGTTGGCTAATTTGTGGATTGAAGAACTCACAGTCTCCTTCAGCTGTTTGACCGCTGCAGGGAGAGAATAAGAAAACAGAGAATCAGTGAATCAATCAGTTTAAATAGGTTATTTGGTTATTTGATCAATCCCAAACTCTGCAAACGTCCAATCGGCCAACTGAACACCCTGTTAATCATGTACACTGACTCGGGGTGAGGTAACAGCTGGATCGGTGGCTGGTTAGTCCAGATGTTAAGTGTAGAATCTCAGTGAAATAAAGTTTCACTTCAGCTTCCGAAGTTGGTCAGATAAGTGAGGTTGTGCTCATCTTCAGACATTATACATCAAAGGAATTAGCCGGGATAGTTTTGTGTTGTAAATATTAAAATGACACGCTGCAGTATTACATGGAAAAGTACATGAACTGTGGACACCACTGTACACAGAATAAATGAGTTTGTGGTACAGTTATGTTGTATGTTGTGTAGTTACTCTGGAGAGAGTTATTGTCTAAAACATGTCAAATAAAGACTAATCTAGATGACAGATGGAAGTAAACAAAGCGTCATCACCTCTATGGAATCTCACTTGGATAATAAAACCCACATGTTAAAACAAAGCCGTTGACAGATGTTCTATAAATCTTGTTTCAACTTTCTAACCAAATCTAGCCCATTAAAACTGATATCAGCTGCTCCCACGATAAATATAAAAATCCACAACTCAATACATTTTCATTTATCTCTATGAAATCCTCCCGATCCATCTAAAGCCAAACGCTCTGCACTGGTTATGCTTCCTAGTCACAAAGAGGAGAATTAGTTTCTTCTGCGTGTGTTCCACCACAGTAATAACAGAGTCATTAGAGCAACTAACGTCTCTGCCAGCTGCAAACAAATAAGAGAGCTGGTGAAAATGTAGGCAGTCAAGGGAAGTTTCCACAAACCCGACACTTAAATAACTCCTTCAGGTATTTAAACCGTCCATTAGAATAGCTGCTAAACTAATTCTCTCACAACAGAAACACGAGGAGAGAGAAACCAGGAGGTTAGCGAACCAATCCAGTGAAGAGCTACAAAGTCAGCATGCAGAAACTAAAGATGGGAAGATCTGCTGAAGAAGAAGAGAAGCTGAGAACCGACCGGTCGACCGGAGCTACAGAACCAAAACACACCACAAAACAACCACCAGAGCACCAGATAAACCTGGAACTACCGGACACGTTCAGAGAGCTGCAGCAAGACCGTTCAGACAGCAGCGATCTGTCTGCAATCAAATATCTAAGGACATGTTCACGCTGTACAAGTTGGTTTGTTTAGAAGGTCCTTTCACTCAAATCAACAACAACAAATAGTATGTTGCCCTCAGCGTATTCTCTCCTGGTTACTCACGATAAAGAACCGAATAAAACACCGTTCTGATTTTTCGTAGACAGTGATGTCTGATTATTCTGAATAACGGGGACATCGGTTCTCTGGAGAGAGATGCTGCTCTCCAGATTTTAAAGTGTAACTTTTGGATGCTTTCAGCAACACAAATAAACATATTCGAGTCTATTGTGCTGAGGTCTTAAAACCTGCACAAATGAAAGTATCTGCATGGATGGATCCTATGTGGGAGGTAAGCGGAAACACTTTGGCTTTATGTATAATACAACAACTATCTTGTGATATTCATATCTGTACAACTCAAGTCAAAGACGTCGGCTATGACTTTCTTCACACAGTCACCAGATTTACTCGGATGGATCTTAAAATGGAAGAAAAAACATCATAATTATGAGAAAAGACATCAGTTTGTGTCATGAAATAAGTAAAAATCTTAAATTATATGCTATGCGCTCAAACTGTCACGATGTCCTGATCGTAGTGTACGAGACAGATAATCTGGTTCCTGGGGCTCCTTTTAGTCCTCATGACGTTTGCAGGATTCCACCGTGTCCGATGAAAAACAACCAATCAGAGTCTCTGAAGCAGCTGTCAATCACTGCCAATAAGCAGTGCAGTAACAGAATATTGATTCATATTTGATCTGATTTTAGTCCACAGGCTTCAAGAGCAGTGATTGACAGCTGCGTCAGTGACTCCTCTGCTCTGATTGGTTCTTACGAGGAGGCAGAGTAACGATTATCTGTCTTATGAGCTACAGTCAGGACTCAGTGACAGTTTGAGTAAATATGACTAAAGATACAAACTCTAGCTTCAATATCACATTAGTAAATGATGAAAAGGTTAAACATTTTCATTTATCTGATCATTTTGACTGAGAAAGGAAGTGTTTGACTTAATATTTTATCATTTTGATGCAACATGCCTTTCTTTTTTGACTTTTCCGAGCAGCATGGGAGTCTGTGCTTCTGTGTGTGTGTGTGTGTGTGTGTGTGTGTGTGTGTGTGGCAGCACACAGTAGCAATGTGTGATTGTACTCACGCGGACACTCAATCAACTGTTGGATTCTAGTCGAGTCTCCTCCGCTGTTGTTAACATGACAGTTGTCTGATAGAAACACAGAGCGCTGACATTACTAAGAGGACGATCAGGAGAGGAGTCTGTATTTATTTCAGATCCGATTGATTCTGCTCATCGATGCAACATCTAACTGAATCTAATCGTTTCAGACTTAAAACTAAATATGTTGGAGGCTAAAAATAAAAATCTGGTCTGTTTTCTACGATGTTTTCGCTCCTGTGTTCATGACTAACAGGTGAACTTTATTTTTGCCAGGATCATGTTTGAAGTTACTGTTTTTTCAGCTGGTTTTCAGCCACAAGAGGCTGAAATGAAGTTACTATATACACGTACCTTGTGTTTTGAGTGCATGGACAAATGTTAAACTCACCTGGAAGAAAATGAATCAATGAACGACAAAATAACGCTTTTCATCCCGTTTAGAACACAAGGTGCACTTCTGCCTCTTGTGGTCTAAATGAGTATTACAACAATAAACACTTCTTGATCCGGACAAAAATAATGTGTTCACAGATGAAAGAAAAAGAAACTCTGAAAAGTTTCAAAAATGGAAGTAAAATGAAGTAACCTAGAAATATTGTTCTGACTAAAGTTTGTTTCCCATTTGTACTTAAGAAATAAATCATTTAGAGCACAATTAGAAAATGAGTCACCAGAACTGTGTTCTCTCACTTGCTGTAGTTTCACGACTCACCAGCACTTGATCTGGTCAAAACACACATGTTGATGCATGTTTAGCCAGCTATGTTCTATATTGACGAGCAGAAGATCAAATCTTTACTGTCTAGAATCGATGAGCAGAATTTAAATAAAAAGAAAATCGGTTCCTTTCAATACCCAACTCTGTATTAAAGGAGGACGAGATGCAGCAGAGAGCCGAAGACAGAAATGATGAAAAGACACAAGCGGGTAGAAAGCATGAAGGAACTATCGAGTAACAAAGAGATTAATAACTTGACGGACAGATCGACGCTTGAGAAACAAACGGGCGGGGCAGAAAATCAAAGCCATGGCAGGAATAACGCAGTGTTTCTGGACAGATACCACAACACGGTAACAGCAGACAGGACGTGGACAGACAGACAGGCAGACAGACGGTCTCTGACTTTACAGCTCAACATGTGGAATTCAAGCAGCTCAACTACAACTTCATGGAAAAATCCAGTCATCGCATTATTCAGGAGGAGTTTCTGCAGCAAAGCATGAACTCTCACCTCCAGAATCAGAATGGAAACTCAAGATGTGAGTGTGACCTCAAAAGTTCCTCCTCAACCGGCACAGAAAATGTAGCGAACGACAACACAGGCTTACTGGAGTTCAGTAAGCCGACGTTATCTACGCAGGAAATGAGAAGGACTTTCACGAAGACAATATCGAAGCAAAGACGACATTGTAAAGAACAGTAACATAACTCTAAAAGATCCAGGAATGTCATGTAATGTCTGTTGAGTGTGAACTTAAAATGAGGCTAGAACAATATTTCCGTGGATCAAAAGTTAATCCCCCTCAGAGACCCACATAAATCCGTTTGTGTGTATTTTTAGGGGGCGACAGCAGGTCCACACAGAAGTGGATTACATCACATGAGCGCTGGGAAGATACACTTGAGATGCAGCTCAGCAGTGCGTCTCGAGAAAATGATAACCTTGTTAAGGTTCATGAGGCGGTGGTGAAATGGATTCTATGGGGACTAACAACATCACACAAGAATACAATTGGGCTCATTGGATCCACAAGAAGAAGAATCTCAGCTTCACAGTCGTACCCAATGTATGCAATAACAAGACCGCTTGCTTGAGGTTAAGCCCAACTTCGGAGCGTTATTCCGCCTCCTTCCCGACAAGCTGGCATGACAGGGTCAGTACCAATGGATTCATAGTCTCAGTTCATTCGCTTTAGGACCTCTACATCCTCTCAGAGACGGTGATGTCGTCTGTATTGGGCTCTGATTAACTTAACTCTGAAGATACGGAAAACTAGAAGAAAGATCAACATTTCAGTAAAGAAATGTTCGTCATGTTATTGATGATACTGTCTGGAATCAGGTAAACAAAGTCAATATTTTATCTTGAGTTTGATATATATATATATATATATATATATATATATATATATATATATATATATATATATATATATATATATATATATATATATAACATATTAAGATGTCTACTATTGTGATAATCAAACAGACTACCATCAATATCTTCATCTCCACCAAATGCACCATCATCTGTGTCTGTATCCTCATCATCCTCGTCTTCCTCCTGGCTCTCAGGTGTCTGCCGGCTCAGTTTGTCCTCGTCTGGTCCGTGGGAGACAATGTCGACATCTGTCATGTGACCAGATCAGATATATATAAATATATACACACAAGTTTGTCGGAACTTTTCGAATGACGGCAGGTTCCTTCACAAAGTGGCTAGTGATTAAGAGTGATCAGTGAGCAGCCATCACCTCCAGCATTCATGTTCAGTGTCGGCATTCAACACCCAAGAAGTCAATCAGTGACCAGAAGCTCTTCTTCCCCAGAAGAAGAATAACCAAAGCAGTGGACAGTTTGGTAACCATTGAATCGACCCAGATAACCCAGACACCCCCAACGAGCCCCGCTCCGGTTCCACAGAGAACCACCGGGTCCCCGAGACAACCGGCCTCCTCTGAAACAGCCGCAGGCGGCACGTTTTATTAAAAAGATCACACGTTTGAATCCTCGTTGAGTCGAGGAGGAGGGGCCAACTTTGAATGTTGCATTTACAAAACAGACAAATCCTTCACATATTGGTGAGCGACATTTTGTTATTTCGTTATCCTGGTTGTGATTCACAAATATATCCGAGGGCTCCTCATCAAAAATGTTTCCTTATGCTACATGTTTATTTCAAATATTATTGTTGATTATATTTTTGAACTATTTATAAATATGGGAATCAACCTGGAAAAGCCACTATTGGTGGGCTCTAGCATATATTTGTTTAGAATATTATTTTAATAGTATTATTTACAAAAGTGTGCATGCACGCAAATAAAGCTTGTAATTCTAAATCCAAAGTGAAACAGTTACTTGTGTTTTCAACATTTGAATGTCTGTATTTAGGGAGGACTGATGATGTATTAACAGTAACAGACCTGCTAACACTGTGACTTTGAAGTTTCTGAATGTAAATCTGGAACTAAGTGACAGCTGAGTTTCTCTGAAAGCTTCACGAGCTTGACAGAAGTGTACCGAGGGTTTACGTAGACCGAACACCAGAGAAATATCTCGACTTCAGCGCGAATCAACGTCACACGTCCCCTTAAACCACCAGAGGACCCCCGAGGGCCGGAGTCAAGAGACCGAAACAGAAGAAGAAGAAGAAGAGCCAGACTTCCACTGTGACAGACAACAGAGACAGATGAACGAAAAAGAGCGGCGAGCAAACAGGAAGTGATGTGGACACCATGCAGGACGTTGTCATGCATTATTAGTGCAGGATGAGGACGTGAAGTTAGCGGCAACAGAGAGAGATGAACGGCGGAGCAGACCAGAGACATGAGAACTCACCCAGGCTGTTGTTTTCTTTAATACTTTTCTCTTGCAGCTGTTCTAACCGCACTGTAAACAACAACAACAACAACAACAGCAGAGAGAAGCGTTGACTGACAGGAAGTCCCAGCGGAGCCCCATGATTGGTCAAAGGCCTGTTCTGACCCGCTCACCGTGTTAAAGTTAAAGTGATTGGTTTGCAGGGTGTCAGCTTGTTAAGTGTGCGTGTGTGCGTGTGTGTGTGTGTGTGTGTACCCTGCAGGGCGGCGAGCCTCTCGTTGGTGAAGTCGTTGTCGGCCTGCAGAGCTTCGATGCGAGCCTGGAGAACCTGCTCCTTCTCCTCCATCTCCTCGATCCGCAGCTCCAACTCCCTCTTCTCCGTCGCTCCCCGCTGGGTCAGCTCCTCCTGCCGGTCCTCCGCCTCCTGGAGGAGGGAGAGGAGGGAGGGAGATAGAAGAAAGGGTGGAAGTCAAGAGTCAGAAAGAAGGAGAAATGGCCAGAAATATAAGAATGGGTAGACAGAGAGAGAGAAAAGTAATACAAAATATTAAAAACAATTATAAAAGCAAGGACCACATTGTATATAAAACACACTTTGCTTCTACAAAATTAAATAAATCCACGTTATTAAATCAAATATAAGGTCACATCTTTAATAAATGGTAAATTGATAGTTAAATAAATAAATTGATGGTATAAATTTAAGTTAAACAATGAAACGATGAGTAATAACATTTAGTCATTATTAGTAATGCTGTTTTATTATATTATGCATTATGTTATTAGTTTGTATTTATAATTATAGTTTTATTCATAATTAGTAATATTGTATCATAGCCGTTAAGAGACGATAACAATTATCATATGTCAAGAGTTTATTGTTACACAAATTATAAAATTTCATAAACCATATTAAGTATTTAATGTTTACAAAAATAATTGTAAATGTTTAACAAATTGTAAACATAAACATTATTTAGTCAGATGGACCAAAAACCAATTATTAACCACTGACAAATATCAACTATCTAAATAATTACTTATAATTATTAATTACATCAACCATTTAACAAGGTATCATCATCATCAGTTGTCACTTAATAATAACCATCCAAATAATGTTTATAAAAGATTCACAAACCTTTATTAATCACTAACAAAGTGCTACAAAAATCTGGTCCATCGATGTAAAGTTTATAGATGTTTTATAAACGATTGGTTTACGATCAGCTGGTATCAACAACAAATACTTAATATAGTCTATACAACTGTTAAAATAACTAGTTAGATGTTACAGTAGCATCACACACCTACACTGCAGTGTCTGTGCAGGTACCTTAATTTTGTCGGTGAGCTCTTTGATCTCGTTGACGGCGGCGTTGTACTTGTTGGCGAGCTCCCTCAGCTCCTCCTGGCCTCTCTCAGACATCTCCTTCAGGTGGGTGCACTCGTCCTCCGTGTTGCTGAGCGAGCGCTGCAGGAAACCACAAAACAATCAGCCACTTACCTCAAAAATGACAAATGAACCCTCATAGCGTGGTCATTTAGTAAGAACATGAGTGTGAGTCTTACCTCCACCTCCGACAGCTTCCTGACCACCTCGATCTTCTCCTGCAAGACTCTCCTCAGAGACTCCTTCGCCGTCGTCTCGTAGTTGTGTTTGTCCTCCTGTAGAGCCAGGAGCTCCTTACGGATCCCTTCCTCCGTCTGGGACTGTCAGAGAAGTTGTGGTTTTATAAAAGTGGATGAAAATGTTGATTTCATTTTGATCCATTTATTGCAGGAGTTATTTCTATCATAAGGTACATTATTACCTTAGAGTGAGCCTGTAGCTGACTGCCCATCACCTCCAGTCTGGAGAGCAGACGGTCTTCATCAATCAGAGCCTGGTGAGGACGGACACACACAAGTGGAAGTGTAAGCTTAGGGCATAATTCCCTCACAGAAGTCAGTTTTTTCCATCATCTTGCAGCCCTACTTTACACGATACATTTGTACAGATGTGAGGCATTTTTGTTTGCTTTAAACACACTATCACTGAAAACTTAATTCAAAGTTGTAAAAAACACTTCAGTTTTGAGATAAATTGTATTCACAAGTTGCAACATCAGAAGGAGTAAAAAATGCTGAGTCACAACTCAGAGCATGTGTCGTGACATTAAAGTATGGTTTAAAGTATGATGGTGGTATTTCTTACCTGCCAGCTGCTCTCTGAGGCCTCCTGAGTGTTGGCTAACAGACGCTGCAGAGTGGCTAGCTTCTGCTCCAACATCTGCTCTCTGTGTAAGGCCTCCTGGTGGAGAGAGAGAGAGAGAGAGAGAGAGAGAGAGAGTGAGAGGGCGAGAGAGCGAGAGAGCGAGAGGGCGAGAGAGCGAGAGAGCGAGAGAGCGAGAGAGCGGATAATCAATGACTCACATAAGAACAATGGTTATTTACCTTAAATATAAAGAGATAAATAAATAGGTGCGTAAAAAAAGCACATGGAGACAGAATGTCTGGGTAAAGTGACAGTAGTGTGATTAGCAGCAAGTCTATGATTAAATTGTGATAATTGTTTGTCTGTATTAATGAAGAGAATGTAATATAAATAAATATGTTCTTCTGGAAACATTCAACAAAAAAAAGCTTTCATTTTCAATTCACTTAATAACCATTACCTTAACTGTGTGCGTTAGTTAACTTCTACCTGCTAATCTCTTCATACCGCTGTCAGCTGGTTACTTTAACTGGCGGATATTTAAATGGTCTGACAAATCAAGACCGTGAAACTGAATTTACGTTTTCTATGTCATCCTAACTTCTTTAGTTCGGACAGTTCTGTAATGCTAAATACTCCTTCCTAAGATAAGATCGTTAGGAAACATGTTTCTGTAATAAATAAAATCATAAATGGCATCTTAAACTGAGATAAGACAGATTCCAGACTGAGGACGTTTCTGTAACGAGGCCCCGTGTCTTTGTGAGAATATCAGCTGTGTGGGGTTCGTGTCCTTCACTAATCAAAGAGGAGGTTACATAAGTACTCAGGAAAGAGTTCCAGGCACTTCCTTCAGGAATAATTAACAACTACTCAAGCTTTAGATCTTTTCTGTGCTTCACTGATCATCTTTGGGTATTTAGTGTGATCTGCTCTCCTGTAATGTACCCGACTTGGTGATGGGTTTTATATGTTTAATGATAGAATTATGGATGGCTGAAAAACAGATGATGCTTCATGTTATATCATGAGGTCAGTTGTCATCAATGAAGCAGAGTTCCTGCCCTCCTCTTTCTAGCCTATCCGACAGTAAAACCATTATTACATGAACCGACTCGTGTGCCTCGTTATCGTCAGTGTGGTTCCACAGAACGACCAGTAGGTGTCAGTGTGTTACCTGTAGATACTGGGAGAGCTGGAACAGTTCCTGAGAATACATACTGGGAGTGTTGGCAGCAACCTAGAAAATAAACACACACAGATCACAGTGACATATTGACAGTTGTCTGGAGTTCATTCAGAGTTTGCATACCTCACAATACTGTGGGGATGAGCCCTGAATCTCCAGGGTCACATATAAAGTAAAACCAGTGATCAAACTGGTGGACCAGTGAGCCAATCTGAACGTTTAAGTGTATTTTCAAAAATGTTCAACTATTCCTCGCTTGATTTAAATGTTTAACAAAAGGCTTGATGGCAGTGAAAGCAGGTGCAACATGACCCACTGACACATGTAGTCTTGTCCAAAAACCACACATACTCTGTATTTTACACCTCAAGTCTGCACGTGTGTGTGTGTGCGTGCGCGCGTGTGAGAGAGTTTCTGAGACCCAGGAGGCGAAAGGATCCTGCTTTAAGACACTTAATTATGTTAGAAACGTGGTTCAAATCTAGTCACAGCTCCTCCCTGACACACACACACACACCACACCATCAGCCTACATTCCTCAGACAGGTTACACTGAGGCCCTGTTGTTCCCACTGTTGCAGGGAAACACAGAACAGGGCGAGGCAGCTAACAGAAAGCTAACACGGCCCAGACAGTGTGTGAAAGTAAAGTCTGGACTTCAACAGTTAGCCTGACGCTGTAGCACAGTATAGCTTGGTGCTGTGTGCCATGTATTGATTTGACTCAATATGGTTTAATGTGTTTAGTGTGGTATGATGAAGTCATCTTTATACACAGAAAGCAGACACTTGAGAGCTGATTGGCTCAACTCACTGTACAATAACACGTGTCAAATTTGAATTTTTGAGGCAGATACTAATGTCGATGTTTGGGAGTTTAAAGAATCCGATAAAAATATATCTTAAGATGTTTAAAAAATATTGTTTCCTTTTTTTACTAATTGCACACATGTTTCCATAGTGTTCAGCTAATTAGCCATCTAGCCTGCAAACTGACATTAAAGGGTCTGTTTTCCTTGATGACTATTTCTCTGGTCGTTCAACACGATACGGTGCTCGACAACACGTGTGTTCATGTTGGTGAGTGAGACAAGAAGACTTCAGCAGGAACACGACAGAGTGTGTGACTCTTGTGTTATGTATCAGGCTGCTGTCTGCTCCGAGATTTAAATGGCTTTATAGCAATGAAGGTTTCCATCTCCATAGACAGATATTGGCTCATTATTCCATCAAATTAATGCAGAAATAGTGAGCGCCATCATGACACCTCAAAATAATAATTACAAAAATAAAGAGCAGATGTGTATAATGTAACAGACTCCAAAAAAAGCTATTTGATTGAAATTTAAATAGTCTTAAAGACACAAAGCACTCAAAAAAAACAGAAGAAAAAAATAAAACTTTGCTCCCTCAACTAGATGAATGACTTCTGTAGGGAGACGGCTAAAACTGGCAGCAATCCCTGCATTCCTCTATCAGCTGACTACTCCACTCTGTGTGTGTGTGTGTGTGTGTGTGTGTGTACAAATAATACTTGTGTGTGCAAACTACCCAACACACACACACGGGACGACGTCTGCTCTCACCTTGTCTACAGGTAGAGGTAACGGAGCCTGGATGACACTGGAGGAGAAGGAGAGAAGAGAGGAGGAAACATGGTCGTCACCATAGAAACAGCAAGGCGGAAGGACACATGGAGTAACCACGGCGACAGAAGAGTCTCTTGAAGGTCTTGTGACACTTGTCGCTCCTCGTTAATTAAAAACCTCATCGCAGCCCATTGAAGTGTTTACTTCATGCTACTGAAGGTTTCTTTGGTTTAAAATCATTTGTTTTTGGATCCTTTGTGTATCGTTGCAGCACTTTATTCATCCCCGATTAAAACTCGGGAGGAGTGGCTCGTCACTTTGTCTTTAGAATCAGAACAGCTGGTCCACCTTTAAAAAGGTCAGTCCACCTTAAGTGAGCCAAAACCAAAGTTGTCAGAGAAAGCGAGACGTCAGTATTTATGACGGTATTGAAAAATCATACTTGCATTCTCTCTAGTGTCCACCAGGGGGCGACTCCTCTGGTTGTATAGAAGTCTATGAGAAAATGACTCTACTTCTCTCTTGATTTATTACCTCAGTAAACATTGTAAACATGAGTTTATGGTCTCAAGTCTTCTTCAATACAGCATGATGTTCATTTAGTACATTATGGTCCATTTAGAGTCAAACAGACCATAAAGCAGGGGATGCTTTAGGGCGGGGCTACCATGTGATTGACAGGTCTAAATGGTAAATGGACTGTACATGTATAGTCTATCCGACCACTCAAAGCACTTTCACACTACTTGTCATCATTCACACACTGATGGCTGGGGCTACATGACACCTACCTATCACATTCATACACCGTAGGCACAGCTACAGGAGCAATTTTTAAGTGTCTTGCTCGAGGACACATCGACATGCGACTAGCGTAGCCGGGGATCGAACAGTCAATCCTCTGATTGAAGGACGACCCTGCTCTCCATTTAGCCAGTCGCCCTGAAGGAGGTCGCTAATCGAGCCATATACAGCGTCTCTACCTCGCCGTCACTTACATTCACTGGTTGCAAAAAACAAAGTTAGCAACGACCTAAATGCCAAACTGGAGGACTCAAAACATCAGTCCACAAACCAACGGGTGACGTAACGACGACTACGTCCACTTCTTAGATACAGTCTGTGGTAATAACGGCCAAACCTACCAACAATATATTGTGAATTTAAAAAAACAAAGAACTGTAAAGACCAAGCCGCCATAAGCATAAACGCTGCTTTTTGTGCAATTTAAACCGGGGTCTGGCATGAATCTTTGAATGTAATTTGTTAAAAATCAAATGTGTTTTTAGAGAAATTGTACTGTATCACAAAACCTAACATCTCTGAAGTGTATCGATGTTTTCTTACCCTCCTACTGTGTACGACTCATAAAGAGAGGCTGCAGTGAATGCACAGAATCACAGAGTGAACACTGCAGTGGATGTTAGCTGTGTTAAAGCGGCGCATTGAGGCTGTAGTGAGGAAGAGTCTGAACATCAAACAGTCAGTGGAGCATTAAGCGAGGAAAGTAAAGTACTTTAAAGTGCAATTAAAGAGAGATGTTACAGGTCACTCACACAGAGCAGCAGGAGGCGCTTTCACTGGAGTCAGCTTTACCAATAACAGCTGACACAACGTTTGACATCAAACGTCTATTTTTACATCACATATCTGAAAAATTCATCACAATATAGAAAAGGTTCTTCGTCACAGACACTGTTTGAAATGACACAGCACAGTTTACACATTCCTGTTTAGTTATGTGCATTAATGTGTTCACATGTTATTTATCAAGATATGAACGTAGTTTTTAACAAATAAGGGCATAAAACCAACGCTGAGTCACATTAAGAGGAAACTAATCCAGCATCAGTTTATGCCCCGCATGAACATGACCTCCTCGGCCGTTTAGTGGAGATATTTATTCAAGGTGTTGTATCTACACGCAACACACGGTCACACAGGTTTGTTCTAGAGGGGGAGAAGATAATCCACAAATTCAGGAATGAAGGTAAACTCGACTCTGGGCAGAAATATATCAGCCGACTCTGTTAATGTGTAACAGCCAACCAGCAGGAGAGGTGGAGAGGGAACAACTTTAAAGACATAACAGCCTCTCTCGTTAACTCATAATACAAGTTTAGTACGATAAAATGATTATTCTACGGCAGGAAAGACGCAACATGAGACAGTCACATTCAAATACTTCAAACATCGGTGTGCTGATGAACCAGTCATGTTTATTTCACATTGTTCACCATTTAAAGACACTTGTTGATCCTTTGCCAGTCTATCAAGTTAACCAGAGCACACAGACAGCTGAGTGGACCACTTCTACCTTTAAAGGTAGGACCTCCTCAGTGTGAAGCAGCAGAGCAAACCAATCTACCACCCGTCTGTTCAGACTGTGGTGATCATTTCATCTGGATTAGGATCCAGGTGCCCCAGCTGTTTCTATCTCAGCCTTATCTATTTATTACAAGTTGACTAAAGTGGAGATTTACCCGCATAAAGTCAGCTAATGATGATGGTTTGGTGCACACGTGTAGATATTAGCTGTTACTAAGCTAACCCAGTTTAGCTAGGACGTAAGGCTGTCCCACCACCCAGGTGGGACAGTACATCCATAGGTAATTCTTTAGTCACTATATTGTTGAAAGTTGTTGATGATTTACACAAAAGTCTTTACTCACTAAGACATTCCTTACGTTTTAAATAAGCAACCAGATTAATCAAATCAGCGGTTTGAGATTAGCTGGTAGTTTCTACATATTTAGAAAACTTTACACACAGTCACGGATTAACAAATAGCTGGTGCAACTTAATCCTGGTTGTTATAATCTCATATTAGGAGGCGCAAATCAAAGAAGCAAACTAACTCAAAGGAGATCAAAGCCATTCGACTACAGAAGGTAAAGTGAAGTAATAAAACCCTGGCAGTTTATATGAATCTAAAGAGGAAGACGTAGATGAAGAATAAAAGTACTTTTATTAGTGACTGCTGCTTTGAGCTCACGGCCAGATCTTAGCTAAGTGAATTGGATAAAAGTCACCTCAAAGAATAAGCCAACCATCTGAAAAAGGAGGTTTTTTTCTACATTTGGCATCAACCGCACAGGTTCTCTACAGATATCAAGGTTCTCCTTCAGCGTGACAAATAACTTCCACAGAGCGACATCGTCCATCACAGGACAGATTTCACTGTGCTGAGTTCAGTGTTTTCAGAGCTGCGTCACATCGAGCTCTGCTGCACGTCCATTAGCAGACACTCAGGCAGAATTTAAAGTATGCAGCAGGAGATCATCCTCCTAAACATGTCGTCTGAAGAACGTCAGTCTCATCAAATATGATACCCTTATTATCTCTTATTTAGTCTTCTTTAACACATCTCTGTGAGCTGCTACATCATAATTTCATGAAGTATATTTTGCAAATGAATGAATAAAAACTACACAGAAACACTGGCCGTCATTTTGAATAAAACAAGTACACACATGGTAAGACATCAGCTATTTCTAGAGTGCACTTATTGCCATTTCAATTAGATTTTTAGTAACATTTTAGTGTTTTTTCCAGGGCCATTTTAAATCAATTAATTTACAATGCACACCAGCTATTAAGCTCTTATTATGTAGCACTCTTTAGTCTAACGTCTGCCACACTGTGGGACTTTGTTAAGACCACGCTCATCTTTACTGCATCAATCCTACTGAATCGCAGCAATCGCTCTGCATAATGTTGACTTGCTTATCACGACTGCCTGCAGCAGTTCCGTCACTCAAAAACTCAAAACAGCACCGACACAGCAGGAGGCTCCATATCCAATTGTATTACTTTGGTGGTGATGTCACCTTTTATCCAACGCTATCATCAGGTCAACATTTTAATTTCTGCCAACCTTTTTGATATAAAGTGCCATTTTCTAAATGTCCTTGTTGATCAGGTTGCCATATCAACATTATGGTTAACAATAAGTTTAATTATGACACCACATCAAAATGTTAATCTCCAATGGAGCCGTCATTTATATCATCCATAGAGGCAACGTTACATATTGTAAAATACATTATTTTCCACAAAATCAGGACATTGTAATTATATACGAGAGCGCTAAACAATAAGGCTGCCATCCTGATAAAAACATCCACATCCGAGTTGAAACCATTAAGCCGACCAACCTTGCACGAATTTGGTTCATTAGCAATAAATGCGACAAATTCTGCTAAACAAAAAGCCAACGGGTGCCAGCCAATGAGAATCAAAGCAGGGTGGGTCATCGTGGAATGCAGGTGGGAAAAAAAAAATCAATCAAACTCCACTAAAAATAACAGAAGCCAGCAAAAGAAAAACAACCTGCACACGAAGTGAACTCGTGCTTGGCTGAGCTCACAGAGCTGTTTGATGGACAAGAGGTCTGTCACTATTAATACAGCCTACGGTTACATTATCCACTCATCACACTATATATGGACGTGACCACCATCGTTTTTACGTTATCAACATATTGCGCAAGACCTGAATCGTTTGGCTGACCTCGATGATTTGTTTGTTTAAATAAGATCATCAACGTTTTAGTCAACATGTCAGAATAAACAGTTATTAACAGACAATATTAAGACTGGCGCATTGTGCAGACCTTGCACATTTTTGTTAACGGAGGCCCGAAAGTCCATTTTATTTATGGCTTTGGTCGTGCAGTTTTATGTTATAAATGTTTTATTTAGTTAGTTTTTTTCACATTCCAATTCCAGTGTTTGAATATTCTTAAGAATTCAAAGGTCACTGGTTCTTAAAGAGGTACTGAAGGGTGAAGCTCAAACTCCTGAAAACTGAACTTAAGCTCCACAGCATGCGTTTTCCAGCAGACTCAAACAAATCACTCGTCTTTCTGGCCTCATCAAACAACGACGGCAAAGACCGTACCTGCTCCAAAATAACATCTTTTAAAAGATGGAGGAAAAAACCAACAGGATACCGTGATCTAAACTCGCAGCTCTTCAACTGAGTCTCACAAGAACATCAAGTCTCACACACACACACACACACACACACACACACACACACACACACACACACACACACACACACACACACACACACACACACACACACACACACACACACACACACACACACACACACACACACACACACACACACACACACACACACACACACACACACACACACGATCTAGCCGAGTGTGTTTAGCATGCAGTCCAGCGGAGACACTGATGATGGAAAACATTGGCAGTAGTTTCCATCTTGCCCGGCTCGAATATGTCGACCACTTGCAATCCCGACTCAGACCGGCCTTGGACAGCCTCAGTCACTCTTCTTCACTTATTCTTTAAAGTAATAGTTCCTGAAATAATATCTGAAATTGCAGCCTCTTTAAGAACTTTGTTGTATGAATTCAAAAAAGTAATACTCGTGCTGAAAACTTTGGTGGATCAAGTCAATCAACAGAAGAGAAAACCGATTAATAACTAATAAACAATTCATAAATGAAAAAAGCAAAACATTTGCCATTTTCAGCTTCTCAAATCGTGAGCATATTGTGCTTTTATCTGTTTTATATTATTATAAATGAATGAACTGATGAATTAGAGTAAAGAAGTGCCCATAACTAACTCTGGAAAACATTACTTACATTATCAAAAGGTACATCATTGCTTTTGGAACACATGTGGGGTCTTATTATACAACATATGGAGAATTAAGATTTAAGTAAAGAGACAAATGTGGCGGGTGGGTTGTAAACAGAAGTCTTCCTCTGCAGTGGCCTGAACTGTGATTGTTCAGTTTCCTGTGAATTATTAATAGTCAGCTCTGAATATTGCCCCACACTTATGCAACAATACATCTGTGAGTGATTATTGTAACCAAGTTTTACTCCGGTGATGAAATCAACAAGTCAAGTAGAAAAACTGATTCTCCAGTTCATGGAAAGAGTTGCTGTGACAGACTTAATTAATCTGTGAGACAGGTTTGTCATATTTATTGTGGATAAATGAATTGTCATATTTAACAGTTAATAACAAAATAATCTTGAGAATAAATCAATAAGTTACTCGTTCGGTGCAGCCCTACTGAACTTTGGATGTGGGTGATTGCTAAACAGATGATATAACGGTATTTAAAATAAAACTATGCCTCGTCCTGGAAGACACTTGGACCAACCCCAGTACAGACACAAGCCTGTTTCTGAAACAATAACTACTGTATAAGCATCTTAAAAAAAAGTAGTAAAAGATGCGTTTGGTCTCATGTTTTCATCTGCTGACAGCACACATAAACCCAACAGTCATCTGAACACAAGACAACAAGCTCTGTGTCGTTTGTTCTCCAGCTTCATGTTATGACAGCATGCCCATCCCCTTGTTGCTTTAAAAACAGACACAAGCAACAGTTCAAGCCTCACTTTACGTAAAACATAATCCGAGCCCAAATAAATCCTGGTTCAGATTGTGGACAACAGAGACGTTACCTGTCCAATCTTCTTCTCCGTGTGTCAGGTGATGATTGGTCACAGGACAAAGGTCACTGATCTCAGCCCGACTGTGAGAAAATAGATCCTTCCTCCTCACTTCATTTTCTCTCCTAGTTTCAGACCGAGCAGCTGATTCCTCTCTACTTTTCCACAGCGTGAGTGAGGTCATCCCATAATAACACAAACTTTTTCTTTCTACTCTTTGCTCCTCCTCGGAGCAAAAGCAGCAGATTTTCTTTCTTTAACTTGTGCAACTTGCTGTAGCTCCACCCACCCTGGCACTCACTGTGGCGAAATAAAACCCACCGCTCTCTGCTCCAGCTACTCACTGTCTTTATGGTCTGTGGGAGGCTGAAAGGTGTGCTGGATAACGAACCTGGCATCGCATGAGGGGGCGGAGTTATCAATCTACAACTTGGCATTCAAAAGCTCTGAATCAGCAGGGAGATTAAAACAGTTCTGAGAGTTCTCAGAGAGAGCGAGATTTAAAGAAATATGCAGGTGATAACAGGCCGATAAGGGAAACAAAAGAGAGCTATTGTCATGAACAACACAGTGACTGGAGCTAAAACAATGGTGGTTAAACCAAACAGGTTTTACTTCAACATCTCAGAGTCATTGTTTAGCATTGTAGTTCACCAGATAGAAGAAGAAGTTCAATGTTTCCTGGACAGACTGGAAGAGCGAGACGTATCACACATAAAGCAGAGTGGGAGTTTTAACTTGCTCTGACTCTTCTGGCCATGCCCCCATCTGTGATGTCACAGCAGGCGTTTCACATTAGATGGAAAACACAATATTTTGGGTTTGATTATTATATTTTGTATAATAATCCATTATTTTAATAGTTCAGTATTGTATGCAAGATAACAGGTATGTTTATACATGGCACTAGGCCCAGTTTAATATAAAACACAATTTTATACAATATATATAGTCGGGGGTTCCTGCTCTATCAGTTTGGGGGTCCTTGGCCTGAAAAACACTGAAGACCCCTGGTCTAAATCACGTAAGTGACAAATGTGCAAAAAAAATAAAAATCAGGAAGGGGCAAATACTTTTCACAGCACTGTATGTTTATATTCTGTTGTTTTATTCTTCGGTTGTAATCTGTAAAATAATTTCCTTCATGATTAATAAAGTCTTATCTTATTTAGCCGACATTAGAGCTCAGAAGGTAAATTAATCAAACTTTTCTTTTGAGTTTTCATAATCACACCTACAGCAACGAAAGATAACATTGAATCCAGTCACAGATTTGGTCTAATTTATACACACAGAGGGCGACTATGTAATATTAAACATAAGACCGCATGAAGCTGTATTTGGCAGGCTTCCAGGGGCTAATGCTAACATGTGGGGAGCAGAGCAGCTATTAATAAATCTGTCTGATTTAGCTTCACACCTCTCTCTCCAGCTGCCCTCCACACAGAGATACAGAGCTGCAGAGAATGTTGTAATATCCTCCATATTGTTTTTATCTAAGTTATGATTGAGTTCAATAATATTTAGATTCTATGAAGATTGTATTAACTGTAATTCAGCCCAGTGACATCACAGAGTGGGAATGAAACATTCAGCCAAGTTCATCAGACTCACTTAATGTTTTACTAAAAGACGATTATATGACATGATAAATGTGAACATTTAAAAAAAAAAGCCAAGTCAGCTGAAATCTTGCAGGACTCTACTCTACTGCACCAAACAGCAGACAGACACAGTTAAGACACCCGCTGGTGAAAGAAGTGGAGCATTTAGCAGCTAAAGAGACCAAAAACAGAGCTGAAATAAGACGGTTTCTGAAACATCTAAGCGGTCTTGATTTGCAGACAGCGGGGGGGAGCAGACACACTGCTCTTTATTTTCAGTCTGTTTTCATGCAGGTCAGGATGCTCGTCTGTGATTTCCAGATTAGAAGCTGGAGCAAGGCAGCAGATGGCACTGCCCACCAACCGGCATCACACACACACATATACCGTAGATCTACAAGAGCCAGTCCCAAACACACTCACACACATATAGATCTACAAGAGCCAGTCCCAAACACACTCACACACATATAGATCTACAAGAGCCAGTCCCAAACACACTCACACACATATAGATCTACAAGAGCCAGTCCCAAACACACTCACACATATAGATCTACAAGAGCCAGTCCCAAACACACTCACACACATATAGATCTACAAGAGCCAGTCCCAAACACACTCACACATATAGATCTACAAGAGCCAGTCCCAAACACACTCACAGGTGGGACTCCCAGTACAGTAGGAAGCTCCATGCTGGGTGAGCTGCTGGTCTGCTACGGCCCATTGAACTGCACACACACACACAGTAGCGCGTGTACACAATATCCTTCATTCTCCAACACTCAGCATGAATTCATGTAAACATCAAATGACCGTTTGACCAACACCGACAACAGGTTTTAAATGGTGGATCACAAAGATAAATAAATACACACGAAGCTCGTTAACAAAATGGCAGTCAACAACAACTAGACTGACACTAATCACATCACTATGCAAGCAGAAGAGTGTGTGTGTGTAGTAACCAGACATCTATTAAAACCATCAGTCTCTGGTTCATTGTGACCGAGCAGAAACAAATCTTTCAGTCCAACAATGGAGTTATTTTTTTTTTACAATATGTTCAAACCACCAAACGGCTTCATGCATCAAGTGTTAACCAATGAGAATGCTTACTCGCTTCGTCGCCGCGCCTCCATCCCATCAGGTAGGAAGAGTTTGATTGTTGACACGATGCAGCCATGAGTGACTGCAAACACAGACACACGACCATGTTAACGTTCAACACCTCAGTACTGGTTACCAGAGTCAACATCATCATCAGTTAAGGCGACAAATCTGCTTAAAGTTGATCAAAATATGTTCAACTGTAATTCTCAAATCGCACAAGGCGTAATGTCTGTTAAAGGCAAAATGTGAGTCAAAATAACATTTTAGTTTAATATTTAATATCGACATCTGGCCTTCACCTTCACATCATAGTCTACAGATTTAAGGAAACATTTGTTTGGTACAGATCATTGAAAAAGTTTAACCGAAAGCTTTTAAATATGGTTTTCAATAGAAATGTGTGGATAACAATGCTTCAAGAGCCTGGAAATTCATTTTCATACTGTAAATGAATGGAAACCAATGGCTGCCCAGAACATAAGGGAAAAAATGAATCACAAAATACATATTTATAAACTATACATGATGAATTTAAAGCATTCATGATTTGTACCTGAACATCTAAAATCTGCCAACACACAGGGCTTCAATTGTTCACTACGCTCATCCTGAGAACACGATCTCCAACTTAAATACATTTGGTGCTAATTGTATCTCGTGTAACTCAACGGACGTTCACAGATTAACATAGAATAGTCGTCCCATATGGATGCAGGTTGAATGCTCTTTGAATGAATTATTAGTAGAGCTGAAGAGCTGACCCAAATATCTGCTCTGCACTTTACTGGTAGAGGGGAAAAAAAACCATGCCTGCATCTCTCTCAACATACAACAGAAAGTGTCCACGTTTAAAATGACTAGAACTTGAATATATTACCGCGTAGATATATATATTTCTTATGTGCGTGTACCTTTGCGTGTGTTCTCAGTGACGTCGACGCCGAACTGGATGATGTCGCCCGAGAGGACCTCGCAGGGCGGACTCTCCTCCGAGCCGCGACTCAACCTCTGGCTGTTGATGAACGTGCCGTTGCTGCTCTTAGTGTCCTGCAGGTAGAACTGACACACACACATGGCAGGTAAGAAACCTTAAGAAATCAGTCATAATAATAATACATTTACAGCACTGTCACAAAAACAACAGACATGGACAGACTGTTGTATTTAAGTAGTCAAGTTTAAAACTATAAAAACACTGAATGAAGGGAGTGAAATAATAGAATAGACGACAACATTGAGCTGCAGCTCATAATGACATTTCACAAACAGTAATATCCAAACTATACATCAAACTAGTGCTCATTTCAGCCAACCAATGCTGAGAATGTCACAATCAGGAGGGAGACGATACACAATAATAATATTAATACCGTCCTTCGTAGCTTAAAAGCCAACGTTAACAGAGGTTGGGTTGACGAGCATGGTGCATTCAAGCTCGACTCAGAAAAATAAGTATTAGGATGTGCTCAAATAGATTTTGGTGAGAAACTTGAATAAATACAGTTGTTTGAAGGAGATGTTTTCACAGCAATATAAATAGATATTAGAGATGAATTATGACCTGTTGAACTTCCTCAAATAAGCCACTTATTATAAATCATTTAAACTACTAATGCCAAGATTTCTTTTAATCACAGCAAGCGTTTTATGCAAATAACGACAAAAACTAAGTAAAAGTAAAACGCAGAATGTTTGACGGTTAAATTGATTTCGGGATGGTTGAAATGATGCCATGCAGTGCTCTGCCCCTTCAAAAGTATTTATGTTGACATTCAAGGAAAAGCAAATATACTGTGACACATACTATATTCATTTTAGGCCATACCGCCCAGCCCTCGCTCTAATATTAACCAGTCTTGAGTTATATACTCACATCAGTAGATTAAGATCCTCACAATGACGATGCTGATGTTTAGCAGGTTATAATATTTACCATGTTCACCATCTTAGTTTAGCGTGTTAGCATGCAAACATTTGCAAATTAGTACTAAACACAAAGTACAGCCGGGGGTGATGAGAACATCCTTAGTCTTGCAGGTATTTGGTCGTAAATTGGAATTGGAAATTTTGGCGGAGTCTGGAGCAAATTTCATGAAAGCCCATCTCATAGTTGTTGAGACATTTTAGTCTGCAACGACAAGCATTGCCACCCTGGGATCCACATCATAGAGGGAGCTACAAACACACTGACATTATATTGGTATTGATTAAGTCGGACACCACAGGGTTTTCTATCACCAACACATACTCCAATGCATCTATTACCTTTTCCTGGTTTGCCTCATTATTACACAAAACATATGTTTTTTCTACCCCTGAACACTTCGGTTTGTTCCACAGACTTTACGCTGAGAAGACACTAACTAAGCTTTTTCTGTGTGGAAGTTTTTGACGTAACAAATATTTATGGTCAAAAACAAAAATGAGTAATAACTGACGTTGTCTGCCTATAAAAAAGTACCCCGTCAACATCAACTCATCACTACTCTCCTCCCGTCAGCACATGGAGGTGTGACTAGTTCATAATTTAATCCTCAGGCTTTACTGTAGTTCTACCGCCCAGAAATACACAATAACACCGACCATACAGCAACATTTAAAAGCACTGAACACAGTCACATTACACCAATCCACAAGGACGACAACAACAACCATGTCAGTAAAACACAAACAGCAAGAATCAATTCTTTCATTCACACATCATTCAGGAAAAAAAAAAAAAACTGAAATTAATTATAATTTCACAGAAACAGAAATGAAGCACACACACACACACACGGCAAAACAACTGCACATGTACAGACAAACGAGGATTAAAAGCTAACAAGGACACACAGAACACAAACCTTAAGCATGAACACGCTGACAAATTAAGGTATGAATTACACTACACTACACACACAGTTTGCGATCTGATCTGGATGCCTGAGGCCTGTCTCTCTGTCGTTCCAGGAGTTTCATTCAACAGCTCTCAGCTCTCCGACACGACTGAAAACCAATGTCGATCTACCAGAGAGCGAGAGAGAGAGAGAGACAGAGCGAGACAGAGAGCGAGACAGACGGACAGAGAGAGAGATAGAGAGAGCGAGAACACTGACGAGAGGAAGGAGTGACTGAAGAAGGAAGACGACAGAGAGAGAAAGAAAGAGATGCAGAGACGGACTGTTTGACTGCCGTTTATCCGACTGCAGTGTGCTGCGAAAAAACTACCAATTCACAGATCATGATAGCTATATAAATATATATATATACACACCGGTATATATATGTACATGCACACAGACAGTTACCTCCTGTCCCCATGGTAACCTGGAGACAGAGAGGGAGGGACCTAACGATAGAGCTTTTCACCCAGCAACACACACACATACGACATCATCTACCTGTGAGCAGCAGACTGCTGGTTTAGTCCTTCGTCTATGTTCATTAAATCATTTGCTCGTTTCACAGCATTATCAGCCAGTAAAACATACCCCAGTAAAACACTAAAGCCTGGAGCAGCTCCCTCTGAATGGGACCACTGTGTTCGGCACAGCAGGGGTCTCACTGCAGAGGCTCTCCGGCTAAAACTACACAAAAAAGTTGAGACAGGCAAGACATTAATCTTGACCATTTAAAGTGCATTAACATGAAATGTATGGTAAAGATGTACAACTGATAAAAACAATTGCATGGTCCTTTCAAATAGTTTACAAACGCCGCATGTCCACCATAAACTCCTGTTAATTTAATCCCACAACTACTTTTCAAGGAACTGAAAGGTTCCTTCAGCCCATTGGTGTCTGCGTTTCCATAGCGGCCTGAAGACCTGCGACGATTAGGCAAATCAGTCCGCCGAGGTACGACAAAGAAACATGACACGGGACGAGGGGTGCCGGTAGTCTCCAGGGGTAAACACTGAAACAAATATAACACCTTAGTTTTGTCTCACTAACGACATTTACTGCTGCAGAGTATTTACTGATTCATGTAATGATGTAAGGAATGACATACAGAGGAAAACAAAACAGAGGGCGTCTGTCTCTACAGTAAATCATCTGTTGAGTGTGCCGTGAATCTCTCAGTCACGGCACCGTGGCTACGTCTACCGCTCGCCTTCTCAGTTCTGTTTTAGTCGGCATAACTTTATCTTTAAGGTCAGCAAACAAAGAGAGTACTTCCTCGTTCTATGAATGAAGCAGTGAACGAGTTGAAGCAGCTTCACTTTGTGTGTTTGACAGAGTGGTGACGGTCATCCCTGCAAACCTCACCCTGAACGTTCCTGTACTGTAAGACGTCCCCAGAAATTAATTTAGATCTTCCGGTGAAAACACAGTGAGCGTCCTAGTCCCTGCTGTTGATCAATAAGACTGTGAGAACATTTTCAACTGCTACACATTCCTTTTATTTTCCATAATTCACTTCACTTCAGAGGACAAGTCAACAAGTACGAGCTTCTTTACCTTCCACTGAGCCTCAGAGAAGCTCTCGGTATCTTTCTGTCGGTTACAGCTGTCGTCTGATTCCACAAACTGATTTCAACTTAAATTTCACGGCATGAATCGCTCAGAAAGTCTCTTTCATTTCCCCAAAAACAAACAAAGTGTGGCCAATGAGGAAATTAAGCAACTGTGATTCAGCACTAAAGCCAGAGCTATACGGCTGGTTAAAGACGAGCTCTGCTTCAGACGTTCATTCTCTCACTCTGCAGTAATCCCAGCTGATTATGAAGCACCGTCCAGACACACTTCAGTCTTTTGAAGTCATCACACTCTCCTAAATGACTGCTGACTGCGAACTCAAAGGCATGTGTGAATGAATGACAGATCCATTGGTTAAAAGGTTACCCCGGTGACTCGTATCTGAACCAACATGAATTATATTTGTGTTCGTCTGGGACGCTTTATCTGCTCTTCTCCTTCTGAAACGTAGACACAACAAAGCAGATCACAGACTGACTTACTGACACACTAACCATGGATAATGCCTCTGTGTGTGTGTGCGTGTGAGAGAGAGAGAGAGAGAGAGAGAGAGAGAGTGTGTGTGTGAGTGAGCGAGTGAGTGAGGGAAAGAATTCTTTCCTTGTTCAGTCAGCTGGTGAACTCGACGTCTCACAGCTAGCTACCGTCTCTGAAGAGACAAAGAACAGTTCTGGTTTATAACAACGCGAGTCTTCATCTCCTCTACACTGAGCACTCCACTCCACTATAGTGAGTACAGCAGGTCAACGTTGAAGCAGGAGGTTCAAGAGCTGATACTTTACTGTAGGAATACTGGAAGTAGTAACGTAGTACATTCAGTAATCTATTACTTGAACAGATCAAAGGATCCACATCAGAAGTCAAGTGGACGGTCAGCGTTAAACAAAGAAGAAGCCATGAGAGTCGTGTTAATAATTACCGACAGTAGAACTATGACGGGCTCTTTGTAGAGATGATTGAGAGGACAGAGATTATCTCCATGTTTTAGTAAATGAATGAATCGGTCACGCTGAAGGAAGCCGGTCGTGATAAACCTGTTCTATTAACAGAGGGGGGGAGAGGGGGGGAGAGAGAGCGAGAGCGAGAGCGGTAATGAACTCCTTCCACACATGGAGACCGTCCTCCGTCTGTTTAAACAATGTATTTTTAGCGTTCTCACACGTTGACTGTTTAAAGCAGGGATGTCCTGATCCCCGTCCTTTAGAGTCGGGAACATACCGAGACAGATTCAATGCTTTCATTTACCTTCTCGTTTAATACTGTCTGACATCACAGCTGCAGCAAAAGATAGTGTGTCCGTATAGCGTCCTTGTTGTTAGAGCACAGAACATGTTCTGAATCACGTGACATAAAAAAGCTGCTCATATTCACAAATAAAGACTCTTCAACCAAATCCTCTTGTTCTGGGCAGTGAGCATGCTGTACCAGCTGTCATACAGAAACAAAGCTTTCCCTGGAACATGTGGTAAAACAACACATAAAGTGTTCGGTGCTATGAACGGATAGCAGGTTGCTTCTATCGTAGCAACTTTCCCTCATGGATTTCATGACTTTTTTGCTGTGTCAAAAAAACATTGAGACATAGCACATGTCGTTCTCAATGACCGAGTAAAGGGCCGCAAATCCTGGTGTGATAAGAGTTGAGACCTCCAGAATTGACCGCTGCAACAGCATTCTTTACGGCACATCATCCAAAATCCTGAATAAACTCCAGTACATCCAGAACTCTGCTGCTCGCCTGCTCACCCACACCCGCTCCCGTGACCACATCAAAACTCACCTGTTCAAAACTGCTTTTAATGTGTGACTATTATTGTGCACTTTGTTTTTAGTGTATTGTTTTTATATATGAAGATTTTAATGTAAAGTGTCTTTGAGTGTCATGAAAAGCGCTATATAAATAAAATGTATTGGGGTTAGGTGAGCCATCCTCACCAAAACTCTGGTAGTATTCAGCCTCGTTTAGGACGTAAACAAGTCATTTACATACATGAAACCCATCCTAAGCATTTAGGGAGCAGTGGGCGGCTGTGAAGCGCCCGGGGGGAGCAACTTAGGGTTCCATGTCTCGCTCAAGGACACACGAGGGGTCAGGAATCGGACCGCCAACCTTGTGGTTTTAAAGGACGATCCGCTCAACCCACGGAGCCACAAAGATTCTCCCGTTCAAATATGATGGACCCATTTTTTGGATGGTGCCGCAGTGCTCACGAGCTATTTGTCAACTTCCACATGAGCCAGAAGTCAGAGAAACGCGGTGAGAGATTGCTTGATACATGTTGTTAACGCTGTCTTGTTATCTCATTGTCGGCATTGGGGTAAGATTTAATTTAACTCGGTGTGCTTCTTAAAACTGGCAGAGCCTTTCCCGGTGACAGTGGATGTGAGAGAGGCTGTAGACGGAGAGAGAGCAGCCGACTGGAGCTTGGACTCCTGCCACCGTTTCCAAAAAGAGGCCGTTTGCTGCTACTGGCAAACAGAAAGAGGGGTTTATATATTTATTTATTTATCAGAGCACGTGAGCGTATTCCTGCAGAACGGTGTGTGTGTGTGCGTTTCCTTGAAAGGTGAGTGTTGGCCTGATAGTGTTTCAGGCTACAGATTTCTGCTGCCTATTTTCAGCTCTGTCACTTTAGTGGTTAATATTATGGAGGGGAGGGAGGGGGAGAAAGAGAGAGAGACAGAGAAAGAAAGAGAGAGAGACAGACAGTAACTCATCTTTCAGTATCTATTAATATTAATTCAAATTAGAGCTTGCCAGAAAAACTCTTCAACTAAATATCCGTCAAAAGACAGAAAACTAATTGTCAACAATTTTGATAATTGATTAATGATTTAAGGGATTAAAGAAAGATGTCAAACATCTGGTTCCATCTTCTAAAATGTTTTTACATTATATTTTTAACTATATTTTTCTGGGCTTTTGACTCAAGCTTTTTAAACGTCTGGTGTATTTTTGACATTAGACGTTAACGTTTAGATTAAACACTATTAAAAAGGAAAACATTCAATACAAACATGTTTCCTTTTTTACGTCATTTCACTCTCTGCTGCGTCTCAAATCTTGGCAAACAGTTTGAAAACTAAATCAAATATGAATTCTTTATGAATAAAACATCCGTCCGTATTTGGAAGCTGAACAGATATCTAGAGAATAAAAACCTTCATAAAACGCTGGATGATGTTCAGCTGCAGTTATATTCATCTTTTATAAAAAGGTAAAATCATGTATTATTAAATGACGCAAAGGTTTCTGAATCTCCAGTTTAATTGGTAATAAAATGTCTTTTATGAATTATTTTCTGTCAATTACAAAGGAGGTAAATTCAACAAAAGCCGTATTTGTTAATGGCTTTATGAGTAAAGTAACATTTCTAACAACAAGCTCATAAAAGGCCGTTTGTGTCGACAGCTTCCTCCTTCCTGTCTGAGGAAGTGTTGAAAAGCTGAAGCCGCTGGATGAGTTGCTTCATCGGTTAGTAGATTAAACCCGACTCACCTGTTAACCGGAGTTTATTCTGGTCAACAGGTTCTTCTGGCTTTTTGATGACAACCTTCCTACCAAGCTGGATAATCTCATGTGAATGTTTCACCGGATACTTTCACCTTAGCAGCCAATAAGATGAGTAGAAAATTGTCACAAGATCTCTAAAAAGCATCATGTATGAATAAATTATAAAGACCTTGTATCAACTTCACTATCTACTTCCATCAACCTCAAAACTCCAGCATCTGGCCTCTTCTCATTATTTTCCTTCTGTCATCCATAGGGTGGTGTATCGAACCTTTAAAAATGAGTGAGAAACAGCTCTCTCCATCTATTGTCGTGACCTCTGACCCTTGACGTCCTCACCAGTGGCTGTTTGTATTGTACCAACTGAAGTATATTCTATTAGTAAGTCCGAAGAGTTAAGAGCACATGAAACAAATAAAGAGATGGAGACCTCACTCACAGCGCAATCCAATGAAGAACTACAAGAACGACTTTGTTTGTTCCGAGGTAGGATGCTAATAACGTTAGCTAGCTAAACACAAAACGATTGAATATTAATCGTTATTAAATTTATGATATCCAGTGTATGGGTCAAGCCCGCGATGTGCGAGCCGCTCTAGTGAGCTTTAAACTAATTGATAAGCAGGATAATTTAGTTTAATATTAGAAAATGAAAGCTATAAGGACTCAGAAATAAACATTAGCTTAAAAACACAATGTATTGACTTTAACATTGTTGTTCCTATACTCAGCAGACACATTATATCGTGAAAATGCATATCGTAGTCCTTTCTCTCACCTTCTCTCTCATACTTCCAGATTAATCTGCTTTCATATTCTTTATGAACATCTGTCACTGCATTGAAAAGTGACCATCATCAAGACTAGTTAACTGTCAGTTATGTTTGATATTGCAGTTCAGTGGACAAAGGAGACAGGTTTACATTCATTGAATCTGAATTCATTTTGAATCTGAAATGTGAGATTCCCAAAGACCCCCCCCCCTCTCTCTTCTAATGCTCCATCATGGCGTCCTGCTGCAGTGTTTGGGTGCAGCGTTGCTATCACTGAACACACACGCACAACACCAGAGCTGAGCTTTCCAGGTTGCCAACAGCATCTTATTCCTTCTCACTACAGACATGAAGAGAGCTACAGAGCGGTCACAGCGTTCCCGTGCTTGTGTTGGTATTCACATTGGAGGTCATTATCATGCCGCGGAGTACCGATACTCAGACAACAGCTCTGCTGTCAGCGCGGTCGTCCACCTGCTTCCTGGTTGACTGACTGATTATCTCTCTGGTTGTCTTCATCACAAAACAACTACCCTCCTTTAGCGCCATCTTCTCTGCCATTGTGCCGCCACATACTTGCAGAATTTGCAGAACTTCCCTCTGTGGTACCCAGCCTGAGGTCAGATAAAGTAAGCGTAACAGTTCGTAGTGAAGAAGGATGCCAATTCTGGACCCTGTGAATATCTGTCCTCACCTGAAGCCTCCAGCAATCTAATGACTCATCTACTGTAGGGAGTGTGTGAGCATGTTCTCATTATTACCCGACAACTACACTGACAATAACATTGTCAGTGTAGTTGTGATAAAAGGATGCTGGGAAATGAGTTGCTGTAGTAATAAGATGTCAACACTCTGATGGCTGCATGAACGACCAGTCAAGTCCTTAAATCTATTGACTTTGACTTAAATCAACACCACCTCATTACAGAGACATGCGAGGCTGTAAAGTGTGATACACATCAGAGACTGAAATGGTGAGACCAATGAAAAAGGTGGCACAAGAGTAGAGGACGTGTGATTAACAAAGTCATAAAGGATTCATCTTTTAGCCTGTAATGGTAACTTAGGTGTAAACGTATTTATTTCTAATACCTAAAAACACAAGAGAAGGAAACGGGAAACAGCAAACATGTCTGCTTAACTGTTTCAGGATCAAAACATGCGAATAGAGCTTTAACCTTTTCAACAAATACAGTTCAAACAAATGAGAACCAATACATAATTTGCCCAAATTATTGTAAAAGCAGCCTAACACTAAAAAACATTGCAGAGCTTTCTATAAGTGCAGGCTGCCAAATAAACAGCTGAATAAACTGTATTACAACAGTCATATACTGTACATACAAGTATTTCATTTAATTGTAATTAAATCCTAAAGTCGTCCATGAGAAGCACTGTGCGATGTTCATCATAATTAAGTTTTAAATAACTCTGTAGTTAGGGAACAAGCACAAGAAGAGTGTCGCTGCCTGTGTCCTAAAGCCATCGGTTTATTGGCCCTACGCAGTGGAAAATTAATCAATAACATAAAAATAGCATCAGCTGGTTTAAGTGTGCAACAGCAGAGAACTGTAAAATAGGAAGATAGTCCAGGCTATGACTATTAATGCATTAGCAAGCTCCTTTTTGTAAAATAATAAGCAAATTAGTTTGTCAAATCTGCGGATAAAAACATTTCCAGAATATGTGATATGTGTAAATAATAAAATAAATACTCAACTATAATAAAGTTTGTCTTTAGTTTGACCCTAGCTGGTTACTCTTCCCCCATTGGCTAACTGCTCCGTACCCTCGAGGAAACACTGCTTTGCTAAAAGTCAACAAGGCATTCAACACATCAGAGCGACATTTTACAGAAACTCCGCAGCACAAGACTCGGCCTGCTGCTCCTATACAATGAGCTTTAAGGTGGGACAGATCACTACAGACTTAATATATTTACATTTTACACAAACGTTCAAATGGTAGTTTGTATTTCATAAAACGTGTCACAGCTTCACTAAACATGCTAAGTATTAGCAACACATGCTAGCTTCACTGACCAAGAAATTTAAAACGCAACATTTTACTGGCTTTAAGAAATGTAAATCTTAAGAAAATGTATAAATTCTGAACCATAGTTCCATACCAGTGCATTGCACTTCATTCCCATCACAGTGGAATCAAACAGCAGGTGATGTTCTCATTTATAGTAACAGCTAAACTGTACATAACTGAGCATGGAACATTTATAAAAAGTACAAAAAGAAAACACGACAAATATAAAATGACACGGTTTGCTTATTAACCGGCAGGAGGGATATTCCCTGTGCACAGGTTTCTACTTGCCGACAGGTATTTACACCTGTTCAACCCACGAGGCTTCTTAAAGCTATTCATTCAAACTGTAATTAAAGTCAGAGCTTCCTTGGCACTCTTTTCTCCACTCTGAATCCTCCACAGAGGGCTGACCCACAAACGTGACATCGGCCTGCAGAACAATGCTGCAGATGGCCTGATGTGAGGCGTTGCACCAGACATGTGGGCCACAAGCAGGGAAACAAGAGGACAGATTTAGCTCCACCATCGTTTCATGCAGCGCTGCAACTTTATGCAGCAGAATGTTCCCTCACCAGCTGGGTATTTATGAAGCAGGACGCACGAACATGCAGTATTTTACCTTCCAAACCATCAGCTGACCTGCTAGTATTTAACAAACTCAGCCATTTGCTGGACCCAAACAGTATTTGACAAGCAGCTTCAATTAATGTTATATTTACCTTTTCTTGCAACAATCACTAAACCCTGGTTGTTGCATGAAAACCCCAAAAAGTGCTTTTCATAGATCAGTGTCCCGTATCTCGTAGTTCTGACATTTTACAACTACTTCCTTGTGAACAATAAACCTGATCTGATCTGCCGCATGTTAATATTCAGAGTACACACACACTCAGTGGATGGATAAATGAATGACTGGATAACTAAGTGATGGAGCTGGATGACAGAGTTCTCCAGTGAGTTATAAATCTGGTTTGATCTGCCTGAGCACACCACCAGCTGACTGACTGCTGTTTAGAAGTGTCTGAGGAGTCGATTGCTGCATTCAAATTAGGGATGCACCGATCAGACTTCTTCCAGTCCTGATACAGATACCTGGGCTTTTGGGCATCGGCCTATACCGACTACCGATCCGACACCAGGGTTTGATCAATGAGCTGTGTGCCTCACCATCTGAGAGTGACTGGGATTATCCTTTTATGAGTAAGGAAACATCAGGCTTCACTTACACACTGCTTTTAAAAAAACAGCTCACAAATATACAGCTTCATTTTTTAAAAGCTCCGTAATTCCCCAAAAACAGTTGGCCAATGCATCAAACATCTCATCAAGGACTGCAAAAAACAACTTACAGCCAACATTTGGGACAACTCACATGGTTAGATAGTGTTTGTCTTTCATTCATTGGATGTAAAAAGACTTCAGCTGGGCTTCACATACAGTCTGAAGCAATAATGATTCTAAAAAAAAAAGAACTATACACTGAAAACATGTGGTGATGGACTCCTGGAGCCTTATCGAGAAATACTACTTGTTACGGAGAAAGGAAGAAGTTAAGCGCCAGTAAAATGGCAAAGTACTGACATCTCATCTGTCAGACCAACTGTGTCTTCTGGTTGAGCTCTCTGGATCTCTTATTTTACAGTAGTTCCCGAATGGAGGTCCCAGGACCTCCAGGGTTAAGAGAGGAGCAGCTGGGTCTGATCTGACCTTCCCGTGATGGGCTGCTGCTTAAATAAGAACACACTTCATTATTTCCTCTCAGAGCCCTTCAGATATTCATCCCACCAGCTGTGCTCGTGTCAATTAGTTCATCCTTCCTTCGCAGTAGTCGTTGTGTCGGGGCAATGGTCCCAGAGGGAGGCTGTGAGATCAGCAAGCTACAATACGTAGCATGTAATCACAGCGTTGTACTTCTCAATCCTTAAATCACATTTCAGTCTGGCTGCAAAACAATAAAACTGACCAAATGTAAAAGACATGATGTCATCGAGTTGAGTTTTTCCAGCAGCTCCAGTTGAGTCTGAGAACTGAGTTCCAGTGATCTAAGAGTGAGGGATCTTGGTGGGACCTCTTCCTGTCTTACAGTAGACTCTGCTCTGATGTACAGAAAGAGAACATCAATAATAAAGCAATCTGCTGGATCACTGAGCCGACTGATTGGTTCATCAATCACAGGACGCGACCAATCGCACCAGTTTCCCTCCAGTGCACACTTATCACTCAAAGACATGATGGAGGTGAAAACAGCCAAATAAAAGCCTTCATAAAGTGTCAATGTGTGCAGTAAAACACAAGTCTCCACTGACATTTTACCTGAGTGGTATGCAGATCTCCACGCTCTCAGTCACAACGCAGAACAATTCAGGTGAAAATAAACTCTGTTTCAATCCATTAGAGCAAAGGGAAACTGTAGGCTGGTTGTTGAAGAAACAAACTGCAGACTCATGTGACAAACAACAGATGTTACTACAAGAGGAACCTATGGTTAAACCATCGGTTAGGCAAGCCAGGTCTGTGTCTGTGTGCGTGTGCAAAAAAAAGAGAAAGGGTGAATACTCAGCCATTGCCCTTCACCAGTTTATCCATAAATGTGTCAAACATATCAAAAACCTAATGTAAACAAAGTTCAAAGACTTTATTTACTTGCTAACTTACGGATGAATGTAAAGTTTAGTCGACGTTAGGGGTGTGCCACATCATATTGATCATGATGACGCCGGTATAATTTTGATACATATGACAAAATAAATATGAATTCATGTCACGATAACGGCAATATTTCAAACACGTTGATATAGGCGACACAGCTCCTAATGTTTTGTGAATAACGCCAAACTTTTCAGAGCCTTTAAGCGACTCGCTGCTTAGAGTAATCTCAGTTAGCGACTCTCCCTCGTGTATGAGTGTGTGACTGTGCGATATTCTTCGTAACATAACAACCTGTCAGAACTTTGTTTTATTTCAACGCAGTGTTGAGTATAAAAGCTATGAGTAGGAACAAGTCTGCTAGCAGCTACGCTAATTTGTGTAAAATAATAGACTTAAGATAATAGTTGAGACCAGTGACGCTGAGGTTCATGGTTGGCAACTTAACCCAGAGGTCACAGGGAACCCACATTCACTGAATCGTTACCTAAAATGTGAAAAATAATTCTAAATATGTTCAATGTGGTTTAATCTGCCCACCCTGTACTTACATCTTTAAAAAGTATTTTTAAAACAGGTGTTGCAGAAAAGGGTATTCTTGTATTTCTATTGTATATTCATTAAACATTTCACACACTTAAATCTTTCTTATATGATTGAGCTTGTTAAATACTGGGCTAGTCAGTGACTGGGTTCATTATACAAAACTACCAGCTCAGCCCTTTTCTGAGCCATAAATAACCTGTGGCGACAGTTTATCCACTTTGAATCCTTAGCGCCAATAAATAAGTGCATGTCAATATATCGTACGCATGCGTGTGCTTTTATCGCATAAGAGAGGAAAGGATGACGCTACTGGTGTCATTATAAATAGCTTATGCTGTGTGTGTGAGCACGCACACACACGGTATTTCAATGTCCCTGCATGCCACATAGTTGGGTTAATCCCGTGGTTGTCTCAGCCTGTTCAACCTGTTCTACAGAGAAACTACACACACACTGATCTGATTCAGATCTGAGACCTGTGGATTTTAAAAGAAATAACAGGTTGGTTTCCTAGCCAAGGATTAAGTCGAGTCCGAGACTGGACCAAGGACATTCCTCAGTAGATATCTGCATTGAATTTATGTTTACGGACAAAGTTTAACTCCGGTCAAGAAAATGAGCCAACAATCACAATCGCACAAGAATGTGGACGATCAGGATGAGATTTTGCTTTTAGGAGCACTTTGGTAGCCGAACTATGCTACATAACTGCAATACTCCATCCCCGTTCTCTCTCGACAATTGTCTATTTGCGAGACTGTCTTAAAGTAAATATTTTTGAAGTGGGTGGAACATAAATCCAGAATCATTTGTGACGTTACGGTCCACGAGGCTGTCATAAAAGGCTTGCCTGCTCGAGAATTATGGAAAACATGACAAAAGGGCACTCCTGTTGAAGGAAAATACAGGAACAAAATGTCAGGTTAGCAACAATCATCCTCTCTTACCTTGCCGGTCTTGTGGTCGAACCAAACCAGGGCATGATTCCTGGACAGCACCTTGCAGTCAAAGGTGGCGTTGTTCTGGGCCGGCCGACACCGAGCCACCGACCTGCCGATCTTGACTGGCTCATCCAGGTACACATGCCGCTCCTGGAATGGATGCGAGTTGGGTCGGCAGGCGAACACGGCCAGCGCCGAAGGCATTGATTTTGGCTTAAGAGTGTTACTCCAACGGGACACGGGGGGCAGGTTTTCTTGATCCAGAGTGGCAGTCTTCTGTTACAATCCACCAATGAATAAAAGTACAATATCTGTTGCCGATATGTGTAGGCAGAACTGTCAGTCCTTTTAAGTTCCTAGGCACTAGCTAATAAACATTGTCCACTGTGCACAGCCTGGGCTGCACTGCTTTCCCACTTCGATTCACACTCCTGTGTTTGAAACAAATGAAAATAAAAAACAAACCAACAGGTATAAAAAAGACAAGACATTCCCCTCACTGACTGTGCACCAACGCTACATAACGATACTTATATATCTGACAGCAGGCACTATGCACAGACCAGGGTGCCATGTGTCAAGACATACATGACTGAGTATTATAGCACTGACAGCCTGGAAAACAGCCTCCCACGTCCATCAAACTATTCCGGCACCGAAGAAGCAGGCAAAGGGAACAGTTAACAATATTATTGCGCGCTTTCGAGCAATGTTAAGTCTTGTCTCGCAGCAATGTGCAACATGCCAGTCGGCTTACACACCGCTTAGTAGCGTGTCGTCTTGTAATCTATTCGTCATTTACAGCCATAATAATCTGAATGACGCTGTTTACCCTGATACCTTAGCTTAGCTACCTAGCGCCACCACTCCCTCTACCAGAACACCTGTAAGGTCGCTAACGACTAACGAGCAAAAAAACATCCCTGAGTTATTTATCATTTACGGTCAATTAGGCGAACTAAAGCGGTTCTTGGTCTGATATTAGTTAGTGCAGACGCGTCAAAAAACACTCGACATGAACGAGCGATAAGCACAGGTCTTCTTGTGCAACTAAAATGCTAATTGGCTAGCTCGCAAAACGGACGGGGCAAAGCTAGCGCTAACTCTCTCGGCCAACGTTTTCTGGCGTTGAACCAAGTAAGCTAGGCTAGGCTAGGCTAATGAGTGCCGACAAAACTTATCAACCAGGTGCCCAAATGTTTTCTCCCCACACCCCTCTCAACCAGTTCGCTTACCGGGATGGAGGCGAAATGCCATCCCCTTGTGTCTCCTGGGAGCAAAATAAAAGCAGCAAGCTAGCCCGCCTTTTTTTGAGCTACTACGGAGCCCCTGCAAGCGAATGTTAGCATGAAACGGTGGATCAGCTAGCAGCTAGCCGGCTAGCTAACTGACAGTCAGGGGAGTTTCTTGACTGCGGGTCCTCACGCGCATCACACAAGCTCCAGGTTATCTTCCAGGGAAGAAAAAAAAAACTCCGTAAAAGCCACAAGTTGCGCGCGTGTGTCTCAGTTCCAGGTCGTGTTTTTTACCGAGACGGTTGAGTTTTAAAGCCGCCGCTTTCCTACAGTTTTCCGGGAGGAATCTATAACAAGTTGTTCTCCTCCTCCGCAAGTCCAAGCCGCCATACTTGTAACTAGAGAGCAGACAGACAAGGCGAGGTGCGTTCACGGACCGAGTTACATCAATTTACACCGATGAGCTCATTATGTCAGTTGACTGTAAAAAAAAGATTAACGTTAAAATATTTGCAATTAATTTGGTTTAAACGAATATCATAGAAGTATGGAAGCCCATTCCGCCAGCAATGGTTTTTTATTAAGTTTTTATTTTTTATTTTTTATTAACCAAAGAAAATATACAAGAAAATAAAAGTTGTTTTCGAAAGAATAAAACCGATATATAATTATATAATTTATTTTTATTTTTATTCTTCTTTTTTGTAAATTAAAAATAATAATAACTTTACTTTTTTGTGATTTGTTTTTGATTTTCTGTGATTTTCTGTGATTTTTATTGATTAGTTGCTAACAGGAACGGGCTTCCATACAAAAGCCTTTTTTGTGGTATGAAAAAATAAAAGTTGGAAATGATGAAGAAAAATACTCAAACATCTTGTTAATTTGAATTACTAAATCAAGATCTTGAGATATTAAATAAAACATGATTACTGAAAAATGAATAGTCGGATGTTTGGAAAGTCAACTCGCTTCAACTTGTTTATTTAGCGTACTTAACAATTTATATGGTTAGGTTAATACTTTGCTTCATTCCCAGCCTTCGTAAATACATACAAGTATTTTGGATAATATGGTATTTAAATTATAATGGTAAAAATGTAACTGAATTATAATTAAAAATATATCGCACAACATATTAACTGTAATAACTACAAATATGATATGATTTTAGTCCACAGCTATAACAACAGGATAAATAATACCCATTATTTAATCTCAGACTGTAGGCTCTTTGTTATGAACAACAGGAAACAAAAAACGTCACAATTTACTTAAATTTGACTTTACCTAGAACTACATATGTAAACAATTTATATGTGTTACAAATGTCAAAGCAATACTTTAATATTTCATGAATTATTTTGTGCTTTTTCAAAATGAACAAAAGCTAATTATACAATGAAAAAAATAATATATATATATATATATATATATATATATATATATATATATATATATATATATATATATATTCAGCCTACCTGACTCTCGTGTGGACACTAGATGGCAATAAAACAAGGGCTTTTTTGTATGATATTAATTCATAATTCATAATTACAGACACATTTACAGACAAAACTAAAAAGGTTTTCTTGAGGTTTTCCCATTGGAATGTCACTAAAGTTATTATTACTCTGGGATTTGGGGCTATAAACACAGGGAGTGTACCTTTGAACTGTTTTTAAACGTACCTGTTGTTGTCTTACGGTACCTTTTCATATTCGTGATACTATTAATACGAACACCATGACAATATTTTACAGTTACATCATAGAGTTTTGTCCAGGTGTCTTGATTTATGGCCTGGGGCAGCAGGGTGGGGTGGAGTGACGTGAGGAGATCAAATTCTGCTTGTGGCTCCAGAAACGTCCCCGCTGTGTTCTGGTGAACCGACAGCTGAGACCAAATCAATGCTGGATGAGACAGTAGGACATGAAGTGTGGGAGGAGAAAACACCACAGGACATCACTTTGGTTTGATCCGTTCATTTTGAACAGGAGATTTAAAAATGATAATAATAATTAATCGTTACTGTTTCCAGTTTTGTGCATCTAAAACACGCTGGTCTCAACCTTTGTTTAAGCACAGATGAACCAAAGTTCATGAAGTTTTCTTTGTCAGAGAGACATTCTGCTTCACTAATATGTTAAATAAGAATATAATTCAACTATTGAGATTTGTAGCGGCAAGAACAAAATAATAATCATTATAGCTGTGAGCTGCTGAACTGTGGCTTCAGTATTTTATAAACTAGTCAGAAAGGGATGAAATTATTTTAGCAGTTTTGCTCAGAATTTACTGATTGATGATTGCATTTGAAACAATTCACCCGCATATTAAAGCTGTTTTATAAAATGGAGTTTTGAGATTCAGATTGTTGCCTCAGCACCACCATTGGGAAAATAGTTCCCACAATCTTGGCAGAGACCTCTATGCAAAGCGATGTCGTGCTTTATACCATCGATGTTGTCTGTAAGATACATTTTTCCTGGCAACCTGACCACGAGTTACTGCTGACCTTAAGACAAGACTTCACACAGCTACTGCTTCAGAGGTGCTAATTGGCAGATTTTCTGAAGTTTGGACTGAGCCGGTCTGGCTCTTTCCACCTGTTTCCAATCCCTCTGGATGCTTCACGCAGCTTCACATTCACTCTGTACACATGAGCGTGATATCAAACCCCTCATCAAGAAAAAAAAGTATGATGAAAATAACAATAATGATAAGAAGAAGAAGAGGAAGTATCTTGCCTTTCCTGTCTGTCTCTCTATCAAAAGTCAAAAATCATTAAATGCAGCACAAAGTGCTTTACAATAAAGTAAAATAAGCCTATTTCCCAAAATGTCAAACTATTCCACCAAAATCTCCTTTGCTCATTATTCCTTCTTCTACTCTGTGTCCCTTTATGTTATTCATGTGGCGCTGGTGTTTGGTGTAATGCAATCACAATTTCTGTGCCAACAAGTTCCTTTAACATCTCAGGTTGTACATATACGAGCATGTACTCCTGAAGGAGGTCTTGGTGGATCTGAGAGGCCTGAGGGGTCACTGCAGGCTTCCAAATATACCAGAGCCAAGGACGAGCCAAGGACTGAGCCACGAATACCAGACTGTCAAGATCAACCAGAGGTGTAACGTCAGACCGTAACAGTGTTCAAAAGTCTTGAAGTTTTACTGTAACTTGCTGGTCCTGGTCCTGGACCTGGTCCTGGTATTGATCCTGGACGTATAGTCCCTGCAGCCATGCCCAGCCCACCTGCAGAGCGAGCAGAGGACCAGCTGTCGCTGCACTAACAGTCTGACTATAATTTGAGATTTAACGGCATCTTACTGTGTTTAGCTTCTTTGCCCCGTTTGACCAATTAAACAGGAAGCTGTTCGTTGGAAACAAGCGACTCCCAAAAAGATAAACTCCATTTAAAAAAATGATTGAAACACATATTCATAAATGCAGTTATTTCATGATCTACTTGTGTTTCATGTGAAGCTCTTAAAGTTGTATTGACGCAAGGAGAAGTCGTGATACATTGTTATATTGGAATTTAATATGAACGGTGATGTGATATTGTTTAATCTTGTCATCATATGTATTGTTGAATTAAGATTAATTAATTTGTCTCTCTACATATTTTACATATTTGTTTAATATATGCATACATTATATTTGTATTTCTTCTGTAAACTCAAGTGTATTTTGTCATTTTAACTTTAAATATCGTTTTTTTTGTATGTTTACCTGCACTACGGTGGGTTTGTGTCACAATGAACAGGGTGTTTGTACCCCTCCTCTCTGTGAGCACCCCCCACTCTGTTTAATCCATCTGTTTGTTCAACAATGGAGCTGTGAAAGGATTTAGATAAAGCTGATTTACTCCTTTTTTTTCCCTGAATCACACTTTAGAGTTGGGCTCAATTGATAGCAGCAGAATATAGATGAAATATTGAATATATTGAAAACGACAAAAAGGTCAGAGTGGAAATAGAAGGGACTTTACAATAAATAAGTTTTAAAGTAACATGTCAGTAAAGGTTTAACAGTTTCTTAATGAATTCTAGATCTGATCTGAAGTTAGACTGAAGCGTCCACTCACCCCCTTCAATACAACACACCTTCCATACACACACACACACACACAAATGCACACACGTACAAACCCTTGACTTACATCAGGAAGTTATTTGGGGATATTTGGATGATTGACACTTAACGAGACTGATATAATTATGGACTGTTGGAATGAGTAACAGGACATTGCAATTTGTTTGTGTTGATGAAATGGTTTTCTTTTGAAAGTGAACACATTAAAGTGTGTATGGTATGATATAAATACTTTTAGGTTTATTTATTTTGTCCTTAATTGTGGTTGAAAAGTGTTTTGAAAGATAAATAATCTGCTCTTAATGAGGTTATTCCTTAGAATTATTTCTCCGTTTTAAAAAACATTTTACCTCGCAATTTTGTCTCCATATACTCTATTTATTTTATTTTATTCTATTTATATTACATCTTTTTACAAAGACCTACGTCTTATTATTTATTTCCTTATTTTTTCTATTTATCTGTATTTCTGCTGCAACAATCGTATTATGATTTAGAACGTCAAAAGTTTGACATACAGATTATCTCCCAATGCTGACGATAAACGTAAAACATTGAACGTCTCATAATTCACTTGAACACAACCCAGTGCCGGGGACAACCTTACGTGACGACGTCACCACGACCTTACGCGATGACGTAACAACATCACGTCGTATACGTACGCTCCCCTGCTCCTGTGCTAACTGCTAGCTAGCTAGCTACTTTCTGTAGCGTTAGCTCTGCTCGCCTTATGTTGTTGTAACCTGAGCACTAACGCGACATACCAGTCAACAAAAACACAACCGTTAGCGTTCTCCGGAGCCTTTCCGAGTGCACGTTACGTGTCGAGCTGTCGCCAGCCATGGCTCTACAAGGCCCGGAGGAGATGGTCGAAGAGCCGGAGGACCTGGACGACCAGGACGCTAGCAGCATCTCTCCGGCCGAGGAGATAACGCTTCCTCCCGGGCCCGGAGGCGAGGACGAGCCGGAGGAGGCTCTGCTGCTGCCCTGGGACCGCTTCTCCACCTGGCTGCACTGCATCTGCGTGGTCGGCTTCGACCTGGAGCTCGGACAGGCGGTGGAGGTGAGAGGCAGAATGGATGATCCTCCGGGGAAAAACTCTAGATTGTAGCTAAAAAAAAAAAAAGCTTAGGTTAGCAGTTATTAAAGGGCTCAGACTACTTCCTGGAGTGGAGCACATAAACAACTCAATGGTCCCTGTTTTTTGGTCTTAACAGTGCTGACGTGTGTATGTGTGTTTGGATATAGAGGATTTAGAGGAACATTATAACTGTATAATAACGATGTCATTACCTAATAATATAGTTTATCGTAGTCTAACGTCAGGTGAATGGTGTGTGTTTGTCTTTTCCCTGGAGTTAGTCTGTTCCAACAGCATCAGCTCAGCTAACGTTACTATCTCAAATGGAGGTATTTTTGCTGTAAACTTTTTTCCGGCCTTAAACTCGAGGAGTTGAGCAAGGCATCAGTGGCATTGGATGGTTTGAATCCAACACAACAAACACCGGTTGATCTGGGTTCAGGATCCTGCAAGTCTTTCACTTTCTCTCAGGAACCTAGCAACACAAAAACTTAAAATATTTTTTTATCTGAAGAGTTTGTCATTTTGATTTATTGGTTGAATAAAGTATTTTCTGAAATGCGTCTGTCTGTGTAAAGAATGTGCAGGCGGATCATTATAACTTTGTCTCAAGTTCCTGGAAGCCATAACTTTATCATATTATTATTATTATTATTATGTTATCTAGATATTTATTTGATGATAAAAGCACAATGCATTCATCACAAAAAATAATATTATATCAAAATTTGCATCCCCTTTATACTGAAAAACACTAGCCAGTCCACAAAACAGTGATAACAAAATATCTAAGCACAAAATAAAAATGTGTTTTATTATAATTTGGTGACATAAAGTATTGGACCAGGTGACAGAAAGTGCCGATGTTTCTGTTTCTCTGGAGCTGAACAGAGTTTTTAGAAGTGGGCTGATGAGCTGTGTGGTAACTCTGTTCATGTGTCTTCCAGGTTATTTATCCTCATCATTCCAAGCTGTCAGAGAAAGAGGTGAGGATTTTTTAAAGATATTTAACATGCTTAAATACAGCCATCACATGCTGCCGGTAAACGATGTACACTAACTCCTAGAACATCGTAGAAGTTCTTCATTATAATCCTTAAATTCCTTCTGTTTCCTATCAGTTGTGTGTCATTTGCATCACTGAATCAACCTGAGATTACACGATAAAGTGGACGAAAAACAAACAAAATCTGTTTCTCTTTCAGAAAACAAGCATCTGCTACCTTTCCTTCCCCGACTCCAACTCAGGTGAGTTCCTGTCTCCTCACCTCCTCAGCTCTGGCCACGCTGTGCGTTAAGAGCGGTGAAAGTGTTGTTTTTTAGATTTTGGAAAGTTGCGACGTCAAGGTGGTTTCAGACTTATATCATGCTGGTAATAATAATAGTAATACACATTATTTGCACAACATCTCTAATCATACAAAACATGCAACACAAAGTATTTTACAACAAAGAAAATAGACAGAGAAGGAAGATAAAAACAGGGAAAATAAGATGAAAACAAAACACACTTGATAAAATAATAAACATATTAATTTATCAGCAGCCATATTTGCAGCATACACATCAGTAAACAGAGCAGCATCAACATGTCTCCTTTCTCTTCTACACTGGTCTTATGATGGTGGATTATATATATTTTTTTATTCATTTTGCCTCCAGTTCAGTCTCCACCAATCGGCGTCTAGACACCGAGGGTATAAATAAACACAACAGAACCCACTTTTCCCAACAGACACAAACTCACCACCGGTCTAGAATTACTGATGCTGGTGACCTTTAACCCTTCGGTTTGCACTTGTCTGCAAGTCTTCTTCTTCTCTTCGCTGCGTCCAGCTGGGTCCCAGCTTCAGATGCAGTGACTCACAAAGAGAACAGAAACACACACATGTAATGAAGAGGTTCAGACCGAGAGTCAGAGCGTCTGAAGGCTCGTTTCACGCTGGGTGGCCTCGAACGCAACACGACCGCATGATGTCATGGAGTTTTGGCTGAGCTCTAGGAAGTGTGTTTGTGTGTGTGCTTGTGTGTTTCCTATGAAGTGAAATGCTTTAAAGAGAGAGAGAGTGTGTGTGTTGTATGTGGCGTGTTCATCACTCTAACTTTCCTTCTCACACTCTCCTGGTGTCTGCTGGAGGCCATGCAGAGATTAAAGGCCGGTCGGTGACTCATCGGGCACTTCCTGTTTCGTCTTTTTTTTCCTACTTCCTCTTCCTGTAGGAGGAAACCAGGAAGACACCGTCAAATCGTTCAGTGTTTTAAGTCTCTCTCGCAGACATTTTATGCCCTTTATGGACACTTTCCGTAAGTCCGCATTTCTGCAGACTTTTCCCAAGGGAATTACCCACAATTCATAGCAATGTGACGTTAAACACGGGGAAGCATGGAGACGTTAAAATAAAACGTAAACAAAGAGGACGGCACATGTGTGTTCAGCCTGTCTTACTAAAACATTAAGGATTAAAGATAGATAAGTATAAAATAATAGCATTGTATGCCCCTTGCAGCCTCTCACACTCAGGGTTTAAGGCTTTATATGGGGGGGCATTGGGATTATTATATTATTATTATAATTGGGATAACTTTTATATTTAAAGATCTCTGTTGCTCTTTGGCGGCCCCCTGTGGTGATGAGCAGTAACTGCAGCTGAGTCTTTGGTCTCCTGTCTGTCAGTTGACTGTTTAATAGCGTCACAACAACATCACTCTGCTGTTCTTCACAGGTTGCCTTGGCGACACGCAGTTCTGCTTCCGCTTTCGTCAGGTTTCAAACAGGAAGTCGTCACTCGGCTGCTTCCTGGAGACCAACGACCGGGACGCACCGCCCAGTCTGAAGGTCAGGACCCACACACACACACATTAACACACGCACACACACATACAGACTCTCACTGTGTCACTCTCTCACCTGTGTGTGTGTGTGTGTCTCTCAGAGAGAACAGGGCCATTACTATGGTTACGTGTACTTCCGTCAGGTGCGAGACAAATCCCTGAAGAGAGGATACTTCCAGAAGGTCAGCGCCAGACTGCTATAATAATAATGATATCATAATTACTGATGGTATTAAATCTTCAAGTATGTTTATTGCTGAACCTGGTGTGTGTGTGTGTGTGTCTGTGTAGTCTCTGGTCCTGATCAGTAAGCTGCCCTACGTGACCTTCTTCCACTCCCTGTTGAAGATCATGGCTCCAGAATACTTTGAGAAACAGGAACCCTGTCTGGAGGCTGGTCAGTGTGACTACCTCAACTACCTGTCTGTCTCTCTACCTGCCTGTCTGTCTGACTACCTCAACTACCTGTCTGCCTCTCTCTGTCTACCAGTCTCTCTCTCGCCCTCCCTACCGTCTGTCCCAACCTATCTACCTGTCTGTCTGTTACTCTACCTCCAGTCTGTCTCTCTACCTGTCTGTGTGAGTAAGTGTTTTTCTACTTAATCTTGTTCATTTTTTCTCTCCTTGTAAACTACAGTTATCGTTTTCGTGATGTATAAACTTCTCTCGACATGTTTCTGAGAATATTTGAACTAAAACTGAATTGTCTCGGTTAAATAAACACAACTTCATGAAAGTGGGATTTGTTGCAGAGCAGTTGTACAGACTGCATTGAGTGTGTGTAGATCAACTTTATTTACTTTCTCTCTCTAAAGCGCCGAGCGGCCACAGTGTTGATCTATTCTGATCCAGATCACTGTTTGTGTGTTTGATTGACAGCTTGTAATGACATAGACCGCTGGCCGACGCCCCATCCGGGACGAATTCTCACGCTTCCCATTATGGGCGTGGTCATCAAGGTACACACACACACACACACACACACTCACTGGGTAGGCGTCAGTAGGCGTTTCAGTGTGACTTGTCAAAGCAGCGCTCTGCAACTTTAATGTGAAACCGTCATTTTTAATTTTCCCTTTTACTTGTTTATGTTGTTGGAGTCTTTTTAAACTTTATATTTAAATATTTTTTGTGCTGTGCATTGTTGTTCCACTTACATGATTTCTCTTTATACATTGATAGATTTTTTATCTATATCTGTAAGAGCACATTAGGGGGGAGCCTGGCATCTAAGAATGTGATTGACCAACAAAGTGTACATTTCAATAAAAATAACATTTTGGAGTGTAAAACGAGTAATTTGATGCTGAAAACACTCTGACTGTGTCCTCGTGTAAAGAATCACCTGGATGAAAAACAACTGTGACTTGTACGCCACCGTCCTACGTTTGATGAAAGCCATCAGAAGCAGTGTAGAGTTCATACTCTCAGTAATAATCTGTGTGCTGCTGCAGATTAGAATCCCGACCTGCTACGACAAACCAGGAACCTCCCAGCTGGTCCAGTCGGCTCAGGTGACCACACGCAAAATATATTCATATTAAATATAATGTTGTTTTGATTCGTTTGCATTGAAAACGTGATTATGTGCTTGGTTCCAGAGTGACAGTCAGGTGTCCATCGTGCTCCCGACCATCCATGAAGTGGACCTCTTCAGGTGAGACCTGCAGCTCTTTTTTCCTTCCACACGACACACCAGCTTCTGTCACCGCCTGCTGTTTGAGGGCAGTACTGCAGCACTTCTCTGCTGCCGCTGCCTCTGAAAACAGGTGTGCAACAGTTTTGCGTAAAATGTTAGATGTTGGATCCTCGTCCTTATCTCTGTTACTCTGGACGGGTTAGGGCAGTGACGGTAACATTGAGCGTATTTTCTAGTATTAAACAGGTTTAAATACATTCTTCTGTAAGAGTGGCCCTTCTCTGCTGCCGTAGTTGCAGCGCTTGGGTAACATCAGGGTGTTCGACGCGCCACTGTTAAATGTTTCGCTGCATTATTTTCGAGGATGTTCCGTGCGCCTTGTGAACCAAACCACCTTTCTTTTTAAACCTGACAAAATGTATATATTTTTTTGTGCGGGAGAAAATAAAGACAGAAGTTTCCTGAAACGGCTGCTTTTCAATATTCAGTTTGTGTTTGTAAAACGTGATTGTTTACTTGTTCAGTTAGTGTCCGTATTCACAGAACTCACAGGGTCAGTGTGACCGTCATGAATAGTCACGCTGATTATGAAAAGCATCACCGTGTTGACTTCATATAATAACAGCTGACTGCTCACCTTCAGGGTTATTTCTTTATTTTGTCCTTTATCACAGGAAGAAAAATAGTAAAACTAGCGATGAGTATTTGGAAACTGAAAAATGTGTATTCAGAATAATTTGTCAAGTAAAGACCAAACGTGAAAGTCTCCACTGAGACAGACTCCTCAGTCTAATGTTCCCATGTCCACAAAAGATGATCAGCCATCTACTCCAGTAAGACGGTCTTCTGATCAATCTTGTGTTTTCAGGTCATTTTAATACTTTTGTGAAAATCCACCAGAGAAGATGAGTTGTGCTGAAGAAAGTGAAGTAAATCTGTGTGAAGAGCGTCACTATAAAGAGACTATAAACTCTAAACCTCAACTTCTCTCTCATCTCTCCTTCTCCAGGTGTTTCTATCCGGTCTTCTTCCACATCCAGATGTTGTGGGAGTTGGTGTTGCTGGGGGAGGCGCTCGTCGTCATGGCGCCGTCGCCAGCAGAGTCGTCGGACACCGTGCTGGCGTTGGTCAGGTGGGGGGGGGGCAGGTTATGTCAAATTCAATGTGTTCTGACTTTATGTCTCTAAATCACGGAGAATCTGAACTTAAGATGTGAAATACTACATTTCACATCTTAAGTTCAGATTTTAAACGTCTCGAAAGTCTTCAAACAATAAAGATGTCTCTGTCTGTCTGTCTGTCTCTCGCTCTCTGTCTGTCTCTCTGTCTCTGTCTGTCTGTCTCTCTCGCTCTCTGTCTCTCTCTCTCTCTCTCTCCCCCTCTGTTTCTCCCTCCACAGCTGTATCTCTCCTCTGCGTTTCTGCAGTGACTTCCGGCCGTACTTCACCATCCACGACAGCGAGTTTAAGGAGTACACGACCAGGACTCAGGCTCCGTGAGTAAAGACGAACCAGAGCAGCTGTGTGGCCCTTGAGCAAGTCAAGTTTTACCTTATTTCGGAAAGGACAGAATTCCTATGAAGTTGTTTACTTGGCTAATGAAAATGTATGTTCCAGTTTACATGCAGCTGTGCATATTAACCAAGATCAACGTAAAAACACTGGAAAGATCTGACCACTCTCTGTAGTCATAATTCCTCGAAAAGATTTAAGGTGGTCTTGCTCACGTTAGCTTCTGGCTCCTTTTTGTTGCTGTAACTGCCAACAGAGATTTGTTAGTGTTCGTCTGAGTTGATAATTGTGGCTCTCTCTCTGTTCTCTCTCCATCTTCAGGCCGTCGGTCATTCTGGGAGTGACCAATCCCTTCTTTGCTAAAACCCTGCAGCACTGGCCGCACATCATCCGCATCGGAGACATGAAGCAAGCAGGTGGGTGACACTGCTGCTGCTGGAATGTGATGTTTGTCTTCAGTTGATAAAAGACAAATGTTCAAAAACCTTGCATTGCGATGTAGTCCACTACCACAGACTCTTCAGACCACTGCTGCTGTGACCCTGCTCGGAAAAACACTACCGCTTTTGTCCACAGGGGCCGCCAAAGCCAACACCAAATGAAAGTTCCTTGTAGTAGCTTTGAGTGAAGGATCTGAATATACAGTACATGTGATGCTGAATTACTGTTCAGCTGTAAGTCAGACATCAGGTGACGCATTGTAAAGACATGTCTGATCTTTCCTCTCTCCATCGGTCTGCTCCTCTCAGGAGAGATGGCCAAGCAGATGAAAGTCAAGAAACTGAAAAACCTCAAAACGCTGGACTCCAAACCTGGTAAGTGCTTCACAGCCTCCGTGTTTATTTCTCAGGATCGTTGCGTCTTTGTTTTTAATGTGAAGCACCTCACAGAGCCGACCTGCAGCTCTCACAAGCTCACATCCACAGTTATGAGGCCGCAGATTCTCTACTTCACTTCAGTCACTGTCAGACCAGCTGAACACTGTGTGTGTGTGTGTGTGTGTGTGTGTGTGTGTGTGTGTGTGTGTGTGTGTGTGTGTGTGTGTGTGTGTGTGTGTGTGTGTGTGTGTGTGTGTGTGTGTGTGTGTGTGTTGCAGGTGTGTACACGGCATATAAGCCGTATCTCAACAAAGATGAAGAAATCATCAAACAGCTTCAGAAGGTAAGAACCGGTCAATGCGCTGCACACGTCTGAACTCGTTTTATTGACAGACTGATTGAAGCCATTTTCCATTAAACTTCATGGGGTAACGACAAAGACTGTAGACAAGAAGTGGACGTAGTCACCGTGAAGTCACACATTGGTTTGTGGACTGATGTTGTGAAGCCTCGAGTTCTGGCCTTTGGCCGTTGCCATCTTGGCTTTTTGCAACCAGAAGTGACAGAAGACGAATAAGACATTTATCGGGGACCAAAATGTTACTGTTAACTTTCATGAACTGAAAACGCTCTGTGTGAAAGGATTAAAGTTGTAAGACGAAAACACGGACAACTCGGCAACAACATCGTGGTAGCGACCTGTCAATCACTGTGTAGCCCCGCCCTAAAGCACACCCTGCTTTATGGCGTATTTGACTCTAAATGGGACCATCATTTATGAAATGAGAGAAGCTTTGAGAAAGGTTTTGGTTCTTCGTAGTTTTTTAAATGCCACCAAACTTCTACTGAGAAGTGTACTTGAAATAGAAGCATCGCGACTCCCCAACGTCGATTGTTTGCTGCTTCAAAATCTGGACAACTGAGAGCAGTTTAATGTTTGATAATGAAGATGTTTTTATTTAATGATGATATTTTATTTGTCTGTTTTCCAGGGTGTCCAGCAGAAGAGACCCTCAGCGGCCCAAAATGCAATTCTTCGACGCTACTTTTTAGAACTGACGCAGAGCTTCATGATTCCACTGGTAACAACCGAGGATTTTTATTTATATAAAATCCTTTCACTGTATGTGAAAAACTTACTTGACAATGAAGCTGATTCTGAAGTTATTTAAGTGTGTGTGTGTGTGTGTGTGCGCGTGTGTGTGTGTGTCGTCTGTGTCTGTGTCACAGGAGCGGTACGTGGCCAGCCTGATGCCTCTCCAGAAGTCCATCAGTCCCTGGAAGAGTCCTCCTCAGCTGCGACCGTTCATCCAGCAGGACTTCATGAAGACGCTGGAGAAGGCCGGACCTCAGCTCACGTCCAGACTGAAAGGAGACTGGATTGGACTCTACCGGTAAACACAACACTAACCAACCCAGCATGTGTTATCAACACTATTCACAGCTAACTTTACCACCATGACTTTTGATAGCAGAGCAACACATTAATGCACATCAGCCTCACGTGGACTCATGATTGTTTTTTGTTTTTCTGCGTGTCAAGGAATTTCCTCAAATCTGCCAACTTTGACGGCTGGTTCCGCAACAGGAGGAGAGAGATGACCCAGAAACTGGAGGCTCTGCACCTGGAGGCGCTGTGTGAGGAGGTGAGGAGGGAGGGAGGGAGGGAGGGAGGGTGAAGATCAGATGCAGTCAGTCATTCTGTAAACCTGAACTGATGTTTCAGACTTTTTCCCAGACTTTTCAAGTTGTTGAGGCCTATCTGACTAAATCAGTTGACACGTTTTGCCCCAAATTGTTCTCTCACCTCTGGATTCCACCGGGCACAGCTGTAAAAATCTATATTTTGACGGAGACATGATGCGGTTGCACAGAGCAGACCGAGCTGCCCGGACGATATATAACTAACAGGCATTGAATGTGAATTATAGATACAAAAACACAGCCACAAATGTTTAATCCATGTTGTTCCTAGCTGGACTTTAAGGGTATTCACTTTCTGTAAGTCTACAGAACAACAAAGTAGGAAATAACAACAATAATCACAACAGAAAGAAAGACACCGTTTAACTACGTAGCTCACTTACTTCCTTATGATGGAAGCACAAATATCAATATGGTGGAAACCAGTAACAATGTAAATGAATGGAGGGTGTCTTCATTTATTTAGGCTTGGACATGTCTCATCCTGTCTATCTGTCTCTCTGTGTCTGTCTCTACCTGTCTCTCTCTGTGTCTGTCTCTGTGTGTCTCTCTCTACCTGTCTGTCTCTACCTGTCTCTCTGTGTCTGTCTCTACCTGTCTCTCTCTCTCTCTCTGCGTCTGTCGCTTTGTGTCTGTCTCTGTGTGTCTCTCTCTACCTGTCTGTCTCTCTGTGTCTGTCTCTGTGTGTCTCTCTCTACCTGTCTGTCTCTATGTGTCTGTCTCTCTGTGTCTGTCTCTATGTGTCTGTCTCTCTGTGTCTGTCTCTATGTATCTGTCTCTCTGTGTCTGTCTCTATGTGTCTGTCTCTCTGTGTCTGTCTCTGTGTCTGTCTCTGTGTGTCTGTCTCTGTGTGTCTGTCTCTATGTGTCTGTCTCTGTGTGTCTCTCTCTACCTGTCTGTCTCTGTGTGTCTGTCTCTGTGTGTCTGTCTCTATGTGTCTGTCTCTCTGTGTCTGTCTCTCTGTGTCTGTCTCTATGTGTCTGTCTCTCTGTGTCTGTCTCTGTGTCTGTCTCTCTGTGTCTGTCTCTGTGTGTCTCTCTCTACCTGTCTGTCTCTGTGTGTCTGTCTCTGTGTGTCTGTCTCTATGTGTCTGTCTCTATGTGTCTGTCTCTGTGTGTCTGTCTCTATGTGTCTGTCTCTATGTGTCTGTCTCTATGTGTCTGTCTCTCTGTGTCTGTCTCTATGTGTCTGTCTCTCTGTGTCTGTCTCTGTGTCTGTCTCTATGTGTCTGTCTCTATGTGTCTGTCTCTGTGTGTCTGTCTCTCTGTGTCTGTCTCTATGTGTCTGTCTCTCTGTGTCTGTCTCTATGTGTCTGTCTCTGTGTGTCTGTCTCTCTGTGTCTGTCTCTGTGTGTCTGTCTCTATGTGTCTGTCTCTATGTGTCTGTCTCTGTGTGTCTGTCTCTCTGTGTCTGTCTCTGTGTCTGTCTCTATGTGTCTGTCTCTGTGTGTCTGTCTCTGTGTGTCTGTCTCTCTGTGTCTGTCTCTGTGTGTCTGTCTCTATGTGTCTGTCTCTATGTGTCTGTCTCTGTGTGTCTGTCTCTCTGTGTCTGTCTCTATGTGTCTGTCTCTCTGTGTCTGTCTCTATGTGTCTGTCTCTGTGTCTGTCTCTGTGTGTATGTCTCTACCTGTCTGTCTCTGTGTCTCTAGGATCTGCAGCAGAGAGTCCAGCAGCACTCTGAGGTGGAGACAGTTGATCTGGTTCTGAAGCTGAAAGATAAACTGGTACAAACTCATCCGCTACTACTACTACTACTACTACTACTACTACTACTACTACGAGTATTACTACTACTACGAGTATTACTACTAGTGCTCATATTTTACAACTACTGCTGCTATATTTGTGACGTACTGATTGTGTTTGAAAATAAAAAAATGTTGGTTACCGTAATATTTTAACATCATGTTGAACTAAAGCAGCTCTATTTGTACTGGTACCACCAACAGTACTAATCGTAGTAAGTAAAAGTACTATTAGTACGACAAAGTATTTAATCAGTTTAGAGAAATAATACATTTTTTTCCAAACAGAATTTCATATTAACGATCAGCTGTAGAAGTCATTGTATTAACCAGAATAAAATACTTTTTATTCTGGTTAATACAATACTTCTACTAGTACTAATACACTACTACTACTATCTATACTGCTGCAAGGACCACGCATATTGACTTGGATCACCACTCGTACTGTTGTAACTATTGCTCGTAGTAAACCTGAGTACTGATACAAGTACACTCCAGCTGCTACATGTACCAGTGATACTACCGGTGCTCTTCCTTTACCACTGCAGTCAAAGGACCATTCGTTTATCCAAAATCAGCTGATCGTTAATATAAAATATGAGCTCATATGTGAGTGTCTGACTGTGGATTTAAAAGAACAACTAATACTTTGTCTGAACTTTCTCTCCTGCAGACTCAGGCGGAGAGGGAGCAGCTGCCGGTGCGTCCGGCGACTGTGGCCAAGCTGAGGGCCCACATAGAGGCCGTGATCCTGGCCTTACCAGAGGACCTGCAGGGCATCCTCCACAAGCCCTCCACTCCCTGACCCCCAGTCTGCAACTCTTACCCCAGTCTGAGCTTGTTTTAAAGTTTGGGGGCTAGTGGGTCTCCTCCCAGACTGGGCCGCAGTCTGAGGACCTCTTCTGGTTCTAACATGGAAAGCACACAGCACAATTTTTGTTCATCCAACTTCAGTTCTTCATGATTCTTTTTTTACCCAAACGTCTCCGGTAGCAGCTCAGAGGGATTCAGACCGTCGCTCTCGTCTCGGTGATCATGTGACGACATAAACTCCTCCGAAGAGTTTTCAGGAGGTGAAACAGAATTGAAAAATTCTGAAGAGGTGTTGTTGTTTTCCCCCGTCACAGAGACGTTATGAGGAAAGGAAAAGGAAGCGCTTGATTCGTCACAGCGCTGCTATTTCGGCATGCCGCTCCGGTACAAGAGCTTCATCTGAGCCTTTGTGTGGCTCGTCTTCGCCTTGAAGGTAAGAGCAGGAAGAAGAACCCAGCTGACCTGTGACCCTCAGCTCTTTAGCCTCCTGACGTTCGGGGGAACTGACTTTGGAGGTTTTTTTCACGTTTTTAAAAGAAGTGCACTTCATCACTAACTGGACCAGTGTGCCCTTCACACACACACACACACACACACACACACAAACACACATTTTTATGCAAACAAACTGAGCAGAGCCAAGCAGTGCTTTATGATTAAATTGAACTGCTATATTAACGAACAAAACACACAGAGAGCATTAAGCACCAGCGACCCTGTAACAACTGTCAATGCAGTAAACGACTCTTGTCTCTCGCGCTCATTAGCCAATCACGTCCCAGTATTACTGTCACGTGGGCTTTGTGTAGCCCATCGTAAAAGCATGAGGGAAACATTCAAAATGTCCTGAAATGTTGGTGTGAATCATTGTCTGAAGACTGAACCCAAAACCTGTGCGTCACTGATTTTCACCTGATTCTGAACTTCTTGGGAAAATTACACGAAAGTCCAAACTGTCCAAAAAGCAGCGTGTTTTTAGGTGATTGGTGACTGACTGGTGGCTTGTGTGTGTTAAACAAACACTACAGCCAGCTCTGTTTTAACTGTTTTTGATTTGTTGTGTTAAAGCGATGCCGGTGCCTTACAGGAAGGAGAACCAAGGACTCGATGAGTTCGTCTCAATCTGGTTCCTGTAAAGACAATAAGAGCGTCTTTCAGCTGCAGCTCAACGATTGTTCTCACACTAAACTAAACTTACTCCGCTGACGAACAACAACTTCTGACGGCCATCAATCCTCCTGCTCAGGATCCTCTGTGTTGCCTTCAGACCCCAAAACGAAATATGGCTGAAGTCTGTTTTTACGTGTTTTCTGATGAGCAAGTGAACGACACAGATGCATCGTTGAAACTAAAAACCGACAGAGTCACAGAGAAACTAAAAGGAATGTTCTAATAAAGGGTTAACTAGCACTGTATTAATTGGCGGCATGTTTTATATCATTAACTGCAGATTGTCTTCAGACGATACTTTTTTATATTGATTTATTGATTTCTGGTTATTTCAGTGACGGCTTAGAGCTACGTCGCCAGAATCAAGTCCTTCAAAAGAACAATAATGTGACTTTGATCATTTATTTCAATTGTTTAAACTGTTCTCAGCCACAAAAGATATAATTGAAACTGAAAGCTTCTGACTTTATTTGAATTCATAAAAGAATTCTTGGACCCCAAAAAAGAAAAACGTAAAAAACCGAACAAAACTATCTTTAATCAAAGCAATAACGGATCATTTAATTTATTCAGTTATTTGTATTTTCAGAGTTTTAAATGACAATAACTTTGTAGCGTTTTATAAAAGTGTTGTTGGTGAAACATCTCAGAATATCACTCTTTTGAAAATGTCTTCAGACGCATGGATTGTGTTTTTCTTTGTTTTCCTTGAAGCCGTCGTGAAACGCATGTTGGAGAAATACTTTGTCCAGCAGATCGTTGTGAAGAATAATAACTCAAATGTGTGCTGGTTGTTGGGCAACCATGTAAGTTTTATATTTGTAAAAATAGCAACTTATTTTAACAATTTAACATTTTTTTAATGGAGGGCTGTTCTCACATTTCACTCTGTAGAGAATTAAGAGTTTTGTACATAATGGTGTAAAGTGAAATGACGGCCCAGATACGATGATGTACAATAATTATGTTGCTATTACGACCGATGTCTAAATACAGAGATATAAATAAGAACAGCTCCATGTAATGCTTATTTATCTGTCCTAGAATAATTACAATGTTGTTGAGACAAGTTGACATTTTGAATTTGTAGTTTTTTACTGTCAGACACTGAAACTGTTACATTCTAACATTAATAAAATGTGATTATAATGTGATTAAGACGCCCAGAAAACATTGATATTGAACAGAATCACGGATTATGATCTAAAATGTCGGCTCATGTCAGAACGGTTTCGGTAATTTAAAGAATTAAAAACATGTTTATGCCAAAAACTTATGGCTGAGACTTTCTGTGTAGAAATACTAGTATTAGATATCAAAGTATACTCAAAGAAACTGAAATAACTGTACTGTACTCAATATGCAGATCAGAAACATGTACATTATAATGTGGAATCATAATTATTGATGAATGTGTGTATTTAAAGGTGGAGCTAATTTAAATTACTTTATTTACTGCTGAGTCCCCAGAAATCAATAACGTTCTTTATAATAATACATCATTATTTGTTATATTTTGTATTATTAATCTGAATCTGCAAACTAAGTAAAGGTATTGAATAAATGTAGAGGATTAAAAATAAAAACGTTTCCCTCTGAATTGTAGTATAAAGGAAAGTACAAGTAGCTTAAAATTGTACTTCAGTATAGTACTTGGGTAAATGTACTTAGTTAGTTTCCAGATAAAATGTTTGCCAGCTGTGACCCCAACAGCATAATCAAATATTTATAATAGATATGTTATATATGTAATGTGTATATATAACATTAACATCAATAATAAGACACTACAAATTCAAAATGTCAACATCCGCTAATACAAGCTGCTTATGTTGCATCGCTGCACACATTGAGCTGCATTGACGTTCACGATCTCTGTGTTTTCATTGAGCCATGTCACCACCACTCTAAACCACGGCCCGACGGACGACAGGTTTAACACACCGTGTTGTTCACATGATGGCCGACAGGTTGTTTCTTTTGTTTGTAATTAAAAGATAATTATGATAATTATCAGAGTTGTATGTAACTTTATCGTGACTTGGAACCCTGACGTTTGTTTGCTTCGAACGCGGTGGGTATTTTTGGCATTAAACAGAAAACTTAAATTTTAGTGTATGTTCTTGTCTGTTTTTCAACATAGAACACTTTTTTGCCCCTTAAGAGTAGATTTGGAGTCCTCTTTGTGTCCACCGGGTGAATGAGAGTCCAGTAGTCTCTCTTTTAGCTCCGCTTTTGGTCTCCACCTCCTGCTGAGGCAGATATGCGTCTCTTCAGCTGCTAAATGCTCCTCTGTGTTCAACAGCTAGTTCCTCCGTCTGTCTGCTGTTTGCTGCTGACCAGGTAGTGTACCGTCTTTCTACAGCTTTATCTCAGCCGAAACACGATGCCATGGCCTCGAAGTGACCGTGTTTGGACTGCAGAGGAGTCGCGTAGAGACGCTGTATACTCCTCTCGTAGCAACCCGTCAATTACAAGGTGAACCGTGATCAATATCAATGAACATCATGCTGTATTGAAGAAGACTTGAAACTAGAGATTGAGACCATAAACTCATGTTTACAATGTTTACTGAGGTAATAAATCAAGTGAGAAGTAGAGTCATTTTCTCATAGACTTCTATACAACCAGAGGAGTCGCCCCCTGGTGGTCATTAGAGGGAATGCAAGTTAAGGTTTTAAGGTATACTTGCTTTTAACATGTGACCACGTGGTCAAAAGCTATTTTGAAAACGTGTTGTGAAAATATTGCTTGAAAATGCATTTAGAGTAAAGTCTGGGTATGAGAATGAGTTCAAGGAATATAATGTAGTAATTTAGTGTAATACAATTTTAAAAAACGAATGACTTGTAAATAAAAACAGCATTGAAGACTATTGTTGTATTCCAAATGCTGTAACAGCCTCCATCGTATCATGAGACTCAAATGGAACTAGGAAGTGAGTGAACATGGATAATTATTTGAACCCCTGATGAGGACAAATATCCATCTTCTATACGAATAAACATGTTTCAAATGGTGAACTGTTCCTCGATGGCACAACGGGGTCTGACCTCCCAGCTGCTTCTTATATAAAATGTACAATCAGCAACGATATTGTGTCAGCCATCTCTTTATTGTTTTATAATAACGTGAAGAATGAAGGAAGCAAATACAGGTTAAACGAGAACATCAAGTGAAGCGTGTCAGTTACATTTGAAGAATAATCACAAAGGGTTCGTTACTGAGACGAGTTTGTCATAATGTCATCACGTACTTTAATAAAAAATCAGTAATCTGTAGTAGTTTGAATTTCATTCATGATTAATCGTTGTCGAATGACGAACAGGAACAGAGGTGTGTTTCATTAAAGCTGCTCACTCTTGCTCTCCCAGCCTTTGTAAAACTTCCTGGTCTTCTTTGGCCAATGCCGTTTCTTTCCCCTCCTGTTGCTGATTGGCTGTCTCCCCTGCAACTCAAAGGTGTCCTCCAATAGTGTTTCTCCTCTGGGGGAGTAGCTGATGTAGGACCAGGAGAGGGCGGAGCCTTGGTACGGCCTAAAAACAACAAAACAAATAGTGGATAAAAAACATGAATATAATAATGATAAAATAACATCAACTACAACAACTATTAATATTGTTTCAAATTATTATAAATAATAATATATGACAGGACATTTAATGATAAAATAACATTGTGGTATTCAGTGCTGGTGGTGTAGGTTCTCTGTAGATGACGGCACACATCGGCACGCTTTCCAGATGGAGGGCAGGCAGCTGGAGGCAGGTTCAATACTGCAGCAATAAGGCGTCTGGTTTGAGCTGTTTACAGCTGCTCCAACCCATCGAATGGAGGGAAAAACAAGGGCTACTTTCAAGTCCCGAAAAAACAAAAACTCACAGAGAAACGGCGACAGACATGGATCAAAAACCTCTAAAGTCTGGAGGAGCGGAGTAATTTCGCGAACTACATAGCTAGCTTTTGTTTTTAGCGATGCTAGCTACCCGGGAAAACAACAAGACGGCAGTCGTTCAATGCTTCTTTGGTTCCGATGTCGTGGACCCGACCGCTCACGAAATAGTTGCAAGTGTAGGAAATTTGAGTGTAGAACTGCATGTTTAGGAGTTATAATAAAAGTGTTTAATGATTCACATTTAAGAATTCATAATCATAAGTGTTATGGAAATGCATAATTAAGATAAACATAAAGTGTTTTAGGATTAGTAGCTAGATGGAGAATTTGAGACATGAAGCTTTTGTTTATAATTGAAACCGACTGACTCTTTGGAAAGGCTGGTCTCCCACAGTTTAAGAGGCTCTCGAACTCAACACAAGCCTTCAGACTCTTGTACGCCTTCATCTGGCAAGCCGTGTGAGGAGGAGGTCTGGAGGACCATTTGTAATGTCGATGGCCTCCACACCGCGTGGCAAAAAATCTCTTCCATAGGGATCACATCCAATATGTGTTTCTGTTTTCTGGCGATAACTGCTGCGCGTAGGTTCAACCAACCCTTTTATGTGTTCACTGTCCATTTCCAATTTGCGCATTATATATAGGTTCTTCCCTTCCTGCCCGCCATCTGAATTCTGCGCGTCATAATAGTCAAAAACAAGCTATACAGAGAACGCTCACATATTTCAAAACGGGACACACACACACTTACGCGTAGATGCCGCTGGTCATGTAGTTGAAGACTTCTCTGTATCTGAGAGGATAATCCCAAATCTGGACGTCTGTCAACTGACCGTCAAAACCTGAAAAATCCATCACAGGCTCACCTGACCAGACATACTGAACACACACACACACACAGAGAGAGAAGACAGATAATATTTGAGACAATAATGAAGATTAAAGATGACTGCAGACAAAATGAACCAAGAGTTTGTCTGATATTATTGTCAAGTGTCAATTATTGTCAAGATCTTCTGCTGGCCATCGAGCAGGCATACCAGCCTGTTGGATTGGATCTCATATTTCATGGAATATTGTGCACAAGCGTATTAATAGTGTGATTCAGTTTGCAACTGTTTGGCTTCTGTAGTTATGAAATATCTTTTTATTTGATTTTGACTCGAACCAGCTAGTTTTTGACTCTGCCTTGGAAGAGGAACCCTTTGACTCTTTGTTCAAACCCTAACAGTGACGCCACGACAACCACCTCCACTTCTTATTTACAGTCTACGGGCTGAAGCTACAAAAATGCAAAACAAGTACATTTTGCTCCAGTATGTGCTGCTTTGTTCTCACCTGAAGGGGCAGCCTCTTCCTGATGCTGATGTTTGAGCCACTAAACACCTGGGCCACATTCTTCATGGAGTCCACAGTGAAGCAGACTCTGTTCCAGATGTCCGGTCCAATGTTTGGCCAGAACTTTATGTTAGGTCGAAAGTACTGGCTGTAGTAACCGTATCTTGTATCGGTCAGCACATACGACCCAGCATCACCGACACCAAACTCCATGGCTCTGCTGGATGGACTGAGTGTGAAGAGTGAGGAGACGCTTTCGGCCAGGTAACGCAGACACACAGACACACCTGCAGGAGTCACATGGGCAGTGTTGATTGACAAATTACGTTTTGTAAAATGAACAGTTGTTTGGTTGTTGTAGCGCATTAAATAAAAAATAAACACGAAAGTAAATAGTGCAGTCAATAGAAATATAACTACGCTTTGCAGATATGTTCTTTTATGTTTTGGATTCATATTTAAATATAAATGTTTTATTGTTATCTTGATAGAAAATGTTTCCTTCAGTTAGCTTTGATTAGCTTCCTGCCAACACAAAACAACCACAAAGAGACAAAAATACACAAAACAACCACAAAGAGACACAAATACACAAAAGGACTACAAAGAGACACAAAACAACCACAAAGAGACACAAAATGACTACAAAGAGACACAAAACAACCACAAAGAGACACAAATACACAAAAGGACTACAAAGAGACACAAAACAACCACAAAGAGACACAAATACACAAAAGGACTACAAAGAGACACAAAACAACCACAAAGAGACACAAATACACAAACGGACTACAAAGAGACACAAAACAACCACAAAGAGACACAAATACACAAAAGGACTACAAAGAGACACAAATACTCAAAATGACTACAAAGAGACACAAATACACAAAACAACCACAAAGAGACACAAAACACAAAAGGACTACAAAGAGACACAAAACAACCACAAAGAGACACAAATACACAAAAGGACTACAAAGAGACACAAATACTCAAAACAACCACAAAGAGACACAAATACACAAACGGACTACAAAGAGACACAAAACAACCACAAAGAGACACAAATACACAAAAGGACTACAAAGAGACACAAATACTCAAAAGGACTACAAAGAGACACAAATACACAAAACAACCACAAAGAGACACGAATACACAAAAGGACTACAAAGAGACACAAAACAACCACAAAGAGACACAAATACACAAAACAACCACAAAGAGACACAAATACACAAAAGGACTACAAAGAGACACAAAACAACCACAAAGAGACAAAAAACAACCACAAATACACACAAAACAACAACAACAAGACAAAACAACCACAAAGAGACACAAAACAACGACAGAGACATGAAACTCTCTGGTGCTGATAACTTATGGCTGTAGCGGATAACCTGTATCTTTAAATACTTATAACAATGCCTGCTAATTGTCTAGTTTCGTCTTTATATACTTGTTCGACTTCAATCCTTATTTTGTCTTGCTGCATTTTGCTGGGAAAAAATCCATGAAAAATATCTTGAATTATTCCCACAAATAAATGAATAAAGTTAAAGTTGTTGGTGATATTAGCCAGCCTTTTATTTTACAGGTTTTGGGGTCTGAAGGAAAGAATTAATTATTTTCTGTAAAAAAAATTAAAAAAATAGAATTGAATCAGAATAAACTGACAGTATGACAAAAAAATTATAGTATAATAAATACGATGATTTAGTTAAATGACTCTTTAAGTCTATCCCCCCCCCCCCTGTGGTCAGAAATCACTTAATGTAGCTTCAATCTGCAAAACGTAATGAAGAACATCCTCAACAAACAAGCATGTAAATGAGTTCATTTAATACCATCACTTCTTATCAGGAGAACACGAGAGCAAACCTGTCCGTTAAAGTAACCCGACACTGGTGTTTCTGTGTAGTTATGTGGTTTGTGAATGTACTCACCTCTAGTTGCAGGTGCTGTGGTCCAGGGACGGTTGGTGGTGGTGTAGGGTGGTTTGGTAGTGTAGTAGGGACGGTTGGTGGTGGTGTAGGGTGGTTTGGTGGTGTAGTAGGGACGGTTGGTGGTGGTGGTGTAGGGACGTTTGGTGGTGTAGTAGGGACGGTTGGTGGTGGTGGTGTAGGGACGGTTGGTGGTGTAGTAGGGACGTTTGGTGGTGTAGTAGGGACGGTTGGTGGTGGTGGTGTAGGGACGGTTGGTGGTGTAGTAGGGACGTTTGGTGGTGGTGGTGTAGGGACGGTTGGTGGTGTAGTAGGGACGTTTGCTGGTGTAGTAGGGACGGTTGGTGGTGTAGTAGGGACGTTTGGTGGTGGTGTAGTAGGGACGGTTGGTGGTGTAGTAGGGACGGTTGGTGGTGGTGTAGTAGGGCCGGTTGGAGGTGTAGTAGGGACGGTTGGTGGTTGAGTAGGAAGGATAATAATAGGGTGGATAGAAGGATATTCCTCCTCTATCACGAGACAAAGTGAACATCTTCCCGTTTAAACTTTGTCCAGTTGTTTCTAGAGGAAGAAAGAGGAAAAGAAACCACAAACCAGCATTATATTAAATCTCCTTTTCACTCATGCGCCCTCACACCATACAATACAGTACATTCTGTTAATTAGAATTGTTTGTCTCGTTAAATCATGAAAGGATAAGTTTGGTGATGGATTTCAATTTTGTTATTGTCAACAAATCCCATGAGAAGACCAAAAGCAACAACGTGTTATTCCGTCTCTCAACCTTTCCTGACTTCTCTCTGTGGCTCTGAGCTCGGAGTCTCTTGGTTCCTACTGAAGATGTAAATGTTCAAAAAACCGATCACAAATATTAAGTGTCATATTAAATGTCTTAAAACAGGAGTTTTTAATCGAACATCCCTCAAACCAGGCTGTTCATACAGCGTTCACACTGTAAAAACTGTGGTTGGGGTTAATTCATAATTCGAAAATAAATAGCAGAAACCTTTACATAATAAAAAAGACATGTACAGTTTGGAATTAAACTGAGCTGAATTCATCACATTTTAATAATTTCATAATTACACTCTACTTAGTTTTCTTTGATGAGTTTCTACAACAGTGGAATAATCAGAACAAGGGAAACAAACAAGTAGTGTCAGGAGTGGATGAGAGAAACTGTATACATACATATATTTACTGCCGAGGTTCTTTGTGTTTAATTATTTTTAATGCATTCCCCATCATCGTGTTTTTAGTCTGCATACAATTTATTTCCAGGGTGAAGACACTACATATTAATTAAATTATTTAAAGGTCCACTACGCAGGATCTTGCTACATCTAGTGGTAAGGTTGCAGATTGCAACCAACTGAAACTACTGAATTGTGCTGAACGTGAAGGGAGAAGAATTATGGTCGAAAACACAAATAGCCCGATGAAGTAAGTGCTTGATTTGTCCGTTCTGGGCTTCTGTAGAAAACACGGCCCCCTAGAAACAAACTGCTCATTCTAATCTCACGGAAACACAACAGGCTTTATTTGCAGGTGATTATACACGAAAGAGAACAAAGTTATTGATATCATAATCAATTTCTGCCGATAGATCCCGCCAAATGCTCCACACTGTACCTTTAAATAACATAATGAAAACGTGCTGAGAGCTCAGTATGAAGTGTAGAACTGGGTCACAGCTTCGGTCTCACCAAGACAAAAAAAACAAGGAAGTTTGTGCTTTGACGCTGAACCTGAACCAAGGTTTGTTTCCTGTTTCCCAACACACACACACACACACACACACACACACACACACACACACTGACAGACCCACCTCGAACTGATTTTGTTGTTTCCCAACACACACACACACACACACACACACACACACACACACACACACACGCACACACTGACAGACCCACATTTTTTAAATATCTCAAATAACTTAAATGCAAGTTGTACAAACAAAACTAAATCAAACTTCGACGACACCTTGTGCAACATGTCCAACAGTAAACAAAACCGGAATATTAATTCAACTGTGTGTGTTTTACCCATCTTGTGAGGACATTAATCTGTTTACACAGTCACATTGTGGGGACTTACCTTTCTTATGGGGACAAAATGCACATCCTTATCCATATCCATATTACATAATTCATCACATTTTAGGGTGAAGACTTGGTTTAAGCTGAGTGTAAGTATTTTAGTTTGGTTGTGGTTCTAAGTCTCCAGGAAATAAATGTAAATCAATGTAATGTCCCCAAAAGTCATTAAAAAACCAAAGTGTGTGTTGGTACCTTCTGTTGGCCGTATCGTAGCTGTGACAGCCAAAGCTGACATCACCGCCATCACAATGGGAACGTAAAGCGGCCTGCTCTTCATCCTCATCGTCATCCTCGGGCCGGCTGACCAGAGTGTCTGCAGTGAAGCGTCTCCGTGTCCTCGCTGTGAGGATGTGTGTCTTATCTGTGCGTCGACCCCTTTTGAACGAGCTGCAGCTCAAACACTTTCATTTCCTGGTTCAGAGCTGAGTTTCATTTCTGCAGACAGAAAGTCCTCTTCTCTCCCTCCTGTTGTTCTGCTCATCTCTCATTTAGATTTACTCAACTTCTGTCCTGAAGTACAACTTTGTGGTGCTTAATACTACACAACATTTCTTTGATAACTTTAGTTACTGAGCAAATTCAGATTATTCATACAAAATATGATCAACAAATAAATGATCCATTGAAGTATCATTTGTGTTGGTAGTTAACTTACAGCAGAGTTAGTGGGGACTAGATTTTCTAAAAATACAGTAATGGAATGTAACTAAGTACTCAAGTGCTGTACTTCAGTTTAAATTCAAAGTATGTCTTGAGTATTTTAATTGCATGGAACTACTTCACTGACACTGAATCCCAAATATTATACTTTGTAGGCCTACTCCACTGCATTTGTGTGACTTTAGTTACTTTACAGATCATCCCCTTCGTATTTTCTAGTTTGGTGAATTTCAATGATTCTGATGAACTGAAGAGTCTTTCAAAACAAACAAACAACATGAAACGATCTGCCAGTAAACCAGAGAAGGCTTTGCGATCGACGGCTCAGTGTTACATAATGGAGTGTTGCACAATCACTGTGGAGGAAACCAGCTCGTCCAGAATGACGGACCACGTGATGATGTCTCGCAAACACACCACAGTCTGTGTGACAGGTGTCACGTCCTCTGTGGTTCCTCTGCGAGTTGAGTATAAAGACGTTAATCTCAATGTACAATAAAACACAAGGATTCAGTGTTTTCTTTAGTCCTGGTGGTGTTGAGAGGGCTTTGAAACAGCTTTTAGACTTTCATGATGCATAATTAATTGTGCAGAAAATATAAAATGATAAAACTTGCAGACACTTTGTTGTGGAGGTTTGAGATGGTTTCGTTAATGACGTCCTGTTTTCGGCGCTGCGTGTGTGTGTGTACTTCTCTTTTCACTGACAGACAGACACCACACACACCATGCAAACCGCTGCTAACCAGAACTAAGGTTAACAGTATATGAACAACTCGCTGTGTCAATGAGTCTGTCTGTCGGGTCCTTAAAAAGCCTCATTTCACAGGTGGATCGAGCGTTTTGCATCGGCCGGGACAAAGTGTGTGATAATCTGATTAAACACCACATTTGTTGAGGAATATGCACCATGTCGTCATGATAACAGCTGACTTATTAAAGCTAGAGTTTGCTGAAGCTGGAATTTAAGATTCAACAAGTCTTCCAAAAGTAAACCACAAAACATGTAGTTTGTTGCTGTGATGCGCAGCAAATCAGCAGGACGACATCATGTGTCCACGGCCTTCAAACTAAAATAAAAGTAATAAATCTGGCACAGCTACGGTCAAGAGTCTGGATCCAACAATCAATCTCAATCTCTAGTTTCAAGTCTTCTTCAATACAGCATGATGTTCATTTAGTACATTATGGTCCATTCAGAGTCAACCGGACCATAAAGCAGGGGATGGGTGAAACAAAGTGAATTATCAAACGTATATCTTTGAAATGATAAGTTTAACTATTAAAGACAATATTTGGTGATGTGGAAATGGTCATTTACAAACTCACCTGTTGTTAATTGGGTCGCGACGGTCCCCCGAAAAAGATTTAGCAAACACTAAACTAAGTGTAAACTGTTTTTTAGACTGAACTACAGGACACAGTGAGTTATAATTCAATCATTGATCGTAAACTACTCCCATGTCTTTGTCCCTCTGTGTGTCCGTGCAGTGGTTCGTCCAGGCCTCCTGTGCCGTCAGCGGGACGGGTCTGGTCGAGGGTCTGGACTGGCTCTCAGACCAGATCCTGAAACGGAGGACTCTGATGTGAACGAGCTCCGGGCCTTCTGCTTTGTTTTGTTTCCTGCTGAGTCAGGCGGTCTGGCGGACTGAGCCGAGCCGGTGAATCCAGGAGGACCATGAAGGATCCCTCTGAATTAAAAAAACACCGTGTTCACTTCCTGTAGATCTGTAAGAACACTCACAATGTAGAGTTTGAGCCACATTCAGGTCAGAACACGGGGATGTTGAGTACATAAAGGTATTTTCATACTTTCTATTTGAATTGTGTTGCCTCAGACTGCTGTTGCAGTGAGTGGTGTACAAAGCTTTATATTTGTGCCTGTGAAGTATTCCTACACGTCCTGCTCACTTTATACTTTAACTTCACAAGACTGGAGTTAATGTCTTTCTATTGTTTTATATGTTTATGGTGAAACCAGACGGTTGATAGAACAAACATCACGATAATGTATTGATTATATAAATTCTGTATGAATATAGATTCATAAAACAACACTGCAGAAGTCAAAGCGTTAAAAGCTTTAAAACTCTATTTTATTTTGTGTATCAGAAGTCTCTGGTGATGTTCACTGTTGTTTGAGGTGGATTATCTTCATGCACTGATTTTGTTCATATTTTCGTTGGTTTGATGATTATGTTTCCGCAGATGTTGATATTCAGTTCATGTTTGCTGTCATTAGTGATTTTACACTTGAAATAAACATATATTTAAATCAACTATATTTTCACCAGTTATTTTTGTAAAACTATTTTTTTGCTGATATTTTACTTGTTGCTTTCTGGGTAATCAGTTCAGATATTTCTGTAACATTTTGGGCTTTTCAATTTTCAGTCTTTATGAAAATCTATATATTTATTTCTTTTTGGGGTTTATTTTGCTCATATATATTCTCAAAGAAAGTTGCTTTGGTGGCCAGTTTGTGTGTTTATTTTAATTTAAATACAAACGGATCTGTACAAAATGAATTACTATAATTTAAATCACATTACCTCTGATTTACAAGATGCATCACAGTCAGAAAGCATTCATATTTTAAGTTGCAGCTTTATGATAAAATCTTCTGAATACATTGTTTTCAACACTCAATACAATAACAAAGTGGAAACAAGATTTTCATTTTTGTAGGATTAAGAAAAAACTCTTTGTTAAGACACTTTAAATTGATCTCAGGTGTTTCTTGTTGATTAGAGACCACCTGTGACCACCATGATTTGGAAAGACACACACACACACACACACACACACACAGAGCTGATAATGCACATCAGAGGAAGCTCAGAGAACAGGATCGTGTGGAGGCACAGATCTGAGGAAGGCTGCAGAAACATGTCTGCTGCTTTGAAAGAGCTCAGTGGCCTCCACGATTCTAAATGAGAGAGAAGCTTTGGAACAACAAGCCAAAACCGAGCAGTGTTCATGGGGGAGAAGGGCCTTCATAAGAGGGAGAAACCTCCAGAAGGACAACCATCGATCACCCATCAGGCCTGCATGTCTGAAGCCCCTCCTCAGTGACAGACACTTGAAAGCTGCTTGGAGTTAGAAGCAGCCAAAGAGTGAGAGAAAACAACACTCTACGGGACCACCATCCTCAACACACAGCCAACACAGCGCATGATCGTCCTCGAGGGAAACCAGCGAGAACCGGGACGTGAGACTCATCCAACATCTCTGGAGAGACGCGAAGAACCCGACGGAGATCTGCAGAGAAGACCGGCAGGAAATCCAAGTGGGTTTATCTGTGGACACACAGCAGCTGCAGTTTAGGGTTAGGGAAGGAAACTAGGAGGGGAGAAGTTGTGATCTAGATTGTCAAGAAAATCCCCAAATCCAGATGTGCAAAGGTTCATACAGAAGACTCAATACTTGCATCAGTGTGATGTTTTAGTTTCTTCTCTTCAGTACATTTGCCAAAGATTAAAATAAAAACCTGTTTTCACTTTGTCATTGAGTATCTAATGGAGATCTATAAGTGGGGAATATTCATTTTAAATTACTTTAGCATCCAGCTGCTGCATTACAAAATGTTAAGTGCTCTGGATACGTTCTGAATTAACTGCACATCTGTCGCTGCTTTTTGAGAAATGGAAACAATGTCAACGAATTTAGAATTAACTCTTACATCATGTTGAGTCAGCTGTGTTGAGTGAACTTATTCAGCTAAGAGTGATGGATAACTGGTTGAAATATCTGTATTTCATATTATTTTAGGTATATATATATATATATATATATCTCATAGTATTTAGGACAAGATGCTAACCACCAACAGGTTCGCTTGATCTAAAAACAGACGGACTCAGGCGGGTGGAGTTAGTGCTTTTTATTTATCACTGAAAAGCCTTTTTTTAATTATCATTTATGACACTGAAACAATTATCACTGAAACATATTTACAGTTCAACATCATCGATCCCGTTTGTTCCTGCGTCAGTAAAGTGCAGCTTCTTCAACACGAGGTCTTCACCCGTCTACAGCAAGAACACATCCTCCCAAAACAAACGGCATCATCAGTGACCGTTGACTTAGGCTTTTCAGAAACATCCTCTTCATCGTCCGCCACAGGAGGCTGTGACCTCTGACCCCTGATACAAGATTAATGAATAATATCTGTGAACAGAAAGCGATCCCAAACAAATGACACGGATAAACCCAGCACAGCAGATACATATTCAGGAGAAACACGCCGACTCAGCTGATTATGTGGTTAAGTGTTAAAAATGTTAATTTTCTTCAACCAGCGAATCAGAAAAGACAAACGTTTGAGCCCCAAACTTCTTTTTCCAGTTTTTAAAATGGAGAACCGTTGACAAATAAGGCCGAAGTGAGATCATTTGATCAGATTTGTGCTTTTGTTGTTTATCTTAACAATATGATACAATACAGGATTATTATTATTGTTAATGAGCAATACTTTCATGCGTCTATTCATTTTGTCGGAGGCAGAACTTGCAGATATGTGGAAAGAAAAATAATCTTATTATGAAAAAAATTTCAACATCAGATTTTTTTTCGATTCTGTGGTTTCACAACCTCCAGGTTTCCTGTGGCGGCCATGTTGGCGCCGTCCTGACACGTGCGCACGCACGCACGCACACACAACGCTGGACAAAACAAATTGCCGACAATTCCCCCAACAAACACAGAAAAGGTGAATTCTGAGACATAAAGTTATTTGCTTTGGAGGATTTGATAAAATGCTGCTGGACATTCCAGTGGTTCATATATTTGTTTTTAAAAGAACCGATAATTTTGTCTTCATTAAACGGTAACAACAAACAATAAGTCTGTTAATCAATTGTAAATCTTTGAGTGTTGGAACTTTAAGATTTTAGTTTGACACGAGCACGCTTTGTGGATCAGAACATTGTCCATGTTTTATTTTGTTTTACTTGGAATATAAATCATTTTTAACCTGCAAATCCACCAGATCCGGACCGGATGATGTGTGTGTAATTGAACCGCTGCCTTCAGTTCTTCTGAATAAACTGTTGATGAACTGTGAAAATCAGCTGTCAGAGACTCAGAGTGTTGATCCCTGATGAACGAAGATTTCACGCTTCATCACTCTGATGTGGTCATGATGATGATTAACTTACTGAAACAGTCAAAAGTACCCACAGATTCTCACTTAAGAAGCTGGAACCACGAATGATCGATCATTTAAAATAGCTGCAGATATATTTCCTGTTCAGATTGATCGACGTCTTGTTTAAAGATTTTAGAAGAACACGAGTGAAAACCAGTGACTGTCTGGAGGGAAAGATTGCAACACTGCAGGATGCTTCTTTTTTTAAATGGTCAGGAAGAACAGGAAGTACTCTTCAAAATAAGACTCTTCGGCCTTCGTCTTTTTGTTCTGTGATCTCGGGGAAACCTTCACCTCCGAACTGTCTCACTCTGACGTTTGTCTCCGTCTGATCCTCGTTCATTAATCTGCACATGTTGCTCTTTAACTCCTCCGTCGTTGCGTTTACTCTTTCTATAAAATAAACATTAAACAAACAGTAACTTGCAGGTTAAATCTATACGTGTGTCCTTTTCTGGAGAGCCGGTATGAAAAGCTTTTTTTTTTTTTTACACAAAGAATAAAAACAAAAGTCTGACGAGACGTTTCCACTCATACTGCCCTCCTCTTCTTCTTCCTCCTCCTCCTCCTCCAGTGAGGGTACGTTTAGTTTATCCTCCAGCTAGAGCGGGAGCGCATGTTTTCCAGTCGCAGGCAGCCCGGGCGGGCGGGTGTTGTTCCCCATCCTCTGACTCCTGAGCTGGTAAAACATGGCTCCCCCGTTTGGATTCGTCAGGCTTCAGACTCGCCCTTCTTCTTCCCCTCCTCCCCGGCATCGCTGTCCTCCGATTGGCTGTTGCTGAGCACCAGGAATTGTCCGTCGGCGGCGGGTTGGTTGGGGGGGCGACTCGAGGCGGCAATCAAGCGGCTCTGCTCCTCCAGATCCTGCAGAAAAATGACAACGTTAAATATGTTGAAGTATCTAATATTCCTTGATTATAATTATTAAATCATTATGTGTTCATCACTTTAATGTTGCAGCTGGTGGAGCTCATTTTAATTACTTTATATACTGCTGGGTAGTTTAATCTATAATTTAATGATTTATATCAGAACATGCACATTATCAAATGTATTTAGATTATAATTAAAACTGATAAACTAAACTGAAGAAATGTTATCTTTGGGTTTCGGACATTTGAAGACACAAATTGTGTAATTTTTAATTTTTAGGTTAATAATTGTTCGTTGGATCTCTTGATTATTTCAGGTAAAGATTATGAGGATTCTACGATAAAACCTAAATATATCTAAAGCACACTGAGCTGGGGTTAAAGGTTAAGAGTAAAAGGAAACTACAGCTGCACCCTTCATCTATTTGACTTGCAGTACTTCCTGTCGCTGCCCTTATAAAGTACGAACTGTCGAAAGCAGAATGCAAACAAGTCATAACGTTGCTCCTTGAGCTTTGACCCTTTTTGCTGCTTTACCCGTCGACTTCTGTCAATATTCTCTCTCTCTCTCGCTCTCTCTCGCTCGATGTGACGGATCTTCTATCGTGCAAAGGATTATGGGTCAGAACAGCCAGAAGCATGCAGCAACACTTTTTGGCACATTACGACCGTAATGTCTTTTCCTGACCACTTGACCACAAACCCATGTTTACTGAGGGAATAAATCAAGTGAGAAGTTGTCATTTTCTCAGACTTCTATACAATCTGAAGTCTGTCAGGAGTCGCCCCCTGCTGGTCAGTAGAGAGAATGCAAGTTTTAGGATTCTTCCTCATCGGCTTCACTCGGCAGACCCGGAAGTTGCCGCCTGGTTTCAGTACATTGAGGAGTTAAATGTCAAAGATCACCTTCTCTATCTGCTTCTGTTTGCTGAGCTCCTCCTGCTGTTTCTCTTTCGCCTTGTCGTGCTCCTTCCTCTTCTCCACGGCCTTACGGTCCTACACAACAACCAGACGACAAAAATAAATTCACCCGAAGACACCGGCTCCAAAACGCTGTGAGTTAAAGTTATCGATCCGTCTCACCATCTCGGAGTGGAAGGCTATCTGCTTGGCCAGGCCGACGCTGTCGCAGATCTGAAACACGTGAAGAAGACACACGGGGAGGTCAGACAGACAGACAGACAGTTTGTGGACAGTGAGACTAACGGAGAGACAGACACAGAACAACCTTCTCTCCGTCGTTGTTGGACTCGAAGATGTAGCCGACGGCTCGGCTGTCAGCCGGCCCGTCCGCCGTCTGCAGGACGAACCCAAACAGCCTCTTGTTGTCCTGATGGGACGAACACTGAACCACGCTGGTGAGAGGGAACTACAGGAGAGAGGAGAGGAGGACACGAGGGAAGGAAAGAGGGGACGCATCAATAGACGGAGACTAAAGCTTCCCGAGCAGAAGACGTGAGCGGAGATCCTCTCACCCTGAGTCGAGTGATTTGTGTCTGAGGATCAATGAGTCTGAAACGAAAAAAACATGGAAATCAAAGACCTTTTGTTGAACAGATACTTTACACAAATGTGTTCATTAATAACTTCTTCATAATGTTGTCGTGAATTCTGTCCTACTTGATCTCAATGATAAACCAGCCTTTTTGCAGAAAAAGATTTCCCAGTATGAAGACGCCATATTTAGGTTTTAATTTGACATTTAAAGTCATTTTTTCATCTACATAGTACGCCGGTGTATTCGGGTCATCTAAGGTTCCTCTTGTGACTTTTGTCTCTCAATGATACGTGAATCATACTTGAGGCAGTCGCAGGTGACCAGCAGGTGCGACTCGGTCATCCTGAAGATGTTGTGGATGGCTCTGGCTGCCAGGATCTGCCTCATGGTCTCAGGGATGACTTCCGCTGACTCGGCGGTCCTCACCTCCATGGAGCCCAGGAAGCGAACGATGAAGAGCTGGTGGAGGATCGAGTCTGGGCGATAAAAATGTATACCGAAGTCTGAAGCGGTCTTATGAAACCAAAACATACCGAAAACGCTTCTTCTGATGGATCATAATTCTCACGTTTGTAATGTTTGTCCAGGTATGTTTTTAGGTGAGACATGGTCTCAGTTCTGCCCCCTGTGGCCGATGAGGGGAATAACACCCACCACTACCGACAACTGTATTTAAAGTGGATGGTTTCATCCCCCGTCCACAAGGGGGCAGCAGTGAGCCAACTAAGGTTCATCGCATGAGAGTAGGCAATCACACTTACTCTGACAGTCATCAATAAAAGTGACAACATTGAAACTGACTGCAAGAGAAATCATGGAAATTGGTTTTCAAATTTCATATAAAATATTTAACAAGAGCCAGACGGTACCGTCACTGTCTTCTGATGTGCCTGACTCTCCAAATGGATTACTCCTTCTGTGGACGGACACACACACACACACACACACACACACACACACACACACACACACACACACACACACACACACACACACACACACACACACACACACACACACACACACACACACACACACACACACAGTATTGAACACCAACCAACAGCTGCTACATTACCAGACAGAACACAAGCTTTCTACCCCAAATACAAACTCTCACTCACACAAATAGTGATACTTTGATCGGGTCAGTACATTTCTTTTTAAATATTTCAATATAAAAATCATACAAGTCTTTCATTTTGAAGGGGGGTCAAATATATATCAAATATACAGATATGTTGTTGTTCAATACACTATTAATTGAGGCAACTATTGTTTTTTTTATTGTGGCTTTTGTTTATTTTTACTTGAGGCTTTTATTGTGAAAGGTAAGAACAGAGGGATTGGATCTGGTCTACGCTGCCTTTGTCATTGAGTAGCAAAGTTTGCCGTCAAAGTATTCATGACAAAAACAGCTCGAAAAAATATATTGACAGTGCAAATTAATCGCATAAAAAAAAAAAAACGCTTTAAGAGATGTAAGACAGAACATTTAAATATCATTTTTAAGTAATTGTGTGAACTGACGCTTATGTCGAAAATAAGGGAGACATGAGGTAGCTTTAGCATCCGTGTCTATCACACACACACACACACACACACACACACACACCTACCTGCCAGACTGTGCTGCCGTCTTGCTCTGTCCTGAGTTCTCCTCGCTGACGGGGGATATGATGTCAAACTGGATGGGCGTGTCCGGGGCAACCAGGGCGTCCAATGAGAGCACAGAGAGGGCGGGCGACGGCTCGGACCCGACAGAGCTGATGCTGCTCGCTCGCCCTTTACTGGGAGAGAGAGTGAGTCAGTCCTCATTACAGCTGATTGGTCACGAGCTTGTTGATCACACTTTGTTTTGACACTGGTGGTCTTCTAACACACACACACACACACACACACACACACACACACACACCTGCTGGGCCTCATGCTCTCGTGTCTCTGCTGGAAGGACGGCGACGGCGTCACGGCCTCGAGAGCTGATTGGTTCACTCTGGCTGCCAGCTCCTGCCAATGGGATGACAGCACTGTCAGCGGCAACCAATAGGAAACGACTTTGAGTACACGAAATTCAAATAGCTTTTCACGTATTTACATTTTCTGGCAAATCAAAATACTGCCAGTACACACTGGTTTTACGAGATGTCGTCTTTGTCCAACTTTCCACCTAAAATAACAACAAGAAAGTTTAACCGACTCGTGTTTCTGGTGCCGATGAGCCACTAATCACAGAGGAAGATGAGAGACTTTCCATCCTCTCGGATCACTTCTCCTGCTCAGTGATCAGCTGGTCCTCTGACTTTAGTTCATTTTCATTTATAGTGACTTGTGGATGTGCGATGTCTGTGGTAGTGCCAGCTCATAAGACGTCCCTTTATACATGCGGACGTGTATTTTGCTCCGAGTGGTCGACTTACGTTCTTTAACCAATCGACAAATCAGAAGTGTGAAACCAGGCTGGACTACATCTAAAGATGGCTGCCAAACGTCCAGTGACCAAGTAAATAAAAACACATCAAATGGAAGTTAATGAGGGAAGTGGGACACAGACCTCTGCGTTCTCACTCAGGTAGATCCTTTTGGAGATGTTGTTGATGGTGGAGATCCACTGGAGGAGGAAAGCAGCAGAGGAGACGGCGTGAAGACTCACAGACAAAAACAGAGCAGGTCACGTGACAGAAGACAGAAATCATTTTACCTCCTCGCAGTCCTTCCTGCTCTCCGACTGCAGCCACACCAACCTGACGAAAAACACACAAAAGTGGCATTTATACTCCTCCATCTTGAAAACTTAAGAACGCAGAAAACATCTCGAAGGACAAATGTTAAAGCAAAGCGGGAGTCCTCTCACTTCTTGCCATCGAAGGAAGTGACCTGGAAGCAGAAGCGCCGGTCGTCGCAGTCGACCGCCATGACGGAACTGTTGTCGAGGTCGGTGACCAGACCGCCCGCCACCTCGCTACGGCCCTGCTGCATCAGATTACCGCCCTGCGTGAAGAAGTACTGACGCTCCCAGGACGAAGACACCAGCCCCGTCTTACTGAGGTTCAGAAGAAGAGCTACATGAATTTCAAAGATCAGATAATATTTTGTGTGCGTGTGTGTGTGCGTGTCCTACTTGCGGATGTACAGGTAGCCCTGTTTCCTGGTCAGGTTGCGACAGACGGGCGAGTGGGCGGGGTCAGGGTCACACGGTACGTACAGTTGGTCACATGATGTCTCCATCTCCTGGATGGTCTCCTGCATATGCCCGACCTCCTTCTCCATCTCCCGACGCACGCTACACACACACACACACACACACACACACACACGTTCACCTTCACTTTTCTGTCATGTTTCCGTCCATTTTGCAATATTCCTCAAACTTAAACTGAGTTCAAGTAAATAAAACAAAGCATTTGAGACCTTCAATGTAGAACACACACAAAAGCAAAAAATAATGAGGAGGTGATGGGGGAGAGTCTTACTTCTGGACACTGGTTCCTATGGTTCCCAGGAAGTCCTCCCACTGCTGGGTGAGATTTTCTGAACCCAGTTTAAAGAAACTGATCTGCAGAGAACAAACACAGATGAAGACACATCAGCAGGTTTGGTGACAGCTCTGTCTGCTCCTCTTCACAGCAGTCTCGTGTTTCTCTCTTTATTTAGCGTCACATACATGTTACATGTTACAAACAGCTCTACGTGAAATTAACTGGGACTAGTTGACTCAAGGACAAACCCAAAAGTTTCTCCTGATGAATTACACCGTCTCTTAAAGAGGAACTTCAGTATCTTTTAACCCGGTGCCAATCTTCTCACGTTTTTGTGTCTAAGTTTGTAATAAACATTTTTTTTAATTGGTCCAGTATTGAGGGAGAACGCTGCACACTAAGCCGCTAAACAGATTACAGAGAAATAAAGTGTGTGTTTGAGTGTGTGTGTGTGTGTACCTGGGCCTGCATGTAGCCCAGCAGCGGCTCCAGCAGCGCCGTCTTCTTCTTGTACTGTAGCGTGTTCAGCGAGCAGAAGTAGTGCATCATGGTCTGGTGCTGTTTCTTGCGGGAGGTGTAAACGTCCTCCACGGCCTCCGCCCGCAACTGCAGCACACAAGACTCTTCTTATTACAGTATAGTGTAATATATATATATATATATATATATAAATAAATAATCGTACACTTTAAGTCGAGATAGTCGTATTGTAAAATGTTCATATTGGCACATAACTTAAGGTAATGGGCTGAAACTGGATGGATGACTGACTGGATGATCCAGAAGTTATTTGGTTATTTCACGAGTCCATATCTTTCTAATAATTTCTGCAGACGTTGCCCAATGTTAGTGTACCCTAAAGAGTCCTTTTGTCCTAATGGCTCAACACTATCTTTGAAAAAGTGGTTGCCAGGCGGACAACCAGCCATCAGCTTTTGTTTTGCCAAAACTGACAATATATGGTTCCCATTTTTAGTTGATTTATAATTGAAGTAATTAAGATACTACACAGTTATGTCAGCTTAACAATCAGCATTTAATATAAAAGCTTGATTACAGGAAGCAAACGAAACTCACCAACAGTCAAAACACTTCATTTGCTTCACCGCTGTCTCTGAAACAGATGCCTGAGTGCTCGTGAGCAAACACACTGGTTCCTGTTATAACTCTAACAGCAATATTTAAATTCTAAATATCACTTATGCAACAAATAGTAGAAATGTATTTATTTCTGGGTGCCACTTTTGCCGTTTGCAGTGCCTGTTATTTTATGTTAAGAAGTGGTTGCAACCAAAGGACAAGAATTGGTTGAAAATGTCTGGCAACCGTTAACCGTGGTTAGCCCTGCTACAGGGAATTTGACTGAATGTTTCACTTAAATTAAGTTCCGCAGTTCTATTTTTTCTTTCTTTTCTTCTCCTCTAAAAAAATCGATAACTTCTTATAAACTCAACAGAACTAAAATAAAAACGAATCAAAGTTTTCAGAGCTTTATCTGTATTTCTAGTTTTAGGAAACTTCCCTGGAACTCTTTAAGAAGACACAGACTCGTGAAAATGAAGAATAATCTAGAAGCTTAATATGTTTTAGTGTCGAGGTTTCTTACCTTGTCGTTGTCTCTCTTCTTGGACAGGCGGCTGTATCTGTTAATGGCTACATCGTGATCTGCAGACACAGGTCACACATTTCAGTCATGAAACATATCTTTGTCTTTTCTTTTCTTTTCCAACAGTAACATGTTAGAATGAAACATGAAGCATTAACTCAGACTAAGACAAAAAACACTGCCCAGCTAAATGTGCAGGCGATCCGGAGCCAGAAGAGTAATAAAGACACACAGATCTTCACATTTTCTTCTTTTAGTTTACGAGTTACTTCACATTGAGCTGCGTCCGGGTGACTTTGACCAAGACTCTGTCAGAGACGCCGGCTGTAAATTCTCGTCTTATCTTCAGTCTAATTAGGACAGACTGCCCTCCACACACACAGATGAATAAATACATATTCTCAGGAAGAATGTTAATTAATTCATCGCCACCTGTCACGTAGATGTCCAATCAGAATCATCGTCGATGGTAAACGAAGTCAATTAAATCAAAGCAATAAATTCCAAAGTGCTTTCTGTGCTGATTGAGAGTTTTCCTGTTTGTGCTGCCTGTCGGACGGAACAACAGATTTTGCAGCTGCAAACTCAGATTTCAGTATCAACGCACTGAGGAATTTATTTTGACTACATTTAACAAGTCAACACTCATCCACATATATCCTCTTTAAGTACATTTTTATAGAAAACTGGAAAACATTTGTATATTTAAGCTGCTCTCGTGTGAGAAATGTTCTGCTTATCATAAACTGTTGACACAAAATAAGCAATTGACCGATCCTTAGTCTCCGACCGTACTTATCCAGAAATATTAACTCTTAATTCTATCGAAACATTTGAAGCAACTGTCCACTGGTTCAAAGGAACAGGCAGGTTTGTTGGTCGAGAAAATCCAGATTTTAAGTTACTTCACTTTACATGCAGTTTCAAGCGCCACTGTAGCTGCGATACTATCAGTGTCTGTAGCTGAGATGGATTTTCAGTGATGCAACAATTGAATTAAAAAACGTAAATGCTAATGAGCAGACGAGTGGGTGGGGCTTAGGATTGGTTAATTGGAAGAGGACTCTTTGAAGCTGTGGAAAACTTGTGATGAACATTTATCCTTCGAAATATTAACACAAAAATGTATACAGAACATTAATTACAGCACAAAGTAGCGGTAAAAACTTACCATCACTGGATATTTGGAAGACTTCTTTCAGAGTGAGGATCTCTGAGAGAGATGAACAGAACTGTAAGTTGCAGTACAAAATCTGTCTGGGTCTGTTTTCCTGGTTTAGACCCCTTTGGACCAATTAAGGGAAATCTCATACTAAAGACAACAGTGTGTCTCCAATTACGTGGGCCGGATTATTGGTGTACCGCATGTGTGTTTCCTACCCTTCAGGTCTCTCTCTTTAAACTGAGTGATGGGAAACATCATGGCATCTGCAAGCTGGGTGGACAAGACGGCATGACAGGAACTCAACTACAAAAGAGAGACAGAGGAAGTTATCATGTCATATCCTGTCAGGTAAACTCTGCCTGTTGTGGCACATCCAAGAAGAATGAAACAGCAGCAGACGGAGCTCTGGTGTGTTTTCATTCTCTCTCACCTCATCAATGACTTCTGCAAACTGCTGCAGGGTGGCGCTCATCACCTCGTCATCGCTCCCTAGAGGAAAACGCTGCAGATGACAACACCAACGTGGAGGAATGGATTAGATTGATTCTTGTGAGAAGAAGAAATGTGTCTCTGCAGCAGCAAACAGACATGAAACGGACAGTAGAGGAATCTGTGAATTCATCGTCACGGAACAAATGTTGGTTAAATGTTGACCCGAGGTTGTCTCTAGAGGAAAGGTCATCATAAGGCTGGTGGCTAGCGTCGTAAAGCTGGTGGCTAGCGTCGTAAAGCTGGTGGCTAGCGTCGTAAAGATGGTGGCTAGTGTCGTAAAGATGGTGGCTAGTGTCGTAAAGCTAATGCATGTGTTATAAAACTGGTTAATGTTACATGTCTATTGTTAGTGTTTGTTGTTATGCGGCCTGTGCTATTGTTATAAAGCCGATGAATCGCGTTTAAAGGTTGGTGGCTGGCATTTAATGGCCAGTGGGTAGTATAAAAAGGCTAATGTCTAGTGTTGTAGCATTGCAAGGCTAGTTGTGTAGAGCTGGTGTCTGGTTTCATGAAGTCGGTGGCTGGTTGACGACTTGGCCTACCTGTTTGTCGTACTCTTTCAGCAATCTGGAGGTCAGGTGTGTCGCAGCACTGAGCTCATTCTGAAAGACAAAACAGGTCAGACGCAGTTACCAATCAGGTTGTATGTTCTGTCTACACCTGCAAAGCCAGTAGCACCACACCTGTGAATCAAGTTTGTGTTTACCTGTGCATCATAGATCCTCTGCATGGCCTGATAGAGCTGTGCACAGTAGTTGGACATCGCTGCAGTGTCCTCCTCAAACACTCCCAGCAGAGAGCGTGTCTACGTGCAAAAACACAACAAGAACACTGATGAAAATGTTAATCATTTGACCGTTCCATAAAACCGCAGCACCCAAAATGATCCCTTGTGTACCTGGCAAAAACCCAAACCCACACCCATCTATGTAAATCCACACCTGTTGCATATCAGCACAGTACAGTACTGTTCCTCAAGGTGTGTTTCAACTGCACCTTTCATAAATAGCATTTGGTTGAATGCACTCCACACTGGTACATAAAGGCAATCCTATTTTATTTCCATTTTCTCACGATTAAGAACGTACAAATATAATAATTTGGTGAATTCTACAAACACCAACGGGCGAAATGGTGAATAAGCAAGGGTCACGTTAGGAAAAACAAGAGTGCAAAGTCCCATTGCTTGTCAAACACTTTTGAGTTCATATTAATACATCACAATGTATTCGTTTTCTTATAGTTTGTATTGTTAATCTGAATCTGCAAAGTGACTAAAGGTATCAAACAAAAGGTAAATATTTGCCTCTGAAATGTAGAAGTAGTATAAAGAACAGAAAATGGAAAGACTATACTCAGGTACAGTACTTGAGTAAATATAGTCTGATACACCTCACCACTGGATATCCAGAATATCCAGGTAACCCAAACAGAGACAGACTAAAAGTGGAACTTGCTTCATGATTCGGACCCCTGATTTTCTCTGGGGAAACTGTTTACAGGTGCACTGAATTATAAAACATCCAAACTCAGGTGTATCACACTCTGGCCACACCCCCAACCGGTGATTGTACAGCAGTTGTTGTTTTTTTGCTGCAGCTTTCATCCCTGTGTGTGAATGACACATCTTAACAATTACATGACAATGGCCCAAAATATTACCAAGCTATCAATGGAAGGAAAGGACGCAGCAGCTAGCCAAGAGGCTAAGGAAGTAGCCGGCTAACCTATCCATTAAACGGGTTCATTTCTGACATTCTGGCTCCCGTATCTTGAGTCGAGACTGATCGATATAGCAGTCACACGGGCTGATGCTGATGCACAGCTGACGTGTCCTGTCTGACAGCTTTGATTAGCTGGGCCGTTAGCGCTTAGCTTGCTGCTTGCACTTGTCATCTCCCCGCTGGTTGTTGGCAAAACAACTGTGAGTCTACAAAGACGGTTAGCTCAGCCATACAAGTGGCTAACGTTAGCATGCTAGCTGAAGCCTCCAGGGAAAGAGGACTGTTACCTGAGGGCTGTCCTCCAGCGTCTCCTCTATCGGCAGCTTCTCTATCCCGGGCATGGCTGCGGTTGGTAAATCGGTGTCAATAGACGGACAAAAAAACGTAACACCAAAATCGGTCCCGACAATTCACAACACCCCAGAAACAGCTCCTCCCGGTTCAGCGGGTCCCGCCCTCTAAATGGATTGTGATTGGATAGAAAACAAATATACGAATTCGATTGGCTCCTTGTTTAAAGGGGAAACTGCGCCATTTTGGCTCTGACCAGGATCGCCCTTTCATATACCCGTGTACAACTTCGAGCCAGAATGGCGGCTGAGTTGCTTTAGTTTGCGTGAGAATCTACGTTATTTATTGAAACATTTGAAATTCTACCCGTCCAAAGTGACTCATTTTTGATATTCATTATTCAAATATTTCATATTTTGTACAGCCATTAACCCCACTGTCCTTGAGTTTCATATAAATATTTAACTAACAAATATATTTGATATTGATTAAATATAATAAATAAGATATTTGGAAAACAATAATCACCTGAATAAATTAAAGAGAAATGTGTAGCCAATTGTGACTAAAATCGTAAAATTATCCATAAAGAGTTATTGGTTTCCTAAACCAGAAAAGCCACCTTTGTTCTTTCATTCATTCATTGAGTCAGTGAACTCACAGGTTACAGGATGAAGAGGTAGTATTACGAAAAAATCACTGTAAGAAATATAGATTCTACACATTAAAATACCTTTAGACTATGTAAATGAATAATGACATATTTATGTGAATATATATATATATATATGATAGACACAGTTGATTATATACAACTGTACATAACAGTGTATATAATGTAATACAGTGGTGGGCCGACAGGGCCAGCTAGGCCTTCTCTAGGAAATGAATACGACACCACAGAGGACAGTAGTGTATGGAAGAACGTAGTATGTGAAGGACATTGTCCTGAGCAGCCAGTTGTGTAAAATAAAATAAGATCAGGTGGAATCAGATTTATTGTCAATTTATTTTCTCAAATGCATGTTTTGGGAGTGTGGTAGGAAACCGGCGCCCCCGGAGGAAACCCACGCAGACACGGTAAGAGCATGCAAACTCCTACCTGTCATCGTCGACTGTGGTGCAGGAGAATGTCCTCTTGGCCCAAGAAAAGAAGCAGTTCTTCTTCTTCATTGTCTTCTTCTTGGGCACCATGTCGTCTGAAAATCAAAAGGAAATTTCTGTAGAATCCACAACAATGTGAAACAACTCGACAATTCAGACACGCATGGCGGCGAGCATTTCCTACCAGATGTGGAAGTGATTTCTTTGTGTTCCTGTTCCATGTTAAGGTCCACTTTTAGAATGGGAGGGGGGTCACATTTAGGGGGTCGCTCCACTGGACTTTGTTCACCCGGTGCAGGTTGGACCAAGATAACGCCTGGATATAATGGGTCTGGGGTCCATTCGTGAAGTCCTCTGGTGGCACTGGAGCTGTGGAAATACGACACCCCAGCTTCCACCCCAGTTAGGTGAGTCAGGGGAAACTAATGCGGGAAACAAAATTGCAAATCCAGCAGCGGTTTTTATTTTCCGATTTAGAATCAATTACAATCTCAGCAGCGACAGAACAATCTATCTAAACACCTACCGTTTCCAAATCGTCCAGGTTGCGGGATTTAGAGATTGTCTGGTACAACCAAGGTCTCTAAAAGAAGGTATTTCAGATAGCTCTTAATCACATTAACTGATTCATATAAATCTTAACCAGAGAAGAGAATGTTAAGGGAGACAGGACTTTTGATCTTGTCGTGCCTTCAGTCTCCAGTGACCTGAAGGCCTTTGTAGAAAATGGTTTGTGGAGTACATCCCAGCTCTCAGAAGATGGTGTGGAGGTACACCCAGGAGTTCCACCATGCACCGCATCTGCAGACAAAACACAGAACATATTGTGAGGAAGCGTTTTTCCGTCTCTTCAATGGATTTCAATGGTTTCATGAACGTCATCGTTTCAGAACAGCCATTCCGAAGTCAATGAGCTTCATCCTGAGTGGCTGAGCTTTTCCTTCCACCACCATGATGTTGTTTGTCTTCAGGTCTGCATGGATCACGCCAATGGTCTTCAGGGCGTCAAAGGCTGTGGCCAACTGCAAGATCAGCAATGAAATTCAAAGGGTGAACTCACAGCTTTTTGACTTACGTGTTGTGTCCGATGCTACGGTATCCATACCTGTTGGATTACACTCCTGATGTCATGTATATTCACGGTTTCCATTTGAATCAGGTCGTCAAGGAGAGTCATATCCAGCAACTCAAAGACGAGAGCGGTTCTTTTGTCCGTCAGCTGGAAGGAGTCAATGAACCTGACCAGGTTCATCCTTTTAAACATGTTCATGAGATTCAACTGGGGAACACAAGTGTGACGATTAGTTGTTGACACAAGTTTTCAACTCTGGAGAAAGATGTTTTTTAAATTGAGATAAAAGTAACAAAAACATGCTGATGAGTAATTACTTCATTGTTGAGGGTCACGGCGTGTTTAGGGATCTTTTCTTCAACAGTAACACCTTTAGGGATCTTCACTGCAACAGTCTCATTGGTGTCCTTTTTGACACATTTGAAAACTTTTCCACAGCATCCCTGTCCAAGAAGTTGCAGCATCGTATGGTTACTGGGGAGGAGGCGGTGTATATCCTTCTGTTTCTGACAGGCACATGTGGATTGAACCACATTACACACACGATGAGAAGGCAGGAGAAGGGATAGTTCATCCAACTACACTTTGAGTGTTTCACATCTTTAACAGTTTTCTAGAAGTATACATCGTCTATCTAGCTTTCAATGAGATAAATATTTTAAAAAGGAGCAGCAGCACATGCTTTCTGTTCAGAAACGCATCTTCGTATTATATATTGTATCTTCAAGTTCTCACACACTTTTTCTACATGAGGGAGAAACAAACAGCGACTTACCTCCATCACAAAGTATTTGTCGAGTCGATCAGTCGAGTTGGTTCGATTCGTCGAGAGGTTGCTCAATATGTCTTCTCTGTCCACTTGTTTGCAGTGAAACGACAAACTGACCAGCAGTATTAACACTCTGTCTTCAGCACACTCCACTGTCCGTCTAAACTGACGTTGTAAACTGTACACCTTGCCGCAACGAGCCGTGGCTCAAGACCTTTCCAAAATGTGAAGAAAGAGAAACACGATGAGTGACCCTGTGGTGGTTCCCAGTCTGTGACTGGTTACCACATTCTGCTGAGGACCCACAGAGTCACAGCCAGTCTCTGTCCTGATCGCACACAGCAATCGAATGCTGCACTGAGTAGTTTTTCTGGTGTTTTAGGAGAAGATTATACTAATGTAAAATGAAAATGTCCAGATTGAACCAAACGAGTAACGAAATGGTCAGCTTGTCTCTTTATGTTTGAAATGTGTTGTGAGTCACAGCAAAAAGAACAAACTGATAAAGTGTCACAATTTGTGACACTTTATCAGTTTGTTCTTTTTTTAGTTTGTCCAAGTGTTGTTACTTACTTTTGCCACCAGGGGGTGTGTAATAACACAGCAAAAGAAAATCACAATTCAGTGTGTCTTTGAGTTATTTGTTTTAGACCATATATATTTATAGACACCATGACAACAACACATGTAATTATTTTACACGTTTGTTCACTTCTGATATGTTTGTCCGGTTTTATTATCGGCTAAGGAAGTGTAAATTATTAAAAAGTACAATATTTCACGATGAAATGCAGTGAAGAACAAGTATAAAGTTCAGGTATTCAAGTTCAAATTACTTGTTAAAAGTACAGTAATCAGTAGTTGTTAGCCTACTTTCCACCACAGCTGGATGAATCCAGCTGTTTAAACTCCACAGGTGGTAAAAATCTCAAAACACTCATTTAGAAAGTCAATATTTTAACTTTCTATCTCATAACTTCGAAAATATTTATTTTTTATTTGATATCTTTTTATCTGTATTTATTTTTTCCCTATTGCATATGAGCGTCCATACAGGTCTATCGGTGGAAATACTGCTAACATCTTTTATTTAAGAAAAGTAGCAATACCACAGTGTAAAAATACTATATTAGCATCGAAATATATTTAAAGTACAAAAAGTAAAAGTACTCATTCTGCAGATTGGCCCATTTCAGAACAATAACAAATGTATATCATACTATTGTGTTATATATATTATATTACTTTATATACTGATGCGAAGCTTAACTTACAATAATATATCATAATTTATTCGTTAACTATATTTTGTATTATTAGTATCAACCAGCAAAGTAATTCATGTCTAATACAATTACAATATTTACCTCTAATTGCAATAAGTGAAAAGTGGCCAACATTGAAAAAGTCAAGTAAAGTACAAGTAACTTAAAATTGAACTTAAGTACAGTAGGCCTAAATGTACTTAGTTAGATAGATAGATAGATAAATAGATAGATAGATAGATAGATAGATAGATAGATAGATAGATAGATAGATAGATAGATAGATAGATAGATAGATAGATGGATGGATGGATGGATAGATAGATAGATAGATAGATAGATAGATAGATAGATAGATAGATAGATAGATAGATAGATAGATAGATAGATAGATAGATAGATAGATAGATAGATAGATAGATGGATGGATGGATGGATGGATGGATAGATAGATAGATAGATAGATAGATAGATAGATAGATAGATGGATGGATGGATGGATGGATAGATAGATAGATAGATAGATAGATAGATAGATAGATAGATAGATAGATAGATAGATAGATAGATAGATAGATAGATAGATAGATAGATAGATAGATAGATAGATAGATAGATAGATAGATAGATAGATAGATAGATAGATGGATGGATGGATGGATGGATGGATGGATAGATATATAGATAGATAGATAGATAGATAGATAGATAGATAGATAGATAGATAGATGGATGGATGGATGGATAGATATATAGATAGATAGATAGATAGATAGATAGATAGATAGATAGATAGATAGATAGATAGATAGATAGATAGATAGATAGATAGATAGATAGATAGATAGATAGATAGATAGATAGATAGATTGATTGATAGTTACTTTATTAAACAATAACTACTAAACAACTAAACAATAGTTTAAAGATTTAACCGAACCAAACAAACAGCAGTGTAACGGTGTTTTAGTGACTTTCCATCGGTTTAACCCTCAAAAAGTACTTTTGAAGATGTGAGGACCGGATAAAACCTTCACACCTTCACGGTCGCAAAATCCAACCTGGTCCTCACAAAGATAGATAACACACAAACACACGCGCGCGTACACCCACAGACACACACGCGCCTCCTTCCCTCTCCTCTCTCTCAAGAGTCTCTCTCACAGTCTCTCCAGACTTGAGGGAGGAATGGCGGCTCCTCGGAGTTTCTTCATCACTCTCTCCGGTTTATTCCTGTTTTTGTATTCCTCTTGTGGATCTACGACCTCCGGCATCAAGAGAGCAAACCAGGAGCGATGCGGTTCCAAGGTAAACCGCAGAAGTGCACTTTTTACAGTGTTGTTTTAACGACATGTAAGCTGCTGGTGCGTCGTCTCCAATAAGTGTCCAAAGTTCAGTTTTCGGAGATGTTTCCGTCTGTTTGTGTTTTCTCTCTCTGTTGCAGTTTGTGTATCTCAACTTGTAAGTGAAGTTTGAAGATATACTTTTGTTCAAATAGTCTTAAATCCGCAGGTTGCGTCAGTCACGCGACGTTACCTTTCTTACCTGTAGCTCCGGTTCGGCCCATTTCTTTACGCACCGCTTGTGACCAAACTCCAATTTAGAAAGTGCTGATTTAAAGATCACTCGCTCTACTGTAACTTCCCACATCCCAGAAAACGGACTTAAAGCCTTTTTCTGAATGACTCTGGTTGTCCTGCTAAATTCGGCATACATGTAGTCCACCATAGGACTTCACTCCATTACAAATATAACATTTTATAACCTATTTGTCTCCCAAAAAGACAGCATGTGACTGATAAACTCTACGAAAATACGTTTGATATTGATATTTAGTACTGGATCTATGCTGAATTTAAAAGTGGCTCCCAAACCTCATGTTTATGTGTTTTATTGGCTTTGGAAACACTTTGAGATATCAACTTGTTTAAAGTGTAATAGGAGAAGAAGGTAAGTCAGACGAGTCTCCCTGGAGCGGTAGACCTGCTCCTCTCTGCTTTACACCAAACTCCTGAAAGAAAATGGTAATTGGACGTTTCCTACCTTTTGAAGTCTTTTTCTGTATCTGCCTGGTATGCCAAAGTGGATGGTTATTTTTGCAAATGACAGTTGAATAACTTCTACTTGGTGCTGAATTACAAATATTTCAGATGGATACAAAACACAGAACTTCCACTTCTTTCCATTTGAGCTGTGTGGCGTTGGGGGATTTCAGGTGGTAAAGCTGATTTCCTGCCTTTTGTGTGTTCTGTTAAAAACATTTGATGTGGAAAACAGGAATATGAGCTGATGCACCGCCTCCACACTGCTGCTCTGCTCCTCGCCATGAATGTACCACTTTCATGTGCACTTTGAAAACTAATTTAGCTTAAAGGAAAACAAAGAAGTGATGTTTTAATCAGATTTTGGCAAAAGGTCTTCAGATACCTGAACATTTCTCTTTCACTCCCATACAAACCATCTTTTTTATTTTACATTGCAACAGTTATCAATAACGTTTTCTTCTTGCTGCTTTGTCCTGATTGTCTCCAAAATGTCAACTTGCCCAAACTTGAGATTATGAAGATGATGATTTTGATGTTGCTGCCAGTAGATGGTTACAGATGACCATAATTACTATCGCGTAATTCTGGAGTCACTTTAGGAACCTTTTCTTTTCTTTCTTTATTATTAGACCTGTGTGTCGTTGTAAAACGTTCTTACAATCAAGTATCATTGACAATAATCGATTCATCTGCAGATTTTATAGCTTTATTGATTATTTGATTACTTATTAATTCTTTTTTTACATACAGTTTCAGCTTACCATCATCTGGGTGATTGGGACTGTCCATGTTATCATTGATTTATGTTAATGTAAGCATATTTATTGCCCAATTTATTGAATACCTTTTGTAAACTTAATTTGACACGCACCTATTCATTTTCCTGTTAATCGATATTATTAAAGAGTCCATGATCATTCGGCGATCGTCGATCTGTTGGATGAATCGACAAATCTTGTCAGCTCGAGAGAGAGCAGTTTGAAAGACAAAACTTTCAGAAAGTCACATGAAGATTTAGATGTTTGTGTTTTTGAAGGGAGTGAAGAAAGTATCTGATCGTGTGTGTGTGTGTGTGTGTGTGTGTGTGTGCGTGTGAGCGCTCTACAGGTTTTAATTTACCTGTGTTGATAGACGACTCCTACCTGCCTTTGATGCCGTGTGTGTGTGTGTGTGTGTGTGTGTGTGTGTGTGTGTGTGTTATCCTGGTTTCCTCTCTCTGGCTTTGAAGTGTTTTCTACAGGAAGCTTCACACTGTTTACTCTGCTGAAACATTCCTTCCTGCAACCCCCAAACACACACACACACACACAAACACACACACTCACACACACACACACACACACTCTGTCTCTCTCCACCACCACCTCCCCCTCCCTCTCCTGCTTCCCCTCTCTCTTCAGAAACACACACATCAAAGGCTGCTGGATGGGGGTGTGAGGACCTGCTATTCTACAGGTGTGAGCTTATTAGAGCTGTGTGTGTGTGTGTGTGTGTGTGTGTGTGTGTGTGTGTGTGTGTGTGTGTGTGTGTGTGTGTCAGAGACCCATAAAAGCTCTGCTAGTTTTACATGTCGGCTTCAAGTTTCAAAAAGGGCCATGAACACATTTCTGAGCAGATTACTTTAACGGTTATCTCTAATTGATGATCCATCTTCTTTTTTTCAAGCAAAAAGGCGAAACAGTCCTTGTTTTACTTTCTCTGTTGTGATGTTTTGCTGCTTTTCCTTCTCTTATGTGACAGTAAAGTTGATATCTTTCAGTGACTGTTGGTTGGACAAAACAAGATGATGAATTGATTTATTTGATAATGAAATAAAAGTATCTAGTAACACACAGCATAGACTGCAGGAGAGGTAAAACACCTAAATGCAACCTCTCTAGGTTTTACAATTCATCCTAGTGCTATAGAAATGTGTTAACATAATGAGATGTAAGCAAACGCCTTTAAACATTTGCAAGAATATGAACAAGCAACTTTCAGTCCATGTCATTTCATAGTTGGACACTCTGGAACCAAAAAGCTGAACCAGACATCCAGCAACGGCCAATCAAATACGTTCACACATTTCTGCCTTACTCTCCGACGTAAACACCGTTTTTCTTTTTCCTTTCTTCGTGATCGTCGCTCCAGGAGATAAAATGATCGTTTGATAACTCTCCAGACAATCCTTCCTCATGATATTATGAATGTTGTTTTGCCGTCTGATAAACCTTTAAACTCCTGGTTCTACGACTCAAACCGCCCCGGAATGATTTTATCGCCTCACTTGTCCCTGAAACAACAAGCCCACATAAGAAGTTGTCCTTTGCTGTGTTTCCTTTTCCTCCGGTCTGAACGTGGCTGTAGAGATCTCTTCCCTTCCACCTTACCACCGTCTCTGCTTTCACTGTCATTGCTCTTCGTCCTGCATATGTTCATTTTTTGGGGTGTGTTTGAAAACCAGAATTCACTTAAATCCCTGAACCTGATGAAGGAAACGTTTCATAAATCAGGTTCCTGCAGAAGGCCGGAATGAGAGATGATTTATGTCCACGTGAACTCTCTGCGGTTAAACACATCTGCTGAAGACATCACATCTGTCTCAGCGGAGGAAGACGTTCCTCTCTTTCTCTGGATTCCTCATCTTCTTCTTTCTCTCTCACCCTCCCATCATTATTATTTTTTAGAAGCACGTTTCCGAGCTGTAACCATGTCACGTATCCCATCATCCTCCAGGGCTTCGGTGTGTTTTTGGCATCAGCGAGCCGTACGAAACGTCACGGCTGGGTGGGCGTCCGATATGAAACACGTGTGCTTTCACGGTTTTTCTGGCGACTGATTCGGGCAGTAAAGTGAAGGATTGATGCTGGAAGTTCACCTCTTACAAAAAAACATCTCAGGGGAAATATGTCTTCTACGCTAAAGATGGTGTGAGGCTCACGGAAATTCTTTTAACTCTCTTTGACTTTCACCAACAAAAACTGAGGAAAAACGATTTCAGCTACCGTCGGTATGTCCGACTAAGAGAGGACAGATGTTTTCAGTCTCTATCTCCATATTTTTGTCCACATTTGTTGCTTCATAGAATACTTGTAAAGTGAATCTCAATAGTTTGTCCATTTTTTGTTATAATCCAGGTTCTACCGTGTCGCTGACAAGCCTGGAAGCTCTGCGTTGTGTTCAGCGTCGGATTGGGCAGTTATTATCTCACATTGCACAAAACTGGTGCATGAAAAAGTAGTTTATTTGCAGGATGATGTGCTTTGCCTCAATTCCATTCGAAATTCTTGTACGTACGAGTGAAATACAAAACGTTTGTTATTTATGAGGGAATCAAAACGAGTGCAATGAGTCGTTGAACCTCAATACCTTTTTACTACAAGCTTAAAATGTATCACCGGCTATCAAACCTGTCAAGCACTTAAAGCTCCCCTTAAATATCTGATCAAGTTCATAACACGCTGCTTGAGTTCAGACTCACCAATTTGAGCTTCTTTTGATCATTATATTGCTGCTATATGACTAAAACGACTACAGCCACAGTAGAGACTTCATCTCGTCCGCCTTTCTCCTTCTTTTCTTTTTTAAATGTATGTTATGTAAATATTAGCAGCTGATTGCAGACGTCACTTTCGGGGTGTATCTTGAGAAGAGGGTTGCATGTTTGCAGTCTGTTCAAACAGAGCTGGTGACTGTGGGTCCTGGTCACGTGACTATTCTCTGTTCTCTTTATTTCACATTCATGCTGCTGCTGGTGACCCATGTTGGTTTGTGCCCGTTCAAAGTAACGAGACTTTTTAAAGGACAAACTATCACAGCAGGAGAGGAGCAACACCTCCTGGGTGAGGAGGGGGAGGGGGAGGGGGAGGAGGAGGAGTGATGAAGAAGAGAGGGTGGGGGGGTCATTGAGGAGCAGTCATGCAGGAGGAGGAAGCTGCAGGTTTTGTTCCTGCGGTGGGAAGTCTCTGGTTGGCTGCCCACGCACACGCACACGCACACACACACACACACACACACACACACACACACACACACACACACACACACACACACACACACACACACACACACACACACACACACACACACACACACAGAGTTTGCATTGTTGCGCCTCACTTTTGTTTCCAGCTTTTTCTTCCTGGACTTGTTCCTCCGCTGGAGCTGCAGAGATCAGATGTGATTATTTAATTTATTTTTTATTCAGCAGCAGATTAATCAACAGCAAAATATAATCAGAGAAACTAACTCTGATTATATTTGATCTGCTGACACACGCAAACAGGGCAAGAAAAACAACATCACACATCCTCATAGCTATCGGTTTATTGACATTCATCACTGGATTATTATACTGCCACTGATCAATGATATGACCGACAGGTCGTTATCTTTAATAGAATATGAATGACATTTGTGCGTTATGCATTTATAACATTCTGACATGACAACAGTGATTCTAATGCAGTTGGTTGTAGTTAGTTCTGGGATTTCATAGTGAATAATAATCGGTGTTGACACTGGAAATCTCTCGACTACTCTTGAGTTGATGCGTTTTCAGGCTCACCGGCTGAACAGATCTTCACGTTGACTCTCTTCTTCTGTGATGATGATGATGGTGATGATGATGCATCCTGTGATCAGAGCTGTTAATCAGTTTGCATTGACGCATCTTGATATATTGAGACCAGCAGCAATACAAGAAGATCGTACGAGACTGAATGTAACTTTGACCCGGGGATTTGATTACGAGCCGATTGGACCCCATGGACGTGGTGTTGTACTCGCTGTAGTCATCACTATCAAAATACACACACACACACACACACACACACACGCATAGATATTCCAGCACAGCCATATGGTAGTGTTTGTAGCCGAGTGTGTGTGTGTGTGTGTGTACGTGTGTGTGTGTGTGTGTGAGAGACAGGAAGACATTAAGAGGTTGTTTTTCCTTGAGGCCTTTGCATGAACAAGACCCTCATCAACATCAAACACAGACACACACACGCACACATGCACAGTGTGAGTGTTGGCGTCTTCGTGGCAGTTGAACTCAATTCACAAGTTTTAAAGAATGAAAAAATGCTTTGTTGGACCACAAAGGGCTTCATTTGAACGTCTTCATGAAATCATTTTTACTGGAAACTCTGACTTGTGGAGCTCGTTGGTGAATGGTGTCTGGCGAGCTCAGTGACAGGTAAAGCTACAAAATGACTCTTAACTCAGTTGCTCAGTTGTTCACATGAAAAGTGACATAAATAGTTGTGTGACAAATGAAAAAAGAATCTGTAGAGAGACGCTGATCAGTTAAGTGAATTCAATTATCAATCTCGTGGTTCTTGAGAGACACTTCGTGCTACGGATACAAATTCCGGCCTTCACTAAAAAACAAGTAACAAAGCTCAATACTCAGCTCTAATCCTGGTTCCCCAAACAGCCTTTCTAGCTGTTTGTATCTTGCCTCATGAGCAGTTTGTTGATTAAAGGTCAGTTTGTGTGTGTGTGTGTGTGTGTGTGTGTGTGTGTGTGTGTGTGTGTGTGTGTCCCATGTCCTCTGTCCCACATCTGGAACTGGTCTGGTCGCCCCAAACAAAATGAGGGAGAGGAGAAGTCTGCTACGTGAACCTTGAATGGTGTAATTGAAGGAGTTCCTGTTTAATCAGATTCCTCCATCTCTTCTTCCTCACTTCCTTCCTCCTCTGCAGGGTTGGTGATTACTTCTCCCATCATCCTTCACTCCCCCCCTATTCTGAATCCTCCCTTTTTTCTGCATCCTTGCAGGTCTCCTTTCTTTTCTCCCTTTGTGTCCTCTCCTCTCCTTCCCTCTTTCCTTGCCTCCAGCAATGTGATTAATCGCTGTTGATGTGCAGCTAAAAGAGCCTGCAATCAGCCGCCTGATTACCACAAGAACTGTGTGTGTGTGTGTGTGTGTGTGTGTGTGTGTGTGTGTGCGTGTGTGTTTGGGGATTCCCAAGGGAAATTCTGCTTCGTTCAGGGTTCAGGTTTTCCTTGTGTTTTATAGATTTGTAGTTTACTTCGGTTCTTTGTAGTCATAAAAAGAGTGAACCACGCTCAGGATTCGAGTCTGTGACATTCCCCAAATGTTCAGTGTGTCTTCAGAATGTGTCAGAAGTCCAACAGCTGCTTTTCAGATCTTTTTTTTTTTTTTGTAACTAATTATAATAAACTTCCCTTTTCTTCTTCTTTCTTTACTTTTCTTTAACTTCTTTTCTTCAGTGGTTTTTCTGATGTGACAGTCTGTTCAGGCCTCAGGGTGTGTGTGTGTGTGTGTGTGTGTGTGTGTGTTGAGGGAGGATAATAATTAGTACTAGTCAGAAACACCTGGCGACAGGAAGGAAGAAAAGTGTCTTTCTCTGTCTGCCTGTTTGAAAAATTGTCAGTTGTAAAAAGTAAAGTTTTGGCTCGTGGCTCGTTCAGTGGTGAGCGTTAGCATCGGTACGAATGACCCAGTTAAGTACCAAGTGGTATTGAAGCTTCTCCAGTCCAACGACAACTACAATCGAGCTTTGTTGTCCCCGCGATCTATAGCGCGGTGCAGGAATGAGTCCTGAAACCCAGCAATGAGTCGGCAATTTAACACTTCCGGTTCCCTCGTCTCCCAGTCTGTTAAATCGCGATGCTGTGTTCTCGAGTCTGGCCGGTCTTCAAACTCATTGATCTGTTCCTCAAACTGGACTTTTATTATTTCACCAGTACTTGAAATGAGGAGAGAGAGAAGGGAACTAACACCAGTGTCCACTCGTAGCCACTATGCATAGAAAATTATTGAAGAATTTACCAATTGTTTCAGAGTAATGATACCCCGAAGAAGACTTTCATGTTGAAACTTTGGTAAATTATTCATTTTATTTCATTGTTATTTTATTGTTGTGTGTCACTATTTTCCTTAATATCAGTACGATATGTCAACCATTTATTTTTCTTCTTTTCGGGTCGTCCGTCCGTATCGTTCTCGTGAATGCGATATCTCAGAGACGTATCTCTGAACAAATGTCCACTTTGTTGGGCCGAGGCGTTAATACGAGTTTTTGCATTTAGATCCACGGTAGTGTCTCAGGAAACCAGTCAGGAAGTGCTTTCTTCTTGTGCCGTCGGTGAAAACCTTTTCCTTGATTTTAATTAGCCTCCCATTTCATGCTGCCAGCAGGACATCTGTGCACGCAGCAGCATGCAAACCTCGAAAGGTGAAAGGTCAGCAGTGGAGGCAAACTGAAGGCAAGGTATATAATGAAAAAGCATGTGATCGGATCGAACCGTGCGGGTGCATTTCTGTCCTTCTAAGGGACATTTTGAGGACATATTTGGAAGCTGAAGACATTTTTGTCTGATTCTCACTTCTTCTGAAGGCTGTTGATTGTTACGATCTGGATTTAGGGTTCATGTTGGTGCGTCTTTGAAGGTCGGGGGAATGCGTTCAGGCAAAGAGAGTCTTCACAAGTCTATAATTAAAAACGTGTGTGTGTGCGTGTGTGTGGATGGGTTGTCGGGCTACAGTGACTGCTAATAAGCACGGCACACTTTCTATAACACACACACACTCAGTGGGGAGTCTGTCTGATTGGTTTCAGGTGTGTGGCTGTAGTTGTTGTGTGAGACCACAGTCTGACACCTCTGTAACAAGGGTGTGTGTGTGTGTGTGTGTGTGTGTGTGTGTGTGTGTGGGTGTGTGGCAGGGCAACATGAAAACAAGGTCAAAGCTGTAACGCTGCTCTGCTGAAACACACCTCATGAGACTCCATGTCTTTGTGTCGGGACACAGTGAAAGGGATTCTGGGTAACTGTAGCTCACAAGCGAGTCGGTGTTCACGCCGCTGCTTTATGCCACGATACTCATCGTGTGTCGCTGTACTTGCTGTCTTTTGGTTTAAATATCAAAGCTGCTGGGTGGAGCTGGGACGGATACCCAGTAGAACCAGAGCTCCAGTAGTTTCTGTGTTGTTTTTTGGTGACAGCTTTTACTCCAGCAATACCAAATTCCAGTTACTTGCATTAGTAGGAACTGAAGTTACATGTTGTCGTTCCTACTCCAGTCAGTTAGAGACGAGCACCTGTTAGCAACAAGCTAGCGGCTGTGCTTTGGTGCTTACTCTAAATGTTTATTCTAATACTAGGCTCTTAGTCCTCTGTTGTAACCAAAAATTTCCAAAAATCCAAAACTTTATGTCAGATATGCCTATTACATAATGTATATAGCATACAAACATAGAATTGAATTGAATAGATCGGCCCCATTGTCACCCATATCCAAAACCAGCTATTTTAGTCAGTTTTGGCCTAGAAGCTCCTCTCATTGGTCACCATTGAAAAGGCTCCAACATTCAGTATCAATATCTAGAGAAACTGTAATATTATTCTGGAACACTATTGCCTAAATAATCGAACACACAGGAAACATTAAGAGTTCTGTTGGAGGCTTGTTTTTGATATGTTATGGTTCTCTCTCTCTCTCTCTCTCTCTCTCTCTTTCTCTCTCTCAGGTTCAGTCTGGTGCAGAAGGAAGTCGCAGGTTGGCCGTCACCTTCAGAGCTGACAGTGAGTTCCTCTCTACTTCTGTAAATCTGGATAATGTCTTTGGTTCATTTTAAACACACAGATGTTCCCAACAGCCTTTTTACTTTGGCCAGGATGGTGGCCCTATTCCCAGCAACCTAATATTTTACCATCAAACCATATCTTCACCAGACCTTCTTCTGAGGGCAAAGTGATTATTAGTAGATTATTTTTTACTTTCCATCATGTTACCCATCAGGAAGATCTGAAGCTCCCTACATCTCCAGCCTTCTCCTCCTCCTCCTCCTCCTCCTCCTCCTCCTCCTCCTCCTCCTCTTCTTCCTCTTCCTCTTCGTCTTTTGTTCTTTTCTCTCTAAAAGTCAAGTTCCTGAGCCGTAGCCGATCCCTGCCTCCTGCCTTTGTCCATGACCATGAGCGAGAAGCACTTTCAGATCTCTCTTTGTGTGTGTGTGCGTGTGTGTGAACAGAGTGTGTATGTGTGTGGGTGTGGACAGAGAGAGTGTGTGCGTGTGTGTGTGTGTGTGTGCGTGTGTGTGTGTGTGTGTGTGTGTGGAGACAGAGTGTGTGTCTTTTTACAGTTTTCAAGCAATCCCTTCATCAGACTGCAAGTTAACTATTTTAAAGAAGTTTTCTTCCTGAAAACAGAAAAATCTGAACAAAATTTAGTGAGTGTAAAAATAAAAGTGATAATAATCAATAGGTTCAATTATTTTCTAGGAATATTACATTCAGGACTTAATTTTTGATTATTTGCACATTTTATGAGCATCTAACAATGATTTTCATTATTGTTTAAATGTCAAAAATACCCATCACAACTTCCGGAAGCAGAAGATGTCTTCAGGTTTCTGTTTTGTTCGAAACAAAAGTTCAAAAAAGTAAAAGATATTTAGTTTACTGACATATTTGAGTCATCAAACTGTAGAGTCTGAAACCAGAGAATGTGACCCAATCTTCCAATTGATGGTCATAATTGTCGGCGATCATTGTTCGAGCGATTGACCAATCATTTCAGTCTTAATCTGAATTATTGTCGTCTACTATTCGAGTTGATTGACAGATTCCAAAAAAAACAATTATTGTAGATTGTTAATAAAGTTATGTTGACTGATTCGAATGAAATTGGAATCAAACCCAGTCGTGAAATTCCCAAAGATTCCCATCCCTTCCCTTTGGGCGGAGGCAGGCTAGCGGTTTCCCTTTGTTTCCAGTGTTTATGCTAAGCTAAGCTAACCATAACCTGGCTGTAGCTTCATATGAAAGTGGAACAAAGTTTCTCATCAAACTCTTCTTCTTTTCCCACCAATGACAAACTATTCCTTTTTAAATACAACTTATCGTCGTCACTATTCAGTTATTTTCGCCGCTTCCACGAAAAATCTTAATCTTCATAGATATTAGTATAGGTCACCAATAATGTGCAGGTCAGGGGTCACGAGGTCATGTGACTTTTATCATCACAACGCATCCTGTTCTTAAGAACAGAGACAAATGTGGAAACCTACACACTTAAAGCCAAAGTGAAGCACTGAGGTGTTTTACCATGACAATCACAACCAGCACATTGCATGTGTGTGTGTGTGTGTGTGTGTGTGTGTGTGTGTGTGTGTGTGTGTGTGTTGAGGGACTGACACACCTCACTGCTTCCTTTCCTCTGAACCTCCAGCTTTTGGAGGATGTAGGAAAGTCAGAAGCTTCTTCTTCTCTCTCACTCTGTTTGCGGCGATGTCATGGACTGGCGAATATAAATCAGGGTGACCTTTGACCTGTAGGAGGTCACTAATGGAAGTTGATGAAATAAGCAAAGTAGTGGCGTTAACACCGAAGTTTGGTGATATTTTATATTTGTCTTATTGTTAACAAATACTATAAAAGGACCAAAGCCAACAATGTTGTCCAGAAACTATTAAAAACACATTAATGAGCCTCACTGTTGCACTGGGCGACATGTTTCTTCATCACCATGAACACACATTTTTACATCTTTAGTACAAACCAACAGGGTTGGAGCTGAAATGAGTGACGGATGGAATGACCTGCTGTTGGTTTTGGTCTTGAAATAAATTGACAATAAGAATACTCCAGGAAAACGTAAAATAACATCAGGTGCCTTTTCAGAGAGAAACAGCCAATCAGAGAGCTTCATATTTGGTCACGAAACCTGAACATTCAGCAGTTGGTGCCTCAAACTGGCTTCTTCTTCACAGCGACAGCAGCTGAGGCTCATGGGTATTGTAGTATTTAGAGATACTACACCGCACTGATAAAAACACATTCCTCAGAAAATATTAAATTGAATATAAAGATCTTAACGAAAAGCTATAACACTGTTAATATATCCAGAAGGCAGAATGACACTTGGAAGGATGATGAGGAGAAGCTCTTTATCTACAAAGTGTTATTCTAAAAAAGAGTAGGAAGAAACAGACGAAAGTACATGAAGAAGAAGAACTTCTTTAACATCCTCTTCCCTGATTCATCTCTTGAGAGCTCTGAGGAGGAGCAGGAGGAAGAGGAGAAAAGGACGAAGAGTGTGTGAGGTCTACCACCTCCATCTCCTCCTCTTTGCTTCTTAAACTTAAAGGAGGAAGAGGAGCAGGGAGACGAAGGGTTTACTATTCCTCTTACTCCTCTCCTTTTGTCTTTTATAGACGATCTTAATACAAAAAGGAGGAAGAAAGGAGGAAGAGGAGGCACAAGCGGTAACCTTTATATCCCATCGAGAAGCTTTATGATGGAGGAGGAAGAGGAGGAAGAAGAGGAGCGACCAGCCGTGACCTTCCTCTTTAGCCCTGAACATGACCCCTCTTTGAGGAAGAGGATCAGTGACTCGTGTCGCATCCCACCTCCTCCCAGTCATCTCCATCCCTTTTTAAGCTCCTCTCCTCTTCCTCCTCCTCTTCCTCACCTCAATCCTCTCAGCAGTAGGAAAGGGGAGCAGTCAGTCGTGTCTGAGCTCCCGCCCCTTTTCTTTCTACATCCTAAGTCCGGCTTTTCTCCTCCGATCCCTCTCGGTTTCATGGCTGGCTGCTCCTCCTCCTCCTCTTCCTCTGCCCCTCCATCTTCGTCCTTCGTGAGATAAAACAAGACAAATGTTGGGAACAGGAGGAGGCGTGCACACGTGGTGATTGAATGAGTGGAGGGTGTGGTTTATAAAAATATGATTGGCAGGTCTTTGCAGGATGCTGCTGCTAACAATATGTTTCCTATTTCCTGTCTAATTGTTGTTTATTTGATAAGCATAACTTTAGCTGTCATTACATTAAAAAATTGCTAAATTTAAAAAATACAAATGTCACCAGTCTTAACTAAGTCTTAAGTTATGTGACTCTCACTGCAACAACTTTTACTGTTCTTACTTACTGCAAGTAAGTACAATGTTGAGGTCATCCTGCATAATGAACTTTTTCATACCATGTGTATATTTTGATGCTAATAAGTGATTTCTTTGAATGTAGGACTTTTACTTGTAACAGAGATTCAAACACAGTAGTTTTTCTACTTTTACTGAAGTAAAACTTCTTCCACCTCTGGGGAAATGAACAGGGAGACGCTGACATAGCTCATCTACAGGAGTAATGATGTCGCCATCTTCACCGCGGTGTGACTTCAACAACTGTTTTCATGTAACGCAGTAATATGTGTTAGAATATGTAGTGATGATGTGTTGTTGTTGATCTCTGCAGACTGCTCGTTGAACTACCCGTTGGGGAAACATGTGATCCATGAGGTCACCAACGTCTCCTTCAGCCACCTGGCATGTGAGGATCAGGCCGCCGTGGTCGTCCACTGGGCCGCCAGTCCGCTAGGTACCTGTCTGTCTGTTAAACCTGTCTGTCTGTTGTCTGTTTACCTGCTTCTCCGCAACATAAAAGATTTAGAAAGAGGAGAGGAAAGTGAGGGAGCAGGAAAGCAAAAAACCTTCAAAGTGCTCAAATCCGTAAGATTACCCTACCGCGTGTGTGTGTGTGTGTGTGTGTGTGTGTGTGTGTGTGTGTGTGTGTGTGTGTGTGTGTCCCTTTGATCAGGCCCGGAGAAGAGAGTGGATCAGATCTCACACTACAATACCACGATTTGACCATGAAGGAATGTGTGTGTGTGTTTGTGTGTGTGTGCTCAGTGTAAGGTGAACCTCTCTCTCTCTCTCTCTCTCTCTCTCTCTCTCTCTGTCTCTCTCTCTCTCTCTCTCTGTCTCTCTCTCTGACTCTCTGTCTTCCCCCTCTCTCTCTCTCTCTCTCTGTCTCTCTCTCTGTCTCTCGCTCTCTCTCTCTCTGACTCTCTCTGTCTCTCTCTCTTATGTGGTGTGGAGGAGTGAAATGAACATGTGAGGTATAATGTTTATCATGTTTACCACCATCTTAGTTTAGCATGCTAACAAAGCTAGTTACCAGTGAACACAAAGCACAGCTGAGGCTGATGGGAATATCTTCAGTTTTGTGGGCTTATTTGGTCATAAACTAACTTTGTTACGGAAATAAATCTGCAACTATTTTGATAATCGCTCAGGAGTTGGGTTGTTTCGGGCTGCTGGTCAGACGGATTAAGACATTTGAGGCTGTAACTGTGGGCTCTGGGAAACTGTGATGGGCATTTTTTGTTACTTTACTGTAAATAATAGAAAATATGGGATCACCCAAATCAAAAGGATTCATCCTTTAGGGGACATGCGCTGTACAAAATGTGTTGATATTTCGGTCTGTGGTGAACCAACCAACCAACCAACAAGGCTAGAATGGCTGATAACCAATGTCTTTAGTCAGGGTTGAAATTATACTGAAGAAAAAGAGCACAAACCTGTCGTCACACTGCAGCTGTTGTTAATATGCAAAACATCCTCGTCTGTCTTTGACTCTGCAGAAGAGAGACGGCGAGAGAGACATGTTCAGGAATCTGCCTCAAGACAGAAAAACCTGTTCTACTGCTCTCTCTCCTTCTCTCTCTCTCCTTCTCTCTCTCCCTCCCTCCCTCCCTCCCTCTCCTCTCCCCACAGAGCTAATAGGAAAAACATGTCCTGTGGATGTAAAGGTGTAATTACAAGACAGACGTGTTTTCAAAGAGCAGAGAGGAGGAGGGGAGGAAACAAGGGGAGGAGGAGATAAAGGAAAGTAAGACGGGGAGAGGATAGGAGGGGTAAAAGGAAACAAGAAGAAGAGATGGAGGGAGTAAGAAAACAAGAAGAGGAGAGGAAACAAAGAGTGGAAGAAAGGTGGAGAAAAGAAAAGTTGTGAAAAAAATGGAAACACGGTCGTGAAAGGAAGCAAAGAGAGGAGAACAGGGGAGAAAAAGGAAAGGAAAGAAAAATAAGAAAGGAGACGAGAGTAGTAGAGGATAGGAAACAAGGGGAGTGAAGGGGAGGAAACCATGGAGAGGAGAGGAAAGGAGAAAAGGGAACAAAGAGAAAAGGTGGAGATAAGAGGAAACAAGGAAGGGAGGACAGAATGGGGAATAGGAGAGGAGGACATAAAAGAAGAGGAATAAAGGGAAGGAAACAAGTAGAGATGTACGGATGTGGATCGTTGAACTTGCTGCTTTGTCTCTGCAGGAATCGAACACATTAAAGGCTTCAGAGTTTATCTGGAGGACAAGAATCCAGAAGGGAAACAGTGTCAACATCTCATCCTCAAAGACCCTCGACAGCTCAACTGCTCCTACAAGAACACGGTAGGACCGGAGGTCACGACGGTGCAAACTGACCAATCACAGGCCAGGAGGCCGACCGCTGCTCGTTCCCACCCAGACACTTCACATGTAGACGAGTTCAGAAATCATAATGCAAAACTCACATGACAAACGTACGTTGAAAGAGTTGTTGGTGGCTGAAAACAGTTCCCTCCTCTACATACCAGTGGGAAGTGACAAAGTTCCGAACTTGAACTTAGTTCATACAGTTTAGTATGAACTTCCCTCTTTGTGTTTCCCCGCCAGTCTGCTGAGCTGTAGTTTCAACTCAACCTGCACAGACTTCAAACCGCAGACATCATTATGTCACAATATTGTCAATTAATGTGCAGCAAATATCTTTCTGAAACTACGGATGACCTTATTTCCGTGCAGCACTTTTAATTATTGCTCGTTTATTCTTCTTAAGACTGCACTCAGTGTCTCCTTCATTCCCTCTGAATGGGTAACAATGTGGGTGCTTTTCATTGTGTCTCCTCACTTCCCTCATTCGCGTCTCGCCTCACATCCTCGCTGGGAGGAGCTAAGACGTGAGGATGTGAGGAAGAGATGCAAGGATGGAGGAGGCGAAGCTGCTAAAGGAAGCATGCGTTATCATAATGCAAAGCACACTGTTGCTCATTGTTTCCTTCTCTGACCTTCGATGTTCTCCACAATGAACAAAATGGCTTCGTGTCTCTGTTTCACTGTTGTTTTCTGACTCTTCTCTGTTATTCATTGTTGATTTATTGTGATTGTTCTCATGCAGAAGCTGAGCAGCCAGCCGTTCAGCGGTTTGACCTTTGACACCGACTACATGGTTCGTGTCGTTCCTTTCCCGACTCTGATGAACGAGAGCTTCTTCCCTCCGTCCTTCCTCCGGACCAACTGTGAGTCCAGCGATCTCCTCGTTTATCTTACCCACAGAGTCACATGTTTAGCTTAGCTCAGCACAAACACTGGAGGCAGGGGGAAACTGCTAGCCCACCTAAAATGATGCCTTTTAAAATATTCAAATGCTTAAACTAATAGTAGTCAACATAACTTATTAGTAGTATCATTTTATAATTATTACTTCTGCTGTTCTTGGTACAACTACTGATATTACTACTCTCATTATCACTTATCATAATTATCAGGCTAATTTAAGATATGTGATATTGGGCTGTGCAAATAAAATGAAGTTAAATCCAGTTCATGGCAGACTCAGCATTTTCTGCCGCCTAACATTTCTGTGTGTGTGTGTGTGTGTGTGTGTGTTTTCATTCTACAGCGTGTGAAGTCCTCCTGGGATCAGACAACCTGGTTTGCAAACCGTGTAAGTTCCTCCGCGTCGTCGTCATAACCAGAGCCACATGTTAGTCCAGGGTTTAAATCTCTTGTTTTTAGAGTAATTACATGTAAGTTAAAGCTTTCCACAAACTTATTTTGATTCTAAATTTACAAAAGGAATTGAATCCAATCAGCACCATGAAGACGCTTGTTGTCATTTGATATATTCATTTGTATATTATGTTTCTGGTGCAGATGTTTCACATTAAAACCATCTTTGAAGGAAGTGTTGAGTTTGATAGTCGCTTAACTCATGATTAGTTGCTGAAAACAATATTATTGTTCAAAAGAGAAGCTGAATTACACTGAATTTATTAAGACAACAGGTAAATATGGAGAAAGATGGATTATAAGCAAATTAAAAACAGGAAGACATCGCAAACCAGGGAGGCTTCTTATTAATTATATGATCAAATGTACTTTTTATGGCAATAAAAACATTTCATTTATACTTTTGTGCTGCCAATTCCATTATGAACGTGTGAACCGCACATGTCCAAGAGAGCGGAGGTTGATTTATTTGTTTCTGTGCAGTCTGGAAGCCAAAGACCCTGAGCGTGTCCCAGCTGGGATCGAACCTCCACGTGGCGTTCGACCAGGCGCCGGCCTCCTTCGGCTTCCACTTCTACTTCCTGTACTACAAACTGAGGCAGGACGGACCCTTCAGACAGCAGCGCTGCAAACCGGTGAGTGCCTTCTGCCGTCAGAAACGAGAGTTTCACACGCTGTTACAGATGATTTTAGAAGCAGATGGAAAAATATGAAATATCCTGGAAAATCTTGTGTTGTCCTGGAAAATGATTTCAACATTCTCCTATTTAGCTTTAGCTCAGAATGAACTCTTGACTTTCTATCAGAGCAGATAACACTGAAAGTTAAATTCAGGATCAGATTAATCTCAAATGGTAGTTTATGGACCAGATTATTTCTGTGATCTTGTTGTAACGCTGTGAACATTGTTAAAGACTCCACTTAATGTTACTAGTAAAGGGGCAGCGAGTAATGGAGTTCAGCCTTTAAATCGTACATTTAGGTATGTAAATCAGACTTCCACAGAGAGGAACATGTCCTGGAAAATCAGGGAGGATCTGAAGATTGACCACCGACCCTCGACCCCTGTGATTAGTGGAGGAGAGTGGAGATTTAGGTTTTATGTGTTTGCTCATTGAAAGGAAGATGGACGTCATTCAAACAGCATTATACCTGTTGGTCGCTTTGATTTCGCAGCCTTTGCGATGTGTAAATTGTGGGAATTCATCATGATGAGATTGCGATGCCCACTGCAGGCGGAGCTGAGGTTTAAATAGTTTTTTTGTTTGTCCATTTTTTAGGATGTGAACCAGCACAGAACTACGTGCATCCTCCAGGACGTCACTCCAGGGACCTACACTATCGAGGTACATGAACGCAGCGCAGGGCCAAGCTTCAGTTACACATCACACCAGTTCTGAACTGGTTAAACTGGGTTCTACTGGATTCTACCTCTTCACCTTTATACATGGTTTAAATGCAAAAAACTCAAATTATTTAAAACCCCCAAAATCTCAAATTCATATCTAAGTGGTTGTACAATCAATTTATAATATTTCTCTCTTTTGTTTCCTTCCCTTCTTTCACAACTTTTCCTCTTTTCTCTGTCAGCTGAGAGACGACGGTAACACAACCAGGAGGCAAAGTCAGTACCACGTCAGCCAGGGTGAGACACACACACACCACACACACACACACACACACACACACACACACACACACACACACACACACACACACACACACACACACACACACACACACACTGCACAGAGCTGCAGCGTTTGCATCAGGACAAGCTGCTGACTGCTGCGTTCTCTACAGGGCGACAGGAAGTTCTTTGATTACAAATGAAGAGATAAATTCATGAGCAACAAAAACACAACGCCGCACAGTTCATTACAGTCAGTGGTTTTACAGCTACAGCTTTAACTGGTCTGTTTATAAGTATAATAGACATTACTTATCCATTTCAATGACTTTATGATCCTCCTAAACTTGTGTTTATCCCTTAATTGTTACATAGTTGTCATATAGTTACATAGTGTTGCTTTAAAATTCGAAATGAAATCAAGAAAATTCCTTTATAACCCTTTTAGATCAAACCCCTGGTCCTATTGGGCACCTATTTAACAATATATGCAAAATAAATCTCTTTCTTTGTATTTTTACATACATTTTTTACAGCATAATTTTCATGCTAGGACCGACCAAATTCGACCAATAATATCATGACATCCATCCATCATTCAATCTGTCACCTTTAGTGATAAGGGAGGAGTGTGTGTGGAGCCACAGACCTCTGTAGCTCCACTTTAAGCCCGCCTACTTTTTAGTCAACCAATCAAATGAGAAGGATTTGATTTAAATCCCTCTTTTAACTCCACACGGCTCAAATATTCAGTGTGTCACAGTACAGAAGCCAAAGACGCTCTAACTTCCATTTCACTGAGACTTTAAAGGACTCAGTTACCTGACTCTTTTTGTCTCATGACGGGTGTGTTTGTTTTCATCTCCAGTCCTCTCCACCTGGGCGGGGCCTATCCGGGCCATGGCCATCACGGTGCCTCTGGTCATCATGTCTGCCTTCGCCACTCTCTTCACTGTCATGTGTCGCAAGAAACAGCAAGGTGAGAGCGCTAGTTGTTGGTGATATTGCTCGTTTTAAGTGTGTATTCAAGATTATTTTCACGGTTTTTACACTTTTGCATGTAGAATTGGTCATCATAAGAAAATTAAATAACAGTAATAGGCACTGAGGTAATATTAAATAAAATGATAGAGTAGAGCAGGATAAGAACCATCTACATACAGAAAAGAGAAATAAATACAGTATATATTATGTATTTAGTAATAATAAGAAAATATACTGTATATTTTTAAAATTTTAAATAAGTACTGAGTTGACGTCAAACACAGAAACATCATATATGACAGTAAAACTTTTACTTTTCATAGTTATTTGCATACTTTTACTTGAGGGAAGTTTTGATGCAGGACTTTTCAGTGTAATGGAGTATTTTGCCAGTGTGGCATTAGTACTTCTACTTCAGTGAAGGATCTGAGTACTTCCTTCACTGCTGGTTGTTGAGTTGGGACTGTTGGTGCATTCAGAGAGGAAAGATTTAACGTTATTCTCATACATTGTGTCTCCCCTCCTCTCAGAAAACATCTACAGCCAGCTGGACGAGGAGAGCAGCGAGTCGTCCAATCACAGCGCGGCGTTGAACGCGGAGCGGCCGTGGCCCCGCCACAAAGTCTTCATCTGTTACTCCAACCGAGACTGTCCCAAACACATCGCCGTCATCCAGAGCTTCGCCTACTTCCTGCAGGACTTCTGCAGCTGTGAGGTGAGACAGAAACCACGCGATGTCTGGATGAAGGTGGTAAAATGTTCAAGTGGGTTTGGTCGTTGAGTCGTTGTTCACTGGTGCTCAGGTGGTGTTGGACCTGTGGGAACATCTGGAGATGTGCAGAGAGGGTCAGATGTCGTGGCTCAGCAGACAGCTGGACGAAGCCAACTTCATCATCACCGTCTGTTCCAGAGGACTACGGTACTCTCTCTCTCTCTCTCTCTCTCTCTCTCTCTGTCTGTGTGTCTCTCTCTCTCTCTCTCTCTCTCTCTCTCTCTCTCTCTCTGTCTGTGTGTGTCTCTCTCTCTCTCTCTCTCTGTCTGTGTGTGTCTCTCTCTCTCTCTCTCTCTCTCTGTCTGTGTGTCTCTCTCTCTCTCTCTCTCTCTCTCTCTCTCTTTCTCTCTCTCTCTCGCTCTCTCCCTCTCTCCGCTTTCTCTGTCAAAGCTGCAGTTCCTTTTGACCACTAGGTGGTACTACAACACTTGTAGTAAATAGCCCCCAAATAAACATTAATATTTACCATAAGAAGTCAAAAGTGATTGTGTGTTTTGATAGATCTGACCCAGTTTTGAATCTAAACTACGGCACAAAGTAGTTGAATCAACGTCTCATCTTACCTCATTTTCTTTGTGTTGTTTTCTCTTCTAACCGGCTCGGTTCTCTTCCTGCAGCTACTACATAGAGAAGAAGAGTCGCAGAGGGAAGACGCCAGTCAGTCGCCGTAGTGGCAGCAGCAGCAGCTCTCCGATTGGTGGATCAGGCGGTGACCTGTTCATTGTGGGCGTGGCCATGATCGCCGAGAAGCTTCGGCTGGCGAAGGAGAGCGAGGGGGGCGGAGCTCAGGAGCTGAACCGCTACATGACGGTTTATTTTGACTATTCCACAGAAAACGACATCCCGACCATGTTGAGTCTGGCTCCCAGGTAAACAACAACAACAACACGCTGGACAAAATAACAGAAACACCTTCAGAAACAACATGTTAAGAATATTACAGCAAAAATATGAGATATTTTGATATTCAAGTGTTTGAGAAGCGTGAATTCTGAGTTATGGGATTTTAGACAAGACACAAAATACCTAGATGTTGCGTTTTTTACTGGGAATTAAATTGTGTTTTCGATGCTGCTTCCATTTAGGAGCCAATTCCCGTTTGATATTTGAGACTCTTTGAGACCTTTTATCTCCACATTTTAGCTGAGCATCAAATTCCTAAAAAGGCTAAAATGAAACTTGGCTGTTTTCTGGTTGAGGGCCGGATAGAGGATTGGCACATGGTTGTGTTTACACAACAAAAAGGTACAGCTGTTTTTAAAGTGTCAGACATATGTCACATGTTAATATGCAAAACTGTTTCTGACTTCTCAGACAATCTTTAGAGTCACTTACAAATATTAAAAAGCTAAATGTTATTTGAAAGGACTCAGATTCAATAACTGGATTCACGCTGTGTGTGTGTTTGACCAATCAGCAGCAGTGATCCCTGCAAACCTCACCCTGACACCTCCTTTATTTGGGTCTTTTTTGGGGTATAAAATGCTCCAGAACTTAATTTAGACCCTGGTTCCTGCAGTCGAAAAAGCAATGAGTTCTTCAAAAAGTTCCTAGTTCCTGCAGAAAGTTCCTGCGGTCAAAAAGTGGCTTCTGTCTCCAACATTTGGCAACCCTTCCAGAAAATGTGCTCTCTGCGTCGGTGTAATAAAGAAACAAATCAAACATTTACATTTGCATCTTAAATCAGCGTCACATCGTTTAACAAGTGTATTACATCTCACATATTTTCTCTACATCGTACTGAAGCAGAAAAACTGTTTAATTTTGACATTAGTCGAGTCCTTCGTGTGTCTGTAAACCCTGCATCACACACGTTATCTCCTGTGTGCAGGTTTAAGTTGATGGACCAGCTGCCTCAGCTCTTCAGTCGGCTCCACTCCAGTCAGTCCAGTTTGGCTGATCGTGAGTCGCAGCCTCTCAACGTCTCCAGGAGGAACTACTTCAGGAGCCGATCCGGACGCTCGCTCTACGTCTCCATCTGCAACATGCACCAGCACATCAGCCAGAACCCCGACTGGTTTGAGAAGCAGCTTTCTCCTCCTTCAGAAGGTTCCTCAGCCTCCTCCTCCTCCAAGCATCCTCCGGTCCCTGCTGTCCCGGGCCCAAGCCCTCCTCCAAAGACTCCCTGCCCCTCCTCCTCGTCTCAGCCCGTGCAGAGGTTCGACTCCGGCTTGGTGCTGAATGAGGTGGTGATGAACACGCCGTCCTTAGAGGGAGGGGATGGAGCGCTGAGGAGGAACATGCTCATGCTTGCCCCCGGATCCAGTCCCAGTCTGAACCTAGGCCACAGTCCTAGTCCCAGTCCGGATCCCTGTCCCAGTCCAGCTCTGCCACACTGCTCTCTGTCCATGCTGGGATCCACTTCAAGGTAAAGAAAGATGTAATATGGCTGTGGTTTTGTCATTGTTTTCCTAAAGCTACAATTATGTTTTGGTCTTTATAGGATATTATTTACAGGTGTATCTTGATGCAATGCTCGCATACCGGTTGGTATAGGAATCATTCCACTTCCTATGCTACTCTTACAGCTACTTGCTCTGGATAACCTTTTGCATTTTAACGTTTTTGCATCAGCGTGTGCCAAGCGTATCCTGGTTGGTTTCATTTGGTTACAATCTGCAACCTCACCGCTAGATGTCGCCAAATCCCCCACACTAGACCTTGACCTGTTAGTTGAGCTAACGTTAGCACTCACACACTCGTAACAACTTTTTTTTTTAAAGATTGCGGAACATCTGTATGGTTATTTGCTGCTGTTAATGATGATTGACCTTTATTTACGGCGGATTCCATCAAAGCTGCATCATCACATGCTGGTAGAGTGAAAATAGTTTGGACTCCACAGCAGATAACATGAGAGCACTCTGCTTTTCTGCTCCTTCAGGTCCACTTCTGGATTATCTGGACTGTCACCTGAAGAATCCTCCTCCTCCTCTTCCTCCTCCTCCTCCTCTGCTCCCTCCATCCTCCAGGATGTTGTGTGTCCTCTCCTCACTCAGGCCGAAGAAGGCCATCGTTCCCCTCCGGAGGCCCCGCCCCCTCGCGATTCGGGCATCTACGATTCGTCCGTCCCTTCCTCGGAGCTCTCCATTCCCCTGATGGATGGACTGTCACATGACCAGGCTGACTCCTCTTCCCTGGCAGACAGCGAGTCATCTTCTTCGGGGCTGGGTAAGGCTGGCTGTTTTTTACCCCTTTTACACCTTTTTTACACCTGTCCACCGTGTCTCACACCTGTCCACCGTGTCTCACACCTGTCCACCGCGTCTCACACCTGTCCACCCTGTCTCACACCTGTCCACCCTGTCTCACACCTGTCCACCCTGTCTCACACCTGTCCACCGCGACTCACACCTGTCCACCGCGTCTCACACCTGTCCACCGCGTCTCACACCTGTCCACCCTGTCTCACACCTGTCCACCCTGTCTCACACCTGTCCACCGCGTCTCACACCTGTCCACCGCGTCTCACACCTGTCCACCCTGTCTCACACCTGTCCACCCTGTCTCACACCTGTCCACCGCGTCTCACACCTGTCCACCGCGTCTCACACCTGTCCACCCTGTCTCACACCTGTCCACCGTGTCTCTCAGGTGACGAGGAGCTGCCTGCCGTCACGTCGCTCCGCTGCAAAGCAGAGCTGCACCACCATCACCACCTGGAGCACAGCGACGGACCTGCACCTGTGGCGTCATCATAGGGCACGTCTCCGGCCAATCAGAAGAGGAGCAGCACCGGTGATGTCATCACAGGACCCCAAAAAAAATGTCTTGGACCTGAATCCTCTCTGAAACTAACTAAAGGTACTTTGTTCGCTCTGCCTGGAGGATTTCTTATTTTGAAGGACTGGATCTCCAGACGGTGGCAGAGCGGACCAGTTCAAACCAAAGACTCAGCACTGTGGATTGATTGATTAATTGATTGATTGATTAATTGATTGATTGACAGCTGACTCATGTATGAGTGGACGTTCAGGCACTTTTTGATCCAGGAAGACACAACATGTCCAGATGCTCCCCGACAACAACAACAACAACAACAACAACATCAAAACGGGACGAATGCGGCTTCTGAAGGTTTTTGTTTCAAACCAAAAGCTGCTGAATGTACAATGTGGCGACATCAGAATATATCTTTTGTATTATTCTCAACATTTAGGATCAAAACAAAGTATGCACTAAATACTTTTGGGGGGAAAACCACATATCAATGACTGTTGTCCCTTTGAAAGAGTTAGTTTGATGTGCCTTTTTGAGCATTTTTCTCATTATAAAGAGGAATTCTCTCAAAACATTTTTATTAATATTCATTGGATTTAAAGTTTTTCCTCTGATATGTTTTAACAGCATACCTTATTTAAAATGTCTTCATGGCCAGTGGCTAATAAAAAACTGTAATATTATTTTTGACAAACTGTTAACTGAACAGAGCTGTCGGAAACCTACTAAAACCTGCTAATGTGACGTAATATAGTGGAAGAATTGTGTGAAATATGTGTTGAATTGAAATTCTGTGATTTTCTCTGCAAAGTTCAGAACACACAATTAAAATTCATTCATCTGTTGGCACCACACGGACGCCATAACATATTGAACACTGTGGTTACATATTTACACATTCATAGTCATGTATTTCGTATTAATCCTTTTCTAACATTGTTGCAGGAAGCAGCGATGATGAGGGCATTACTTTTGTTGTAAAATGACTGAAAACCACTTTAAAGATGCAGCTACGGAGGCTCGTTGCGGCCAGAGCAAGAAATTCACACAGGAAATGTTGTCAAAGGAAAATATGATGTCACATTTTTTATTTACTTAAATAAAACTTATGCGATACAAAAGTAGATTGTATAAACGTAAATCAACATTCAGAACTATGATCCAAACACGAAACTTAATTATTGATCCCATGAACATGTTTCATATCTGACACAAGTATCAGAACGCTACAACTTTGTTGTTGATCGTTTAAAGTTTTATTTCCTCAAATTGACTCAAATGTATTGAATTGCTGCTGAAGGCAGAGTGACGTCTTCTGGTTCATCTTCGGGTTTGACTTCGTTGGAAGGGAAGAGTCAGCGTTTCCTACTTGTAAATAATATTCTTATTCTTATTTTTCCTTGGGAATGTCTGTTCTGCTTCAACTTTGTACATTTAGACGGTTGTATCACTATTATTTCTACAATATTATAGAGATGTACTGTTTTATAGTACCTTAATGTAGGAAATAGATAAATCCATCCAATAAAATGTTTGTCTTTTCATCTTTTTCGTTCAATATTTGACTGTTAAGAGTTTGTGATTAAAATAATAAACAGTTTATTTTGCAGTAATTTAAACCAGATTAATAAAACAAATAAAAAACACAACAGGTGGCAAAAACGAACATCTATTTGATGCAAGTTGCAAAGCTGTCGCAAAGTATTTTATCAGGTAACAAGAAGGATAAATACTTGAGTACAATACAAATACATGTAGAAATACTCCACAATGAGCTATACTGCTTTACGGCTGGTTATCATCTCTCATTTGCTTCAAGCTGACGAACAAGTTTTCGTTTCTTACTTCGTTCACTGACATTAAGGCAGCAGACAGCTCTATAGTGTGAGAGCTGCGAAGCGTCAACGCTTAAAACAACAGAAGCCTCTAAAACTCACAGACAGCCTGTACAGGTCTACCTTCAAAATAAAAGCCCAGGCCTGTTCAGTCAGGCTGCGACTAATGATTCAGTATCTATTCATTATTTTTCGTTATTGTTTAGTTTGTATAGGACCGTATAATACTTCAGTTGCAGACTGAAATGTGTCCGTAGCACTGATAATCAGTGTTTGTCAATTTGAGCCTGTATTTAGTTTATTTAGACCTTTACATCACATTACATTACAATAATTCAGCAGACGCTTTTATCCAAAGCGACTTACAATAGGTGTAGAGAACCTTTGAGATCTTCTTTTGTTCAATTAAAGTAATCATGATTATATTTCTTAACTAAGTAATGTATAAATTGGTATTGGTTCCACAATCTAGGTATTGTATTGGCTCTAGAATTTTAAAATATATCAGAATATAGTCTATTTAATACGGTTTTTTTGTAAGCAAAAAGTAGACCATAATCACCACTAAAATGTATTGCATCAGCGGCAGTGAAAGGAATCACTTCAGTAAACTAGTCTACTTTAAAAACTGCACTTAAGTACAGTACTTGAGTAATGCACTTGGTAACTTTACACCACTGTTCTTTTTTAACTCCTAAAAATGATCAATCAATTTAATGGCTCTTACTTTGAAGGCGCCACCGGAAGAGAGAGATCCCTCGCTTGAAAGAATCTTCACATCGACTCTCAGTTTGTTGTTCAGCTTCAATGTAGTCGGACTCATGTTTGACCTAAGACTTATTATAAAAGAGGAAAAGTTTATTTTTCTCGCACCGGAAACTTGACAGCAGCCGGAAACAGTTTTATTTCAATGTTTGTTTAAAAATAATAATAATACTTTGATTGTGGTTCTGTCTGTGGTCGTCGGGAGGAGCTGCAGCTCGATGCAGACAGGTGATGGATGTCAACGGGGTTCAAGGTGAGAAGCTTCAGTGGTTTACTAAAGTGTGAGAGAAGAAGAAGAATGTGAGGTGGACGGACAGGCTGTCTGTCTGTCTGTCTGTCTGTCTGTCTGTTGCTTTATAAAAGATGTGTGGAGAAGTTCAAGAAGTCTGGTCGAGAGACCCTGAAACGTACTGTGTTTTAAAGAGAGAGAGACAGAGAGAGCGAGAGAGACAGACATAGACAGAGACAGAGAGAAAGAGAAAGAGAGAGAGACAGAGACAGAGAGAGAGAAGAAGAAAAAATTGGTTTTTATTGCTGTCCTCAGTGCCCTGTGTGTCACAAGTTTGCCTGAGAGTGACTGCACGCACACACACACACACCCACACACACACACACACACACACACACACACACACACACACACACACACACACACACACACACACACACACACACACACAACCACACATCATCATCATGGCAGCTTTGTGTGGAAAATTATGTTTATCAGCTGTTTTTTGCTCGATGATACTATGGTGGAAAGTACATCAATATATTTACTCAAGTACTTTACTACAGTACAATCTTTTTTAAAAGGTACTTGTTGTTTACTTGGGTATTTATATGTTCTCCACTACAGCTCAGAGATAAATACTGAACGTTTTTTACATTTATTTGATACATTTTGTTACTTTGATTTCAGATTGATGATATTGATGATACAAATTAAAGCAACATTAAAGCGATGAACTCATTAATGCGTTAACGATAATAAGAAATGATTCTGATATTGGTCATTCTGCATATAGTGAGTACTATAAGCTTTTTATACTTTTAAGTTAATTTTGCCACAAATACTTTTGTGTATTGTGTATAAATACTGTGGTATTGCTACTTTAACTAAAAACCTTTAATGGTATAATAAGTTTTATTTTTATTTTTGTCTTTCTTAAGGAGATGTGATTATGTTGGGACAACATTCCAAGACAATCATTGTTTAATTAAATTTTGCTATATGTGTTGATTTCCTGATTTGTTCTGTTTTATTTTTAAAAAATGAAGAAGAAAGCAGGGAAATAAAAAAAAATCCATTACAAGTAAAATTCTTGAATTATAAATTTTACCAAAGTAAAATTGAAAGTAAGTAAAAACTGTTTTAGATATTGTGTGTACTGCTGGGATTAGTAATATAGTACAGCATCACATTTCATTTTATATCAAATAAATGTAGTGGAGTAGCATAAAAGTAGCATCAAATTAAATTAAAGTATGTCAAACTTGCACTTAGGTTCAGTACTTGAATAAATGTACTTAAATCATCTCTTTTAGCTCTGTTTTTGGTCTCCACCAACTCCTGAGGGGAACATCTGTCTTTTAAGCGGCTAAATGCTCCACGATGTTCTCCAGATGTTCGCTAACAGTGTGAGTCCGTTGTTTGGTGCTGAGCAGGTAGTGAACAGCTTTAATTTAAAGAGTAAACACAAAATGTGCCAAAAATAAAAAACAACTAAAACAACAAAAGAGGGAGCTAAAAGAGGCAACGTAAAGATTTGATTTATTGTTCATACACTGAAAATGTTTTGTTGGATTTACTTAATTTATTTCGGTAAGTGGTTGCATGAAATACATTTATCTAAATCCAGATATATTTTTTAAGTTGACTTTACTCAATTTTTCAGTGGATTTATATTCATAGTTTTACCTCAACTATTTTGAGTAAAGTTCACACTAAAACCATGTTCAGTATATTAAAATGTATTATGTAACCTCAATTACTATTTACCTTTAAGGTTTGTGTACATTCAGATCAATTTCATAATACAAACTAAAACTTGATCTTATTAAACATTTGTAACTATTACTAATATCTTAACTTTCAATGAATTCCATGTTTACACAAATTAAGCAAACAAAATATTTTTAAACTCACTTTTTTACAACTTTATTATCTTTATTACCAGTAATGTAAATAAGTACATTTACTCAAGTATTGTACTTACGTATACATATAAGGTACTTGTACTTTACATGAGTATTTCCATGTTGTGCTACTTTCCACTTCTCCTCCCTGATCTCAGAGGTAAACATTGTGGATTAATGGGGTTTTGAATTTACAATAAACAGAATAAAGTCCCAACGTTTATCATAAAACCTGAAGTAAAGTGTCTAATAACTAATATACATATGAATGCTAATATATATATATATGAATGCTAATATATATATATGAATGCTAATTTATATATGAATGCTAATACACATGTGAATGCTAATATGCATATGAATGCTAATATACAGTCACAATAACAGACGAGGGGACTTGATGCAGTCGCTGTTGATCTCTGGAAGGAATGTGGTTCTGCTGCATTGTTCTGAGGCTGTAATCGTCACGTTTGTACCAGCAGAATGCGGCCCTGCTGGTTCCAGGAGGGGTGTGTGTGTGTGTGTGTGTGTGTGTGTGTGTGTGTGTGTGTGTGTGTTTGAGAATAACAGTTTTGATCAGTTCATTGCTTTGTCTTTAGCGGTCCCTTACTGGAGGATTTAATATAATTATTCATCTATAAAAAATACATTTGATGTGATGGATCAGATGCAAGCTCAGCCTTTTTAACATTTATTATTTTTAGGCAAAATTCTTGCTTGTGTTTAGAAAACGTTCTATTAAATGGAAGGGAAAAAACAGGTTTGCGGTGAAAAAACAAACATATTTCTCAAAGTAAAGTATTGGAAAAAACATTTTGGTCTAAGAAACTATGTCAATCAGCACAAGTGTTAAACACAAATATATGCAGTTTAAAAAGATACAAAGAAAAGCACAACATCGTCACATTTCCTTGACATGAATGACATAAATGATAAATATATTTTAAAAGAAAAATTTGATAAATTTTCCTCTTATTTCAGCACCAACTATTTGCTTGAAAACTTTTACAAAATGAACCAAATTAGAATAAAAATGATGTTATTTAATTAATAAACGTGATTGAAGTTCGCTGCAGCAGGTTCAGTTGTCAGCTGAGGTTTGTAAGGTCTGACCTGAGATCAGCTGGTCAGAGTTTCCTCTGCTGTTTCCTGAACGATGTCATCACAACATGTTCAGCTTTTTCCTCGGCAGGAAGCGTCGTCATCCCACCCGCCTGGTGGGTGAGACGACGCTATCGTAAGAGCCTCATAGACTCGTTTCACCAAGAACCAAGGTCCACTTACTGAGGTTCTGGAGCTTTGTCCATTGGTTCCTATTGAAGATAAGAATCTATGTAAACATTTACAAATATACAGTTTAAAAAAAGGGCTCAGTAGGTTCAGTAGTTACGTCACTCAATCGGGAGGAAAAGTGCATTTGTTTGGGGACTATTTTCAGCGGCGGATGAATCCACATTTGGTGCTTTAGCGATTATGTGTGATTGAGTGAGAGTGTACAACTCGAGGTTCTTCACAAGAACTTCTTGTCCTCACTCTGAACACCAAACACCCAGTTTGAGTCCTAAAGCTGAGTGTTTACTGAGAGATTAGAAACAGATGAGGAGGGGGGGGGGAATTTAACAAGAGAGAAGCAGGAGCCTGCAGCCAAACACACCTGATCTGGATTAAAAACGTGTACAAGTGTGTGTGCGTGTGTGTGCGTGCGTGTATGGGTGGGTGTGCGTGCACCCAGGGTGGGATGATTTGTGCTATTGGAAAAAGCACTGAGTCACACATATTAAAACACTTGTAATGTACAGACTCACACACACACACACGCACGCACACACACACTCTTACACCAACACACACACACACAGGGCACTTTGATCAGATACAAATGCTGAACACGCTTCTGTTTGGTTTCAGGTTGGTTCAAAACAATATAGCGCTGACGTTCTGTTAGCATGTGTTAGCATGTGTAACGCTTTATATGGTGGACTTACATGACCCTACAATGCAGCACGGTGAACTCTATAGAAGGCCTTAGGTGTGTGTGTGTGTGTGTGTGTGTGTGTGTGTGTGTGTGTGTGTGTGTGTGTGTGTGTGTGTCTCCTGTGTGTTCAGTGACTGAGGACAGTAAACATGTCAGGACTGTGATGCTAGTTTCAAACTAGTGATTTACTAAATCAGGTTGCACCAGTTAAACTAGAGCAATGTCTTAAGACAGCAAATAATTCAGTCCCTCTCTCTCTCTCTCTGTCTGTCTCTCTGTCTCTCTCTCTCTGTCTCTCTCTCTCTCTCTCTCTGTCTGTCTCTCTGTCTCTCTCTCTCTGTCTCTCTGTCTCTCTCTCTCTCTGTCTCTCTCTCTGTCTCTCTCTCTCTCTGTCTCTCTCTCTCTCTGATTTTTAACTGAGAGGCGTTGCACAACTTGAATGTTCTCACAAGGGCGGGTCATGTTGAGGAACAAACCTCAGACTAACCCTCTTCAGCTGTTCGTTAACGTAACTGAATGAATGAAAAGGTGGTTACAGATGTGATTACAGATGTGATTACAGATGTGATTACAGCATGTAGAATATACAGTATTACAAAAGAAATGAGGAAGAAAAGAGAATAAATAATGCTGATAATTGTTCCTCTCCGTCTGCTTCTTTCTCTGCATTGATGTTCAAACCAAACCCTTGAAATAAAATAAGGCTTTCAGGTAATAACAATAGACCTGTAAGTGTGTTTATGGTTTACATGTACTGACCAACCGATGCCACCAGGGGGAGCTCTGCACAAATCTAAACTACACTGATTTAACAATATGAAGAACGGATTGTTTGCTAACTGATACAGAAGGACCTTAAAGGATGGATTTTGATCTTAATAGAAATCTCTTATGCCCATATGTACAACGAGCGAGTTATCGATGGCTCATCATTTCTACTGACGGATCCACATTCCTTCGATAAAATGAGGCGACAGCAGTCTAACGAGTATATTGTTTTCACACAACCGTAATAATAAATTATAATAAAGTTGAATTTATATATAAAAACCAGAATGTTTCATGGGGAAAAATATGAGCAAACATGGAGGCTCGTGGTTTGTTTTTGTATCCTTTTAGATTTTTGTATTGTGATTTTTGAAATCTTTCTTTTAACAGCATTTCATCAAAACAATTGTTATTTATTTTAATATACATCTTATTAAATGTCTTTATGTTTGTGTGTGAGTCCAGTAAAGTTGTCCTTGAACACCTAAGTTGCTCATAAAAGTTTCTCTGTAGAGTTTAGGAACAGTGAGCACTAATTAATCTTCTTTCCTTCTCTCCTTCCTCCCTTCATGTTTCCTTCCTTCCTTCTTCCTTCAGGTCGAAGCTGCAGAAGAAAACTTCCTCCTTCTCTCTGCTCTCTCCTGACAGCTGGTCCCTGAGAGGGGTAAGAACCATCATTCTCTGCATCGTACCAACCGTACACTTAATTAAGACATAAAGCACGACGAGGTGACTTCATTACAGATAATGAAGGACGATTATGGCTCTGATATCACATAACAATGGAGAGCATAATGCGACATTCAAATGTGTTTCTCATTTGTTTAATTCATGTTTACCAGCGGTGGAAGTACTCAGATCTTTTACTTCAGTAAAAGTATTAACACCACAATATACAAATACTCAGCTACAAGTAAAAGTGTGTATATATACATATATATATATATATATATATATATATATATATATGTATATATATATACAGTATATATATGAAATATTTTATATATTCATATATAATTTTATAAACCAGAGTTAGGGTCCTTTGTGTGTCGGTGTCTCTCCTGCCGGTGTCTCCGTGTCTCCTGTAGCTCCTAATTATAGACGGCCGGTTTCCCCCCCGACGACCGTCACTTCCTGTTTGTCCAATGGGAACTGAGTGGACACACACACACACACACACACATTGTGAAGGGTTCCTGTTCCTGAGGGTCTGCAGATCCACTCAGAGAGGTGGTGAAGCTGAGGAGGTTTATATTGTGACTGAGGAGCAGGAGAAAAGAGAGAAGAAGAAGAAGAAGTGTGAACTTCAGAAAAAGGAAAGAAGAAAGAAGAGCGCAGCGATGTGACTGTGAAGGATGAGGAGAGAGGCATCAAAAAGAATAGCAAGGAGGAGAAGTGATCACAGATGCCCAACGAGGAGGAGAAAAGAGCTGATGTGACTTTGGGGTACAAGCAAAGTGGCCTAGAGGAAGAGGAGGAGGAGGAGAAGAAGAGAGTGGAGGAAGAGGAGGAGAAGAAGAAGAGAGTGGAGGAAGAGGAGGAGGAGAAGAAGAGAGTGGAGGAAGAGGAGGAGGAGAAGAAGAGAGTGGAGGAAGAGGAGGAGGAGAAGAAGAGAGTGGAGGAAGAGGAGGAGGAGAAGAAGAGAGTGGAGGAAGAGGAGGAGGAGAAGAAGAGAGTGGAGGAAGAAGAGGAGGAGAAGAAGAGAGTGGAGGAAGAGGAGGAGGAGAAGAAGAGAGTGGAGGAAGAGGAGGAGGAGAAGAAGAGAGTGGAGGAAGAAGAGAGTGGAGGAAGAGGAGGAGGAGAAGAGAGTGGAGGAAGAGGAGCAGCGGTTTGCAGAAAGAGTAAACTGACACTTGAATGTGTGTGAGGAGCAGATCTTGATGATGGGCTGCTGTCTGTTTCTTTACTATCGGGTGAGTGAAATCTAACGTATCCCAGAATGCCTTTCATTCAACGATGAGCCGTCAGGGATCTGTGAGGGTTCTCCGACACGTTACAGGTGGACCACACAAATCCTTCAGAACCGCCGTACTGTTGTCACATTTTGTGTTTGTTGCTTCGTGTTTCAAATATCACAACATTTTCTGAAAGTTTTAGAAATACTCACAAAGTGTTTTTGAGGCGGCCACGTTCTTGGCAACGTGACACATGTCATCGTCAGCTCCATGCAGAAGCCTGCATCCATGTTTTAAGTCCTTTACGTCATTAAAAAGGTACTTACATTAAAAACACAAAGAGTAAAAGTATTAGCAAAGGTGTACTTCAAGTATTTAAAGTAAAAAATACACACTGGATGTGTGAATGTGGATTAATATTACTGCTGTATTGATGTATATGTTGCATTATATTCTATAAAATCATATAGTAGGAGTTTCATAAAATACTAATACTCATGTAAAGTACATCAAATTTGTACTAGGCCTGTGGTACTTGAGTACATGTAGTCAGTAACAATCCACCAGGGTTTTCTGTATATAATAATATAACGTGATGCAAACAACTTCCTACTATTTATTAACATGGCAACCAAAACCTCATCAGATAAGTCGCCTTTTGAAATGATGTCCGATCATTTTTAACACCGATGATCGCTGTAATATTTAAATTCCAGCTGACTGAGACTTGTTTCAGTCAGGTGACAGGTCGCTGTGATGTTTAGAGGAATGACCATATATGGACTGGAGGAACAGACTCCTCCCTCCTCCTTGGTTTCCATAGCGACAGTGAGTTAAAGGTAAAGTCTGCCAGGTTACATAATGTCGAAAACAAAGTCTCAACACAATACTGAACAAACAGCAGACTTCCTGCTATTGTTACACTCTGCTGCACTGATCCCAACATCCTCGTCTCCTCTCCTTGTCTCCTCTGCTTGTCACCTCCTTCTCTGCTTGTCACCTCCTTCTCCTCTCATCGTCCCCTCTCCCCGTCACCTCCTCCACCCCTCGCCTCTCTTCATCTCCTCACATTGTCACCTCCTTCTCCTCTCATCGTCTCCTCTCCCCGTCACCTCCTCCACCCCTCGCCTCTCTTCATCCTCATATTGTCACCTCCTTCTCCTCTCATCGTCCCCTCTCCCCATCACCTCCTCCACCCCTCGCCTCTCTTCATCTCCTCACATTGTCACCTCCTTCTCCTCTCATCGTCCCCTCTCCCCGTCACCTCCTCCACCCCTCGCCTCTCTTCATCTCCTCACATTGTCACCTTATTCCCCTCTCATCGTCTCCTCTCCTTGTCTCCACCCCTCGCCTCTCTTCACCTCACATTGTCACCTCTTTCTCCTCTCATCGTCTCCTCTCCCCGTCACCTCCTCCTCTCCTCGTCTCCACGCCTCGCCTCTCTTCATCTCATCATATTGTCACCTTCTTCTCCTCTTATCATCTCATCTCCCCGTCACCTCCTCTCCTTGTCTCCACCCCTCGCCTCTCTTCATCTTCTCATATTGTCACCTCCTTCTCCTCTCATCGTCTCATCTCCTTGTCACATCCTCCCTTTCCTCCTCCTATTGTCTCCCCCTTTTCTTTCCTTGTCTCCTTTCCTTGTTTCCCCCCTCTCAATGTCTCCATTTTTTCTTTCTCTTCTCCCTCCTCTTCTTCTCTGCTTGTCTCCTCCCCTTCCCTCCCCTCTCCCCTTCTCTCATTCCCTCACCTTTTAATGTCTCCTTTCCTCTTCTCTCCTCTAAATGTCTCCTCTTTCCTCCCTTCTTTTTTTCCTTCCCTCATCTCTTTAAACCTAGTGTCTTACTTTGTTCCTTTCCTCTCCGCCCTCCTTTCCCCCCTCCCCTTTCATCTTTCCTCTCCTCCCCTTGTCCTCCCTTTCCTCATTTCCTCATCTTCTCATCATCCTCCTCCTCCTCCTACTCCTCCTCCTCTTTACCCTCAGTGACCCGTCTTTCTCATTAAGTGTTTGTTTGTTTACTTCCTGTGTTTGGTTGTCATGGCAGCACACAGGAACTGTTTTTTGTCATCATCATCATCATCACTACCACCACTTCTTCAGTGACTTCCATTGTATTCTTCTCTTAAACCTCTTCACTGTTTACTGTGAGCTACATTCTGGTTCATTAAACTCTCGTCACTGGTTCGGCGACCAGTTCAAACAAAGAGTTTTATTCTCGTGTTTCTTCTGAATCTCCAATAATTCACAAGAAAAAAGTTTTGAGACAAATAAACTTTGTTTGTTTTTCAGAAATATGTATATTTTTTACTTTGTTTATCTTGCGACTCTTGCAAAGTTTTAAGAAATACATTACTTGGTACTTTAGTTTTCAAGTCGTGGTACTTCTATTTTGTCTATTTTGTCCGTCTCCTTTTACTTTGAACATGAGATCATAAAATATTGCTGTTAAAAATGAGATAAAACAATGAATTTAAGACATTATTGAAAGAGAACATGTTTTTCATTTGGACCTTTTGGCATTCCTACATTTACTTCTTCACTTATAATAATAAATAAAATAAATAAAGTAAATAAAATAAATAAAATAAATAAAATAAATAAAATAAATAAAATAAATAAAATAAATAAAATAAATAAAATAAATAAAATAAATAAAATAAATAAAATAAATAAAATAAATAAAATAAATAAAATAAATAAAATAAATAAAATAAATAAAATAAATAAAATAAATAAAATAAATAAAATAAATAAAATAAATAAAATAAATAAATAGTTTAGTAAAATAACAATAATTTAGTAAAATAAAGTAATTTAGTAAAATAAAATAATATTATCAATAATAAAATGGAGCAGTAAAGCAACGACATCACATAAAAGCCAGTCTGTGAAAATGGGTTTTAGGAAGTGATTGAGAGGAGATCTACGAGATCTTCTGGAAGGTAAAACAGTGAATACTGTCACTGTGGATATTTGAGTAATAATAAACTGCAAACTAACCGATCTGTAACCAAAGCAGTGAGCTAAGAGCTGCACAGAGCTGAAGGTTTGGTGTTTTGTCACTACAAACTAAACCTTCACATGATATCAGAGTCGTTTGATTCAGTGTGAAGATATAACGTAGTGCAGCTGTTACAGACGGGAATACAGACAGAATGTATCAGTGCTTCTGACGAACGTGATGTGTTTTTGTGTTGCAGAAGAAGAGGAAGCAGGCCAGCAGAGATGCAGACTCCCTCAGTCTCTGCAGTCTGGACATCAACGTAAGTCCAGCTCTAAACTAACCTCTCGTTGTGTTGCTGGTCCATATTCAGTCACGACAGGTCAACGTTAACAGCACTCAGTTTGTTTTTGATAAAGACTTAAAGCTGCTGTGTGGAGTTTCCCTGTTTACATTCAGTGTTACGCATTGTGTGGATCGCGTTGAATGCGTTTCTTTCCTCGTGAAACAGTGGCTTTTTGAAAAGTTTGAAACCTGCTCTATTTACATCACAAACATGTTAATCCATGAGACTAAAAGTGGTCAAAAACACCATCGGGTACCTTTGATACTTGAAATGGTGTCATTTCTCTGATACTGCTCGCGTTCCTGTAAAATTACAACATATTTCTTTCAATATTACAAAACATATTTCGAGGATTTACAACTTTAATCTCATAATGTTTCGATTCAAAATATTTTGAACATTTCATTTGAGCCGCAACAACACACATGTCGTTTTAAACAAAAGCTAATTGGAGCTTTTACCAACAACAACAAAAAAACTAGATTATTTTTATTATTGTTGTATTATTTATATATATGTACAAGTCCATATTCCACAACCCATCATAAAATATGCAAAATCGCTTTGTTTGAACTGAATGTTATTCAGATCCTTTCACCACATCGCCTCATTTATTTCTGGAAATTCAGAAAAGAAATGAATGAATGAATATATTTTTACTTCTAAAAAACAACGTGTTGATAAAACAGCACCTTAAATATCTGCATACAAGCGACAGTATTAGTTACACCCAGTTTTCATCCATGTGACGAAGGACAAATCAAATGTAAAAGGCGTCTATATTTTCCTAAAATGTGATTCTTTTCCTAGTTTTAAATTAAACTTGACAGTCTTCACCTGGCTATGTGTCCATAGGCTAACTTCATAGTAGATATGCGTAGACCAGGCAGTAACTGTGACTTTTAAACCTCTTGTTCTTTGTTATCTGCGGCTCTGACGGTGGCTTATTGTATATTCGGACCCCGGGGGGGCCCTCGACCCTCATGTTGGGCCCCCGCCTCATGTGACTTGTAGCCCTCTGCCAGCAGCCCGGGCGTCTCCCTCCCTGCTCCGCCTAACACAGGATGTCAGCCCTCGTCGATACCCCTCAGCGTGACAAACACACCGTCGCCTTGTTCAGAATAAACGACGCTCTATTGTTGCTCTACTGCTCTCCACTGTTCTCTGCAGCTCAGTGAGTCACTCAGTCACATTGTGCCGTTACGGAGACATGGAGTTCATGGAGTTCACTGCTTTTAAGGTCAACGGTCATGACAGGGGTTCATGCCCTACATCAACATATTCACTCCGTCTGGACTGGAGATGAAACAAAAGATTTATTTTGTGTGTCAATCAAGTTGTCTGTAAAGTATTAAGTCATTTGGTACTCATCCCTGAGTTATTTTAGTTACATTACTTTGTAAACTACTCATTATGAATATATTATTGAAATCCTCATTGACCATAAACACTTCTTACAATGTCGACAACATCTGAACATTAAAGACGTCGTGAAGGTAAAATCATTTATGTTCTGATTTACAACAGATTGAGCAGCTGCTACTAATAAAGTGGCCGTTGAGTTTATGCAAAATAACATAAAAAGAGAAATTTACCATTTTTTGTATGTTCAGCTCACCTAAAAACGATCTAGTTTTACATTATAAAATGTTTAAAGGAGTCCTGCTCAGTGGTGCAATGTAAGTACCGTATATTTATTCAAGTATTCATACATACTTCTACTTAACTTGAGTCTTTGATTTGTAATACTTCTACTCCAGTACACCTCAGAGAGAAATATTGAACTTTTTACTTAACTTTTTTCTGCACTAAGCAGCGCAGAATTTAGTGTTCTTTTTGTTTTTATAGGATCTGGTTCAAGCTAACGGATTATTTGGGGCAACATTTGTAGAATTAAGTGTTTTTGATAAAATAACACGAGTTTAAGCTCAGATTTAGTTGCTTTTCTTTGACAGAAGCGTTTGTCACATGTGATGTGTTCAAGGACCTACGGAAACATGAAAATCTGTTCATAATGTCTGTTGTTACAGCTTCTATTCTAGCTTCGATAAACGGTGTATTATTGGAGATTTAATAAAAAAGAAAACACTGGGACACGTGACTTTAGTTCGAATTTGAGATATTTGTACCTTATGTGGGATTTTTGTTTTGTTTGTGTCGACTTTGTATTTTATTAAGTACAATATTGTACTTTTTACATCAACTTTACAACATTTTCCAGGGAAATGTTGTTGTAGATTAAACTATCAAACACGGTAAAAAGTAGTTAAATCTAAGCTGCTTGATTAACTCTTTATTGTTTGTCACGGTATAAATGAAAGAAATAGAAGCCAGGGGAAAAGGGAGAAAGGAAGGAAGGAAAGTGAGTGGGTGAGGGAGCCAGTGAGTAAGTGTGTCAGAGAGAGAGAGAGAGATTCAGTTTCAGGAGGAGGGAGACGAGTGAACACCCATCACTGAGAGTGAGGAAGCTTAAAACACTATTTAACAGAGAGGTCAGACAGAAAACTGGAATAAGAGCTCCAGAGGGTCTAAACCGTCTGAACTCTGGTGGACTAAACCTTTACTGGACTCTTTCTCAACACTGCCGGTACCGAGCTGGATCCAGATACCCTCTAGAGGGCACCAGGCGCTTCCAGGACACTACCAAGAAACCGTACTGGTACTAGTTTCTCTCCGGGCAATACTGGTACTGGTATCAGGCACTTCTTGGATACCAAAAAAGCCCGAAAGACTTTGTGGATGCTCTTCTAGTTGCAGTTCACTCTGGAAGATCTGCTGCTACCAAATGAATTGTGGACACTGTGAAGTACGGAATACCAGACATATTCTGTATCCGACTCTTTCTAGAGCCTCCAGTTTCCTTGTGGATTCTGAACCAGTACAGTATTTCTAGAACCAGCACTAAACCCCATCTGGACTCTGGGTTCTTCACACCTTCTTGAAGCTCTACTGGTACCGTGCTCGCTCTTCACATTTTGTCAGCGTCACACTTTCTGTAGCCACCTCACAATCTCTCTGACCGGACCAACGAGCAGAGCGCAGACGCTTTCTCGTCACTTCTCTTGTTGGTGTCAGATATTAACCAGCGTTAAACCTCCTCTGACCAGTTTGAACATATTCCCGGGCGCTGTCTTGGTACTGTGCTGGGCTTTGTGGTGAGCAGTATGGTGATGGGACAAAAGCCCTCCTGGCTGCTGGTACACCAGTTCAAGTCGAGATGCTCTGTGGGGTTCGTCAAGGGCAACAACAGCAACATGGGGAAACAGTTGGAGGTAAGACGGAGGAGATATTCTACTACTTCTACTGCTGCTAAGACTCATGTAACCTTAAGTGTCTTTTAGTAGTATTCAGGTGACACTGTTTCATACTAAACTTATCAGACCTTTTTTGGGATAGTTCCACTTTGATCAAAGTTAATATTCTTGCATTTGCTGAAGGATTTCTGGAATTATTTTTGGAAAGTCTGTTCCATTTACTCCTTGAGATCCTCCCTGACTGGTTGCTCTGGTGATGAACTGTACAGTCACTCGCCATGCAGATATAGTTTTGTTTTTATCCGGCGAGGTGTTTGCCACTAAAATGTCTGCTGTCAAGCAAACACATTGGAGGTGAATGGAATTTAGTTTGTGGTGCTTGAAGCTTTGAAACAGAAAAAATCAGTCCTCTGTCTCTTGCTGTTAGTTTTCAGTAGAACACATTCTTATCAGTGAGTTCCTTCATAAAGGTCGACTGGTTCCTGAATGTGTTGATGCAAACAGAGTTTGACGGTTCCTGTGTTCCGGTCGGTCGGATGACTGTACACACACACACACACACACGCATATTGATTTGTTGTTAGTCTGTATGTGTGTGTGTGTGTGTGTGTGTGTGCGCGTGTGTGTGTGTGGCACAAAGGGGAGGCCTTTGAGTCACACTATTGTTTAACCTGCAGTATAATAATAATAGTTTCCCGCAAACCTGCTAGAACCAGCTACACACACGCTTTTCATTAAAAAAAGTTGTTCCACAAACATTCTGTCAGTTGATTGATGAGTCTATTGTCAGAAAACTGTTTCAATCATCTAATCTTAACCTCCATTGTGAGGACGTTGTAAACTGTATGTTTGGGAATTTCTTAATGCTGTGTGGTAAAATCAAAGACATTTTTCCACATTGAGCTTCCTTAAAAACATTTGGAGAGTTTGACCCCGACCTGCACCGCCCTTTGTAGGCCCTTCCAGCTGCAGACGGCGGAACGTCTGTTTTAATATCACCTCTGCTCGGCTCTCTCCTCCAGGAGCCCGGCACCAAGCGCAGTAAACTGGTGTCCAGAGTGACGTCTCTGGCCGGCCTGCTGCCGCCCGTCAAGACGGCGCAGCTGAAGAGGATTGGTCAGACGCTGCAGGTGAACAAAGAGAGACACGTTTCCAGAATAGGATTATAATCTAATAGGTTAATGTTATAACCTCCAGTTTTAAGGATTTCCACTTTGTGTCTGACATGTTTGTCCTGGCAGACAGCTGATAGACTACAATACCCATGACTCTAGGCAGCTGCTGTTATAGAATCAGAACTGTGCTATTGTTGCTGACTTCATCCAACATGTCCACCGAAATCCAAAGTGATTTAAGCTGCTGATAGTTTCATCAATTTTCTAAACACAGAAAAACTTTAGCTTCCACCTGCCTACAGTGGTGCATCTTGGGAGTCGTAGTTAAGCTCTTACCTGAAGTTTTGTATCGCCACAGAACCAGATATTTTCTAACACAGTTGTTCTTCTTTTTGAACTGCGTTTCCTGCCAAGTGTGAGTCACGTAACAGTGTTTGAGGAAAAACTACTTTTACTCCTTTAACAACAAAATATAAATGGGGTGGCCAAATTAGCTATTCTTATTAGCTGTTATATTTATTGTTAAAATGTATTACTGTATTATTTAACCATCTCTCTGTCTCTGCAGCGCTCCATCAGTTTCCGTAATGAGAGTCAGACGGAGAGAGCCGCTCCTCCTCCTCTTCCTCCTCCTCCCTCCTCTTCTTCCTCCTCCTCCTCCACGATGAAGAGGCGCGTTATCTCGGCAACGGTCTCCAACCCTTCCTCTTCCATGACGGCGGCGAGGGTTTCCACGGCAGCGGCCCCGGCCTCCAAGCGGCGTGACAGCAAGCTCTGGAGCGAGACGTTCGACGTCCGACTGGGAGCGACGCAGCCTCTGAGCCCCAAAGAGATAAAACGACAAGAGGTGAGAGAAACATGCCTGCTGGAGGACTTTTGTTTTTATTTACAACAGAAAATCTGAGGATGTTTCTGGTTTCCTTATTTACAGAACTACAATCAGTTGGAATCCAACAAATATGATCACAAAACAACATTATCCTCTTCCTTTTGTTTTTAGTAAATTCTGTATTTATTCTCAACGGATAAAAAAAATGTACAAGAGAAATATAATAAATACAATAAATACAGAACATACGTCATTACAATCACAAACAAGACATTTAAAGGATAGCACATTTCTTTCCTTCAGAAACCAGCATACTCACTCGTCCATCTCTTGACACTTACAGATAACTCAAACTCATTTCTAAGACTTGTTTTCCTCTGCAGGCTATATTTGAGTTGGCTCAGGGCGAGCAGGACTTGGTGGAGGATCTCAAGTTGGCTAAGAAGGTAAATAAAAATCTTTTTCTTTGAGGAACTGACTTTCCTGCTATATTAATTCTACAGAGTATGCTCATGTGTGTGTGTGTGTGTGTGTGTGTGTGTGTGTGCTGCAGGCCTACCATGACCCGATGCTGAAGCTGTCAATCATGACTGAGCAGGAACTGAACCAGATCTTCGGCACTCTGGACTCGCTGATACCGCTGCATGAAGGTAGGAGGCTGCATCTGATGGAAGGTCACCAGGTGTCTTGAGACATGCACACCTTTACATTATTCTGATGGCAATTGAACACGTCTCCAAATGAATGCAAAACTGTATCAGTGGATTCACCGGGAGAAGCGGGGACGAGCGTCAACGGCAAAATAATATTTACAAATCCTCTGTTTTGAAACATGTTGCAGCGCGTGAGAACACGGCTCTGGATGTCTGAGGAAAGCCAAGAGGAACATTCACTTGAAATATATCTACGCCTGATTGACACGAAGGCACTTTAACTTAAACAGATAGATGAAGGCAGCAGCGCTGTATGTTCCAGGTCTGAAATGGATTTAAAGCTGCAGTTCCTTTAATAGCCACCAGATGGCGACTGTAGACGTGAATGAAAAACCTCCAGCATCCCTCTGCTCATCAAGTCAACACTGCAGATAAAGTGCAGACAAGGAGACTGGATGAGTTCACACCTACTGAACTTTAACCTGATAAACAGTGAGCATCTTCAGAAAAAGAGAGCTTCTCTACTTTTTGAATATTGCAAACCAAAAGCATTGCTTTGAATGGGACTCATGCATGTTCAGCTGAATGTTTTCACAGGTTGAGATCTGAAATTCAAAAAACCTCAGCCATCAGGTTGAATTTAGTGATGATAGAACAGCTCTGTGCTGCTCTGGGTCCTTACCTCTTTTAAATTGTTTCATGATTCCAAACCGTCTCTCCTCAGACCTGTTGAGTCGCCTCCGAGACGCCAGAAAGCCTGACGGGTCCACAGAACATGTGGGACACCTCCTGACTGACTGGGTGAGTGTTTCTCATGACATGACATACTGAAAATAATGAATGTTTCATTGCCTCCTGTGCTGTGGATAAACCGGGTGTTTCTGTGTCCCTGCAGCTTCCCTGTCTCTCCTCCTACACCTCGTACTGCAGTAACCAGGTGAAGGCCAAGGCCTTGTTGGACCAGAAGAAGCAGGATCGGCGGGTCCAGGACTTCTTGCAGCGCTGTCGCCAGTCGCCCTTTAGCAGGAAGTTGGACCTGTGGAACTTCCTGGACATCCCCCGCAGCCGACTGGTGAAATACCCGCTGCTGCTCAGGGAGATCCTGAAGCACACGGCCAACGACCACCCGGACCGGCAGCACCTGGACGAGGCGGTAGGTGTTAAGATTCTGCACACCTTTGACCCAAAGGTCTGGTTCACCTCACTGTCAGAGGGAGGCAGAAGAACACCAGATGATTTGAGTTTCTTAGAAGCAGTGAGAACTGTCAAGCACAGATGTAAACTGCAATTATGTCCCTGAATATTCAAGACAGCTTTAAAAAGTTTGGGACACCTTGAAAGTTAGTGAATGATGACTCGGTCACACCGGCATTCAAAACATTTCAGTCAATCTGCGTGAAAATTTGGCACCGAGTTCCACTTTGACATAGGAGGCCATCTATCTCAGGCTCCGCTGGTCCTATAAGCCTGTTCATTCATTCATTTTCTCAGATTGACAGTTGGAGAATGTCAAGGCTTGAATGACCATGGAACTCACCTGATGTCTGGCTCCTTTATATAAAAGTCAAACTTACCAACCTGTGGACCTAAAAACTGTGAACTCCCAAAAAGACAATCGCCAGATTAAAAATATGATATGAAGAGTCAGTAAAACTGCATGTTAAACGAAGCAAATCAGATCAATCTTGATGAAAATCAATTAAATGTGAACATTTCTTTGTTTCTTTTCTTTTATTATTTTGTTATGAGGCGCCAGGGTTCTCTGCTTTCTGCATAATTCATATTGTTTCATCAATTGCACGCAGCTCAGTCAGATACATCGACAGGTTGTTGATTCTCATTAAAAAACGGAAGAGGAACGATGACATAAAATGCGTCTGAACGGAGTCGGGTGTCGTCTGTTTGCTCTGCAGATGCTGATGGTTCAGAGCGTGGTGGCGGACATCAACAGGCGGACGGGGGAGTCCGAGTGTCAGTACTACAAGGACCGTCTGCTGTACACGGAGCACGGACAGAGGGACGAGCTCATCGCCCGGTCCAGGACCCTCAGCTGCCGCGGAGAGCTGAAGAACAACAGAGGACTCGTCAGTAGATTCCTTCAGTTCATTACCCACCACCATCTCCCAACCCCTGTTATACATACACTGTATTTATCATACGTTTATATCCTCTCTCATTCTTGTTGTCATATTATATCTCTCACTCTCTCTCCTACCTTTGAGTAATGTGTTCAGGTGCTTTGTAATGTGAGGGTGGGTTCTTTAAAGGTCCATAACATATAAATATAACTCATAACTGTGTATACAGTATAACGATATATCTTCTTTTGAAGTTCACATAGTTAACTTTCAGCTTTTATCTTTTCCGTAAAGAAACTGCTACTACTAAATTTGGTTATTTTAGCAATTTTATGAACCGAATTTCAGGTAAACAGGATCAAAAAACACTCAATTATACACAAAAACACCGGATGAAGGAATCAGTGAAGAGAAATGAACGTCTGCTCTCTCTCTCTCTCTCTCTCTTTCCAGAAGCTCCACGTCTTCCTCTTCCAGGACGTCCTCGTCATCACCAGGTCCGCCTCGTCGAACGACCAGCCGGTCAACTACCAGCTCTGCCGCCAGCCAATCCCCATCCGGCAGCTGGACCTGGAGGACCTATCAGACGGAGAGATGAGAGTGGGCGGGTCCATCAGAGGAGCCTTCAGCAACAACGAGCGGAGTCAGTACATTTCACATACCTCAGATACAAACACAGATTTTATTTTGTCGTCACACGAGACGAAATCAGGATCCGTTTTCATGCATTTGCTTTTCTTTTGTTCGTTGTGAAACAAATGCTGTGAACCAGTTTCATACTATAACACAGTAAAGTGCACGCTACAGCCCAAATACATTGTATGTGCCTTTGGTCTGAGGCTGGTTTGGAGTCCTCAGTTTCAGGTTACAAAACCACTTAGTGAGGTTTCAGAAAAACATCACGGTTGGGCTTAAAATAAGTATGTAAATAACGTAACATAAGTACAGAAAACACGTCACAAACATCACCAATGTAACTTTAAAATAACTCAACACTTCGGGACATGAACACTGATCTCCTGGTTGAAAGTCCTGTGTTTGTTTGACTCGCTTTCTTACTTTTCATACTCCATCATTTGCCCTGAGCGCAGCATTATTACGCACATATGTGTGTTTACGTTGCAGTCAGTACAGACTGCATGGCGTAAAAATTAAAAGCAAAAAGCAAGAATGGCTTTGTAATTGCACGCTGTTTTGAAACAGGTTGTCGAGGTTTGAAACAAATTGATTCCAAAGATCTGTTTGATATCATTTAGAAACAGAAGACTTATAATGTCAACCAGACTTTTTTACGCTATAAAATGTTCTGCGAAGTATATATCTTTATCGAGATTTTTTAAATCCTCTTCAAAAACTACGTTGAAGTAATTCTCAGGCTTTCTGAATGAAGATGGATTTCAACCTGTTGAACACAGATGTGTGACCATAATAAACATCCATGTCTCCTGCTGTCTCTCTCTCCTCCTCACAGCAAAGAACTTCTTCCGGGTTTCGGACCGGACAGGCGGTCAGCTGCACAGCCACTGCTTCCAGGCCAGCGACGCCTTCAACAAACAACAGTGGATCAACTGCATCAGACAAGCCAAAGAAGCCGCAGCGCTGACCGGAGAACAGCCGCCACAGACAGGACAATGTCTGGAGACGGGTCTGGGTGGACAGATAGGGTCGCTTGGTGAGACAGGTCTGAGCTTGCGCGGTGATTCGGGGCTTGAGGATGAAAAGGGAGAGACGCGGGGGGAGATGGAAACGGGGCTGGGTTCAAAAGGAGAGGCGGGAGACAAAGATCCCGGTCTGGGTAAAGACGCCGGGGTGAGTTTGACGGGTGGGGAGATGGAGACAGGTTTGGGTGTCGATGGTGAGACGGGTTTGGAGTTAGGTGGAGAAACGGGGATGGACGGTGAGGCGAGGCAGACGGTCGGTGAGACAGAGACGGGTGAGATGGAGACAGGACAGGATGGGGAGATTTGTGTAGAGCCAGGAGCCAGAGAAGGATGGAAGATGGATAATGGAGGAGGAGGAGGAGGAGGAGGAGGAGGAGGAGGAGGAGGAGGAGGAGAGACTCTGAGCGGAGTTGCCGCTGACGGTCCCGCCTCCCCTCCATCCTCTGCTTCGCCCTGTCGAGAGGAGCAGGAGAGGGAGGTGATGGACGAGGTGGAAGAGGTCGTCATGGACACCGGCGAGGTTGACTCCCTGCGGTGCTGATGATGCTAGAACCAAACAAAACTCACGAGGGACTGGCAGCCAATTCAAATTGGGGACTTGATGATGACGTCACGTCAATAGGACGTCGGACAATCACTGGCCGACGTGATCCAGAACTCTGTACTTGCTGTATCCTCACTGTTGGTGAGTTTCCTCCACAAAGGTCACCGCAGCGCCCCGGGAACACTGTGTGACTGTAAGTGTGCATGGATGTATCAGGAGAACTGGATACCGTGTTCAAAGATGGCTTCCTGCTAAACCAGCTACATACTGCAAATATATTTTTCCCCTTGGGACTTATCGACCTAATAGCTCAACTTCCAACAATGCAAAGACTTGAGTGTTTCTGATGCTCAGAAAAAAACGATATTCTGGTTTTACTGCCTTTTGAAGAAGTCATATTTGGGCCAGCAAAAAGGAAATCACCTCACAGCCCAACTTTGTTCCCTTGAGGTTTTACCTTTTGAATGAAAGTATTTCCTCGCTTGTTTGATTCCAGTTTTCTTTATCCTGTATTCATTTCTTCATTAGCTCACGTGTATTTTGCACTTGACCTGCCTTTGGAGAAGGCTGTGAAGACTTTATTAATGGAGTAACTGTTTGGTCTGTTAAAGTTACCCCACGTGACTTTTTTGACTCCACAGGGAACCTTTAAAAAAACAAACTGCTCCACCCATAGTTTTAAATTGACAAGCAGAAAAGACACTTCATGATTTTAACACAGTTCTGTTGTAAACAATATCAGCAGCATTCTCAGGTAGCGCTATGAGTTGAATGATGATGAATCATGCTTGCAGCTGTAACTATTACTCAACATTAATTTAATATTAAAAAGAATGAAACTGGAATTCCAGTAGTGGCCACTTCTGTTGTAGAGATTTCATGAATTTTGGCAAAATAACCATGTCAGTCAAAGTCCAAAGCGTGAGTCTTCTACATCTTTCCAAAACCAATCAAACAGTAATCATCTCAAACTTGTGTATTTGTATCTGTAATTTGGAGGATTTTCATTCTTCAAGTTCAGTTGAAGGAATCTTTGCTCTTCAGCAATTCTCTTAACTTGTTCTGTTTCTGAAGGTCTTTCAATATTTTCTAAAACTCTTGAAATAATGTCTTAAAATCACTTGTAATGTCTGAAAACACTGGAAAAGAAACAGAGCGTGCACCCTGTTCTGATGGATTTTTAAAGTTTCAACTAACTTATTAGCCCATCCGTCTACATTCACAACGATTTGTTCATGAATGAATGAACATCTATTGGAATTCATGGGAGACACGGTTACCGATACAGTAATGTATTTTTAGCATGACGTCTACTTAAAGCATTCCAAATGCATTAAATGCATATTTAGTGGATTTTCAGTTGCAGCTGCTGCAGAGTGAAATATTCAGTGTATTTTGATGGCGGTCAGAGAAGCCCTGAAGGAGGAGGAGCCTGTTGTGTATGTACTGTATGTATGTAAAGAATGTATATTACGTTTATTTGTATATGAATGTAGGAACAAAGCCAAGCATAACTGTTTGTTATATATGTGCTTACACATCACACATGAAATATGACTTACTGTACATTGTCAAGACAATCGGTTAGATATTATAAGTTACCATCGTCAGGATAGTTATGACGCTGTTGATGATGTTTAGTTGAGGTATCAACTAATGTGTGGATTGTCTCAAAACATAAGCATCAATAAATTGTTACAAAAGAAACCGGTTGGTGAATTTATCATCACAGATATGAATTCCTTCGATGATGACTTTTACTTGTTGTACTTTACTTGTATTTCTACATTAGTAAAATACTTCCTCCACCATTAAAATCAGTAGATACTTTAATGTATCAGAATTTAACTTAATTAATTTGGATTTGGATTTAATAACATTTTTACATTGTATTTATTTATTTGCTTATCCTCGAAAAAATAAAATCTAAATAAACTCATTGACGCTGAAGGTGCTAATTACGTCCACACGATGGCGGTAAAGCGACATTTAACGTAACTTCTAGCTGCAGTTATAATCTTCAGTGAAGAAGACCTCTGCTCCAGGAAGAGCATGGCGCGCGAGCCTCTGGATGTGTGTTGGATCGGGAGGTAACAGCGGTGACAACACGGGGCTCTAGCCGAAGATACAGTGACGGTTGGGAGGATAAAGAAAACGCGTCGGTTTGGTTTGACAAACAAGACAATGGACGAGAACAACCAGGCAGCTCGACCGCCGAGGACGTCGTCGTCGTCTGCTGCTGCTGCCGCGGAGGTTGGAGACGACGATGTGATCGAGGTGACCGAGGTGGTGCACCCAGCCAGCAGAGACGCTCCTGGTCCGGACGGACTGAGCTCCGTCTTCGGGAGGATGGAGAGGAGGACCTCGGCTCCACAAGTGGCGGTCTACCAGAGATACATGCCCATGGAGCCTCTGAAGTTCCCTATACCGAGGAAGACCAAGGAGAAAAGAGGTGGGCTGGTCTCCGATAAAATCACAACACATAGGACCCAGAAGTTGTGTGTATTTGTATTTACCATAACAACACATAACCTACGATGTTTCGTCATGTGTCGTATATTGAACTGTGCTGTGATATATTTATTATAATGAGCTAAAGAACAATGTGCTAGCTTTGTACAAGCTGTGATGTGTTTTTGAGGTAACGTTAGCAAGCTAAGAATGCTAGCAGTTAGCCAACAAGCTAACGCTCGTTCCGTGCTCGTTGACGTCTGTTTTCAGTGAGCAGACTGTACTTTTAATTTGCAACTTACGGTAAATCTCCACGTATTCAGCTTCTGCGTCTAAACTGCTGATATCGGCTCCATGTTGACGTTAAGCTGGCGTTAACGTGTAACTTTTGTTAGCTGAGTGAAGGTAACTGTCTGGGTTTGTTTACATTCTAGCTGGTTGGTCTTCAAGTCTGTAATGTTACGTCAGTAGATGCATGTTAATCAGAACGAGGCTAAGACAAAGTGAAGACTAACTAAAGGACAGGGCGTTAAATATATATTATATATTATTTATATATATATATATATATATATATATATATATATATATATATATATATATATATATATATATATATATATACACAAATACAAATGTATATATATACAAATGTATATACACACACAAATGTATATACACACACAAATATATGTGTGTGTATGTAACGTTATGTATGTATATGTATATATTATATACACACACATATACTATATATGTATATATATATGTGTGTGTGTGTGTGTGTGTATTTATATATATATTTATTCAGGTTTGAGACGTGTCTGTGACCTCATACAATGTGTTCCTGTTGAACCCAGCATGTATAAACATGTTTAAAAGATAAACAACATTTCCTAGAAAAGGGTGTATGAATATCAGTGTCATCCTGACCCGAGGGCATGACATGAGGAGAGGAGACCAAATGTGTTTTTGTGTTGGTTCAGTGAACGGGATTTGATTGGTGGAATCAAGGTATAAAAATGTAGACCTTAGAACTCTGACACTTTGGTGTTTCTGCCACAACAAGATGGAGTTTAGCTGTAAGTTTGTTCTGTTGCTCTGAGGACTGACTGTAGTTTAAACCTCAGGTAAATGTGTGTCTACCTTACCATTTGTGTTTTACTTACTTTAGTCTGAGCCCAACATTATCCCATATGTATGTGTGTGTATATATATATATATATATATATATATATATATACATACATACATACATACATACATACATACATACATACACGTGTGTGTGTTTATGTCAGTCAATTGTTTTTCTCACCTCTCGCTTCCTGTCTGGCATATATGTCTATATTTGTGCAGGATGGCAGCTGCTGCAGGTTATTTTGTCTCCTGAGAATTGAGCACCAAAAGGCTGCAATAGTTATAATGGAGGCGGACTAACATCTGTTTCTGTGGGCTCCCCAGACGCCCGGACCTTCTATTTGGGTGTGGCCGAGGATCACCTGAAAGCTGCACTAAGAGTTATTGCGGTCACTGTTAATTGTAAAAGAGTGTTGTGATCCACAATTTTACTTTTTTCCCCTTACGAGCTGAGGATACACTATTGGTCAAACAGTGATGATGCCTTAATGACTGGTACTTTAATTACTTTGGTCCACTGTTTTTCCAAGTTTGATCCCCTTTGTTCTGATGAAGATACGTCTTTAACACATACAATTATATTTTAGACAATAGTTTGTCTCCAACTCTGTTTGTTGCAGCTGCCACTTGCTTCTTGGTCGTAGGTTTTGACAGTTGCTAGCGGATAAAACCTAACATGCTGTGAAGGTTAGCAAGTGAATTATTGCTCCTACAGCAAACCTGCAGAGTTTAACTGTTGTGTAGTCTATAAATGCAGAAAACGATTATTTCTGATTATTAACGATCCTTCGTGAGAACGTGGTGAAGGATTATGAGTGAGTCCAGGGAACATTAACTGACGCGTGTGTCTTCCTCTCAGCTCTGTTCCAGTATGTCGCCACTGAGTCCAGGGAGTATGACGACATGATGACCATCCTGACCTCCAGCTGCATCGACACCGGCTCCGCTGGCTGCTTCACCTACTGCAAACCTCGGCTCGTCCACAGCGAGCTGCTGGAGAAAGAGGTGAGAGACGGATGGACGGATGGACGGGTGGAGAGGCATTGACCATTTTAAAGATGTCTTCGCCATGGTAGCCCAGTGGTTACGGCGCATAACATCCTGGGTTCCAATCTGGTCTTGATTGCATGTCGTACCTCTGTCAAATATAGGCGAACATGAAGAAGCGCTACCTGTGTGTAGAGATGCTACGATGGATCAGCCCCCGGTTCCAAACGGCCAGTTGTGAGCTGATCAGTCTCCTACGTCTGGTCAAATTTAGGCTCCATCCACACTAATACATTTTCCTTTAAAAACTGAGTTTTAAAACAAAAATGATCTCCGTCCACACAGCGTTTCAGCATCGTTTTTGGAATGATCTACGTCCATACTAGCACGCTTGAAAAATGAATAACTCGTGACTATTCACGTACACTGGGCATGCTTAGTTAATGCTTAGTTTTAAAAAAATACGACAAATTAATATAGTAGTCAATAATAATGAACGGTCATGTTTGATACTTGAAATCTTCCTCTATAAACTCAAACAGACAAATTTCATGGGAAGTTTTATTTTTCAGATTTAGTTCCAACGCTGCGGGTCTTTCTCTCTCTCACTCACTCACATCAGATTTATTATAAAATGAACACTTACACATAATGGTTTACAAGATTATGGGTTAATAAATGTGGTCATCTCACGTGCTGCATGATGGTTTAATGTTGCGCACACACAACGGCACACACCGCTATCTGGTTTTCGTTTGTGGTCAGAGTCGTATTGACTACGGTAATCACGTTTGAGGCTTTGGTTGAATTCAGGTTCAACCGTCTGCGTGGAGAGCAAAAGAGGCGAGACACATTGGCCTAAATTTAACCTGGGAACCCACAATGATTCAGCTTTTTGTAAGATGTCTCCTTGTAAAAATGTAGAATAGTCAAAGTTTCATTGTGAACGCACAGTTGAATTTCTATTTGTCATGAAAGAAAAGTTACAAAAATGTTTCATATTTGTTTGTTTGTGTCAGTTTGTGGAGAAGAGGAAGGAGATGAAGGCAGACGGGAGGACAGACAAGGAGCTGGAGGAGAGCTACTGTTTCCTGTTGACTGATACTGTTAAGGTGAGATTAATCTGAATCAAGCTGTTAATTCGCAGTGTTGTTATTTGCTGGTGTATAAAAGGACTCGACGAAGTCTTAGTTGGACGAGCACATCCAAGCAGTAACCGTTCAGTACTTTTGTTCGTTTATTACCTTTATTTGACAAGGAAACCAAACCGCAGAGCATTTATGGCTGAATGACGGGACTTTGCCTCGTACTTTGGGGCTGTGGAGTAAACAACATCGCGGACAGAATGACTGGACGTTCTCTGGAAAAAGAAACTAGATTGTAACGACTGGTTAAGATTTGGACCAGAATTGGTTAACAACTGTCAATGAGCCTCATCCTTAAAGAATGATATTTTACCCAATGTAAAGTCTAATTTCTCCCTGAATTGTCTGTTGTAGCTGCCCTTGCTCTGTGAGAAGGGGCTGCTTGTGGGTCAGAGCCGGGTCACAGTGCTGGGAAACCCCATTAAAGGTAGGAGTGAACAGATCCAAGCTGATGCACACAAACAATAAAACACTTCACTTATATACGTTTACCTTTTCCATCTGTTTAATGATCATTGTGGGCTTTTTTTCAGTCAGAGTGCTGAATGTGCAGTTTAAGGGCGAAGATGTCGACGCCACCTTTTTGCTGAATTTGACTTCTGTGTGATCTTTATTTTTCTCTTTGTGTGTGTGTGTGTCTCTAGGAGTGTACCTGTCCAGGTACTCAGACCTGATTCAGATCAACCCCATAACTCCTGGAGTCACGGGGGAGATCGTCATCTTCAAAGTGATGAAGGTAAATCAGCCGGCCGGTCACATGTTCACCTGTCGGAGGCAGGAAACATGTGACGTAACTAGAGTTCCTGCGCCCTGCTTTGTTACGTTGGTGAAAAATGTATGGATTCAGTTCAGCCAACTTCCACCTCAAACATCTGCCGGGCGGCCAAATGCGAACGTGAACACAGACCACCAGGGTACCTGGAAACCATGGAAAACATGGAGATTGTTTTTTCATTTTCCAGGTTTGGAAAAGTCATGGAAACTGAGCAAAAGTTAACACTTACATGGAAATTTAAACAGTTGTCCTGGAAGATGTTATTGGATGATGTGTAAAATAGTAATAAAATGAAACTATTGAGCACAGAATTAAGATGAGTTTATAAAAACCCTTTACATGTGAACAGCTTTTACTGTAGATAGAAATGGATGATCCCATGTTGTAGAGCAGGGATTCCCAAAGTGGGGTGCGCGAGCTGCCTCTAGGGGGTGCGCAAGAGGAAAAATGTAATGGTGGTCTAATGGTGCAGTCCTGTCTCCTAAAAATTACGTTCCCCCAAAACTAAAATGCATTCTCAATTACATTTGACTAAAAATGTATTTTCTCCCTGATTACGTTTGTGTTTGACGTATGACAAATACTCCCGGATTTTACACGCGGGCCTTTGTGGAGGTATTGTAGCCGCGTAATGTTCCACGTTGCTCGGCCTGGGTGAGCGCATTCCTGCCGGAGACAGGCGGCGTGTTGTGGTGGTATTCTGACCGCGGAATAGGGAGAAGGAGAGGTGGTGGTGGTGTTAAAATGTTGATTAGAAACGTATTTGTAATAAGTCAAACACAAACGTAATCAGGGAGAAAATACGTATTTGAGAATGCATTTTAGTTTTGGGGGAACGTCATTTTTAGGAGACAGTCGGTGCAGTGAGGTTCTGGCTGTCTGGGTCTACAAAACACGTTTGTTGTTCATCTACAGCTTGTTGCATTATTTCATGCATTGATATTATCAATAAGACATAATCTCGAAGCATTTACAATGTAGACTTGACTGGCACATCTTTTAAATCAAGTAAGTAGTCGGGTGTCCTAGGGGGTTGTGTGTGTGAGGGGAGGGGGGCGAGGATGGGGGCGGAAAGCTTCAGGGGCCTATAGATCATCACTTAATATGGTACCTGGAAAATCAGGAGGTAGCATGGAAATTTTTTTCACGGCAAGCGTGGGAACCTTGACCACAAATCCTGACAACAAAAAAAAACAAAACAGGTTTGTACTGTTAATGAATCCCCATGAGACAGTAATGGAGTTCAAGCCGACCCATGGGGGATGGAGCAAAGGGGGAAAAAAACATCTAAAGAGATGCTGGCTTGGCAATCCCAAATATCTCTCCCCTGCCTCACCCCTTCTCAGAGTCACTGAAGGTTTGGTTCGTGCTGGAAATTTAAACTCGCCACAACAAAGCACGTTCCGTGACACCGACCTTGCTGAAAAATATAAACAAATAGAAAGAAGCTCTCTGCTGACAGTGTTGTTGAGACCAAAAGCACCGCCAAGGTCACCAAAACGCTCATCTTCACTCGTCACTACGTCTTCGTAGAGAATTAAAAGCACATTCTTTCATTTGGCAGTCAGTGACGTCAACATTTTTTAACAGAGTGCATGATTGTAGGATGCGGCCATCTATTGTACCTTTTTAAATGGTGCATTAGGGGATAATGGGATTAAGCTAAATTCCATTATGTTTGATGGTTATCGAGACATTTGAACTGTTTATAGTGGATGATAATTGATTTTGAACACAGACACTCATCCTGGTTTTTTAAGTGCTCTCTCAACTCGTTCGTTCTGTACTCGATATGAAGTGATAGAAATGGGAATAACCAGTTTTTGACGATGGAGGTTATTACATTTTTCCTTTTTCAGGGGAAAGTGAAGAGCATCTATGAAAACATGAAGAACCTTCTGGATCCAACGCCTCGCTTCGACAGCCACACCTCCAAGAACGCCAGCAAGGTCACATCGCTCACCTCCTACCGCGCCTTTGAGCTCACACAGGTAAGGACACGCACACACGCGCACACACACACACACACACACACACACACACACACACATTGCATTGACTTCAGTGACTGATAAAATAACTATTTACATGTCTAGGGATTATTCAAAGAAGGCTAATTCACATTTAAATTCTTTAGAAACATGTCTTTAGAATCTTCATTTGAGTAAATATTTTGCAGCGAAATCAAATAGGATATTCAACCTTTTGTTTCCTTATAATGCATTTACGGTAATACTTGAGTTCTCTCTTTACAGGGTTTGTACAAAGGAAATAAAATATCCATGAATATGAGATATGAGTTTACAGATAATTACAATCCCTCCTCGGCATAAAGGAGGTTGGTTTATGGCGTTTTGCCAGTTGCACCTGCAGTCTGTGTATATCTACGGGTTTAAATCGTAGTCCTTTTGATTGTTCACAGTACATTTTGTTTGTACGCCCTCTGGGGTTTCAGAGAACAATGCAGAGCATTGCGTTTAAACGGCTCCATACATACAAGTATAAACAAAGTTTAATCCTAACCTAAACCTTACTTTAACCTTAAACCAAGTCAATGTAATGAACTACATTCTGGGGGTGAGCAATTGTCCCCAAAACCAAGTTGAGTCCCCTCAATGTCACTGTGTAGTCTGCCCTTTGTCCCCACAAGACAGGTAAAACACGCTCACACACACACAGGAAAACGTCTTTGCTTCCAGAAGCTACAATGCTAAATCCACAGAAGTAGACAAGTCATCCCTGCACATTATTACAGTTAGACAGAAGGGATTTGATGAAGTGGTTCATCAGATTAAATCTGATGGACAGTGAAAACGGTAAACATAAATCTCAGAATGTGTTTGCATCAGATTAGCAACACAAGTCACATGACACGCCCAGGTAGTCAGGTGACTTGCGTGAGGGCTTTTAATTCCCAAGCGAAAAATAAAATTCCCAAAAAATATTGTTTTGTTGAAATATTTCGATGATTTTAAAGTTGAGTTTTCCTTTTCAAACAAGTGGCATTGAACGCCCGTTGCTCTGTTGTTTATTTCAGCAATACTTCTACGAGTATTCATTCGACGAGCTGCGGCAGCGGCCTCGTCAGGTCTGTCCGTACGCCGTCATCTCATTCCAGTTCAAAGGAAAAGACTCTTCACTTCCCAGCAAATCTCTGGCCCCCATCAGGTACGGACGTCTGGTTAAAGTCTCATTCCAATGAATGTTGTGTTATTGTATAATACTTTATATGCGTAGATTCACTTTTTATGGCAGATATTTATTACTCATCGTTTATTCCTCGGAAATATGTTATCTTTTAATATAATGCACCAAATGAGGTTGGCGCAACTGCAACGTCGTTATGCTTGTTCAACAGCAATACATTTGTTCATTGATTTGATCATTATTAATTATAAAACAGAATTTGTTGGACTTTATACATCGTCCTTCAAATCTGTCCTGGTCCCAGCATGAATAGCTGAGTTGACATGTTCTGTGTTTGATGGACAGGTTGAACAGCCAGTCAGCAGAGGGGAGTCACGGTGAGTCCCTGTTGGTCCTTTAATCACACTACACACTTACAGCTCAAATATAGGACATGATAAGTGTCCTGAACACTGACACTACCGCTGCTGAGCTGTGGTCTCTCTCTCTTTCAGAGCGTGCTCAGTTCACAGTGTGGACCGGAGATTTGGTGAAAGGCGACCGGGTTCTCTTCCAGATCTCCCTTCGCTCCTTCTCTCCTCCCCTCCTGCCCCACAGACTGTGAGTCCTGGACTGACCTCTCTCTGTTTTACTTTCTAATACAATGAAAATGTGTTCGTTCGACACGATCAAATCAAACTCTTCTGTGTCCGGTACAGCGGTAGGGGTGAGGGGTTTATTGCCTCACTTGGGACATCGAGCAAGTCGTGGTCAAACTAAAGTGAAGAAATCCACCTTCAACAAACCTAATTCTGCCTCGTTGAGCTCAGGACATACCTACTGAATTACACTCTCGGCCTTTGTTCATTGTGAAGCAGCTGCAGGAAGTGTTGATACGACCAGATCATTGTTTGATTCATTGTTTGTAGTTGAGGCTCGTCTTACGTTTTAGATAGAAACCCTTGGTGAAGGTCTGTGTTGGCACCGTTAGCAGCAGACTTGACTTGATATTTCTGAAAGTGGCTTTGCAGTTTGTTCGAGTGCAACTTTTCCTGAAGACGTGAGGCGACACAGAGCATCAGATCAGTCAGGTGCTTTACGTGGATGGATGTGTCTGTTTGTCCACCAGACCACAGACCTCGGTCTCAACTTCCACCAGAATTGCTGACACGGTTCATAAAACGGACCTCGCAACCAGAACACGTTGGGAAAATGCATTTTTTGTGGCATTACGTTTACAAGTAAAACAAGTGTATCCTCCCATTTTACAGCGATTGGCTCTGTATGTATTGTGTCTCCTTCAGACCTGAGAAGTTGGAAATCGGTTCGTTGATGAGGCTCAGCCAGGTGACCAAGCTCCTGCCCTCCGACCTGCTCAGCTACAACCTCTACAGCAGCAGCCACGAAGGTGAAGCCACAGCTACCCTCAGAGTGATGGTGCATTACACATCTCATGGGCCTTTGAAAGCGCATTCGTTCGGACTGAGTTACAAACCGTTATTTTGTGTTGACATGCAATTTTTTTCATATTTAAATCAGCATTTAAACCGGTAGGACGTCAAGCATCATTTGCGTGAAAGCAGAATATACATTGCTTTGCCGTTTGTATCGTATGATCACCGCTGTATTGTGTGTTTTGTTGTGTGCGTGTAGTCGTGAAGAGCGGCCATTGTTGCAGCCTCCTGGAGGTGACTGACAGAAGTCGGTCTGCGACCAGCGTGACGACACTGCTGCAGGAACTGGAGATGAAGAGCGTGGTGGGTTTGGCTTACATTTCATTTTTACCCCCTCGGTGTATTTTTATCTGGCCTTTCTATTTGGGACAAACCTTTATCTCTTTGTGCTTGTTTTAAATGTTTTTTTATGAAAAATATAACTTAGTCTTCTGTGTCAGTGTCAAAGATATTGACATTTGTCAATATCTTCCACATGTGATTATTCCCCCAACTTAAGTAGCAGGAGGACTTTAAAATGTAAGAAGAAGAAAAGGGAACAACACAGGAGAAGCCAAATAGAAAGATGGGAAATGAGAGCGTGTTTGTTGAATGACAGTTGTCTCTTCTCTCTTCAGGTTCTGATGACTCCGCTCTCAGACCGAGGCTTTCTCCTCCTGTTATCCAGTGTTCAGATGGCCACACCCTCTGGTATGACACGGGGCAGATGGGGCGTACTGGTTAAATAGGTCGAGGATAGTGTCGGACAAGCCGTGTGGTTATTGAATAATAAGGCACAACAGAGAGGCTGATTAACCGCCGATGCCTTTTGTAGAGTAAATGTTCCCACATCTGCCGTGACAACTTGCCAATGCACTGTTTTGTAGATGTAGGTATGAAGCGTAGAAGAACGTACTACAGCATACCTCCAAGAATAACAAAGATCTTTATGTGTTTTCAGAGAGAGGAGAGAGCTGGAAGAGGTGTCTTCAGGCTTTGTTTGTCTTCCCAGAGTCCAGAGATATGGCCAAATCCAGTGAGTAACACGGGGCCTTCTGGGTGTGAGGGTGATCAGTTTACAATGTTTTCCAAATCCTGTATTATCCAATACATTCAAGGTGTTGATCAGCTTTATTTTAGCTGATACGGATCCATTACATGTGTTACACGAATGTTATCTTAATGCAGCATTAAGGTGTGCCTCCTCGAGCCATAACGCCTCCGAGTCGGTGGTGTCTGGTGTGGAAGTGATGCCGCGGCTGAGCCAGTTTATTCCAGCGCTGCATCACGCTCTGGTCAAGGCCCGCGCCAACCCTCCCCCTGAACTGTCTGCCGGTGTGGAGCGCCAGGCACGGGAATACCTCATCGGCATAAACGATGGCAAGGTACGACCGGTTGGGTTCTTCAATTGATTTCAATTGTAGGGGTGTCCACACAGTTTTGGCAGGTATTTGGTCCATTGGTTTATTCCTTGAATCGTTCCTCATAACAGATTAAAGAACATATTTCCGGTCTCTCGTCTCCAGGTGCGACAGTACCCCATGGGCGAGTACGACTCCGAACTGGATGAGCAAGGAAAGCTGTTCCCTACTCCCAAACACCACCGGGTGAACATGGACGGCTATCTGCACTCCTACCTGTACAGCCCGGTCCTCTACCTGCTGTCGGTGGCCCGGGCCAGGCAGATGGTGCAGGCGCACTGCAGCCCAGAGGAGCCGCCGGAGGTGAAGCTCAAGAAGAGCCAGAGGGAGGCGGCGGGGAAGGAGGCGACCAGCAACACTATAGACGAACAGACCAAACATGAAAGGGTAAAAACTGACATGACCACCAAAACGTAACGGCGTGGACAAAGATTCCTTCACAGATATGGTGTCAGTATGGTGTAGTGTAGATTTCATTCATGTCTTCGGCCCAGAGTGAACTCCAATGTGTTTTCCTTTTGTGTTGCTCAGATACAGCAGCTGGTAAACCTGATATTGACCTGTAAGAGGAATGCAGAGAACGAGGTGAAGAGAGAGGAAGGAGGAGGGGTGAAGGTACCAGGGAGGAAGAGGAAACTGGAGCAGGTGACGGCAGAGAGGACGCTGAAGTTCCTGAAGGCATCGCAGGAACCAGGAAGACACGGCAGGATTCCCGGTGAGGAGGGTTAGGGTCTAAGACACAAGCAGATCGCCGCAGACCTTCAGTGTAGCATCTACATAACTATGTGCGCATCGGCCTTGCTAACACCTGTGCTTTCAGGCTGAACATATTTGCTTCTCTTATTTTATAGTTCTTGAAATTAATGGGTTGAGGTGTTGCTCACTGACATGCTCTTACTCTTCATTTGGCTCCTAGTTGAAGGAAGCCAGGTCCCTTCCTCTCCCGGCTTTCTTGCGTCTGTGATTGGCTCGGTGGGTTTGAAGGACGTTGATCTGAGGGAAGATGGATCTGAACTAGCCGCTAAACTTCTCAGTCTGCTAACAGGTGACCAAATTCAAAGACTTTCTGCTTGACCACAGACTCCAAAGGCTGGACCACCTCTGTTCAACTTTCAATTCATATTTCTTTCTTTTTATTCTTTCATTGTCTTATTCCAGTTGGTCAGGTTACATCAAAACACGAGGAAATTCACTTCTGTGTCCAAGATGGGACACTTGATTTGCAGGTTCACAAGATACAAGACACATAATTCATCATCCTAAACCATGAATTTAAGTTGTTGATATATGTATAAATAACCTTGGTCTTTGTGGCATTTAACTGGAGAAAGGCTTTATCACACCAGTTGACATCTGATCAACCATCAGCCCATGCTCTCATTCATCTTTTTGGACCAGGCTGATGATGACTTTATCATCAGTGAATTTCAGGATGTGCCTGTCCCCATGCTGGCTTCTACAGTCATCGGTATATAGTATGAACATCAAAGGGGTCGGGACGAAGCCCTGAGGAGAGACAGTGACTGGATAGTGTCAAACACAGATGATATTAGTCTGGCATGGTTTCTAAGACCTTCAGGAACTGACTGAGGCCTCCTCTTCTCCCGTCCCTGCCTTGAATGCAAACTGCATGAGCTTCAGAGCCTTTTATCCAACAAAGTCCTTTTTGACCAGACGTTCAAATGACTTCATGAGTGAAGTCAATGCCACTGAAGTCATTCAGCACCCGAGGGGATCCGCTTTTAGCCACCGGGACAACAATGGAACCCTTTTCACCGCTGCATCTCTAGTTACAGTATTTTGAAAACTCTTGATGCAAAACAGCTCGTTGAAAATGAACGTCTCCCTCTCCGCTAACAGACCTCAACCAGGCCGCGAAAGGAACGACCAATCGGAGCGTTGGTGAAGTGCGAGAGGAGGGTCAGAGGGAATCCTCTCCATTTGATAGGTTGGCCACCAAGCTGGGTCTGCCCACCAACTGTGACATTGACCTGAGGAAGCAGGACGAGCTGGAGGTAACTGAAAACTTTTAGGTTTATTTGTCCACTGTAAACGGCACAGTCACATGATCATAGTGTACAATAGGAACCCGGATAGAACTAAGAGTGGTGAAAGCATGAAACCTCACACTGTTATTTACTCTGTCATTCTAGTTTTTCTGGTTTGACAGAGGCTTTGAAGCCCCAACACCGTCCTCCATGTGGAGGATCTGCAACCCGCTGTTCTTTCAAATAATGAGAACTTTTTAGACCTAACGTGTGTACAAGACTGGTGGTGATTTGGGCTTTTGAGGCAGATTATGAAGCTGTGAGATTTGTAACTCTTATCATTTGTACCCCCTGTTCAGGAATACAAAATGTCTCATTAATATATCGATCGTCATTCTTAAAGCTTTAATGATGTTGACACTACAAGCATATATATATTTTGTCAAGTCTGTCTTAGTACAATACCTACGTAATGCTCATATGTACCAGAACCAGCTGTGAAGTGATTCTTTCATGGTGAGATTACGCTGTAAGAGATGCACACTCCTGTTTATGTGTAAACAACAAAGCTAACATAAAGTTTAGATGCACTGAGGATTACTAATAAACTCTAAACATACGTTTAGCACGTGAGTATTGATTTCTTAATATAAATACTTCAAATGGAGCAGTTAAGGTTATTAAAGTGTGTGGTTTGGTCTCTCTAGGAGCAGACAGCGGGCAGCGTCAGTAGTTTGGAGGGATTCAGTCCCAGCTCCCACAGCGGGGAGATGAATCACCACAGAGGAGGAGGAGGAGGAGGAGGAGGGCTCGAGAGGAGAGCAGGAGGATACGAAAAGGAAGAGGGGGACATCCAGTGGGAGATCCCGTGGGTCCTCATCCCCATTACAGGTCTGTCTGTCTGCCTGCCCACTCAGGATGGACATCAAATAGTTGTCATTAGTGTTTACGGATTTTTTTTAAATAGAAATCGGCAAACAAACAATTGTCACAGATTAAGTTAACACATATACAAACATTAACACCAGCCGATATCCATCCCATACACGAACACATTATAATGTCAAAGGAAAAAGTTTAAGCAATGCTGCTTCTTTACGACACAGCAAATATCCTTTACATGAAAAATGTGTCTCTTTACTACTTGTGGTGCCTCCGGACCAGATTGCAGATTCACAGAAGTGACCAGAGTGACAAATGACAGTTAACTCTTGTCTGCAGGTGTGTGTTCACAGAGGTATACCCAGAGGGACAGAAACCTCCCTCAGGACCCTCGCTTCCAGCACCTCGCCACGCTAACGAGTGTCACCGCAACAACCAAACCTCCGAGGAAGAGCCCCGCCCCGTCTCCTGAACGAAACCCTCCACCCTCCCTCCTCAAGTTATCGTCCCCCGAGCCCAGCCCTCCCCACTCCCCCTCCCAATGCCCATCGCCCGACCCCAGCCCTCCCCCGTCACCCTCCCAATGCCCGTCTCCAGAGCCCAGTCCGCCCCCTTCCCCTTCTCAATGCCTGTCTCCAGAGCCCAGCCCTCACCCTTTTCCTTCCCAATGCCCGAACACTCCACTCGGCCGCCCCCCTGTTCCCCCGCGGTGCCAGTCCTCGGAGCCTAATGAGCTCAGCCCGCTTAACAAGAACCACAGTGGTGCTAACGAGGAGCAGGTAGCCCCCACAGCCTCCAGGGAGTCTGCAGGTAACCTCACTCTCCGGGTCTACTTGTTGCATCTGTTCAAGTTTAAACGGTTTTGACTGCCATGTCATCGATATTAGACAGTTATGAACTGATCATTTAAAAAATGTTCTTGCTTGAGTATTTGCTGAAGCCTGGCTTAGAGAAAGTAGACGTAGAGCTAATGTTGATGCTGAGGATTTTTGGCCTTTTGCATTCAGTGCGAAATTTCTTTGATTTTTTTTTTTTACTGCAGATTGGAGTTATAAGTGCAAATATTACAGCCAGTTTTTTTGCTTAAAAATTTTGTCTTAAAAAGTTAAGCTCTTAAGTTTCGTTATGTGATGTATGCAATGTGTAAAAAAAAGTTTGTCTGTCAATTCAGTCAGTCAGTTTTTGTGGGACAGTAAGGTTTCTTTACTAATGATGCATCTATTGTGGATTCTGCCTCCTGCAGGACTGCCTAAAGACATAGAAGAGAAGCCTCCGGGGAAAGAAAAGAAGAGTGAAGAGCCATTTGTTCCTGCATCCATCCAGCCGTCTATCCCTCCAGCTCCAAAGAGGAGGACGAGCCCCTCACCACCACCATCCACTGAGAGAGAGAAGGAAGACGCAGAGAGGGAAACAGGGGAGTTGAGGGAGGTACAGGCAGACATTTTAGTGCAGGAACAAGAAAATCGGCCAGTTCAGAGTGGGCAAGACCGAGAGGAAGTGGAAATGATACATGTGGTAGCTAGTGATAAGGAGCAAAAAGCAGAAGAGAAGGAACTGGTAGGTGGTTCTTTGTTCTCTCCCTCTGTCTTCTCACCTCCCTCTCGCCTCGACAGCGTTGTGGACAAACACCTGAGCAACTTCTCCTCTGAGATACAGCTCCTCCTGCAGGACCAGAGCATCCATTACAGCTTCCCACAGTCCCCACACTCTACCTCAAACACAGAAACCTACACACCTCCCCACACAATCCCACGCACTCCCATTTCTCAGTTTTCACAGTATGTTTCCTTCTACAACCCCTGCCCCCCAGTCCAGGACTACGTTTGCTCACTACAGGACTGCATCGGCAGCATGCTAACTGAGTTTGATAACCACTGTCCGAGCCCCAAGCCCGGCACCAGCCGCACCGATGTCGATTCCGCGCTGGCAAGTAGCGTTAGCGATTTTGTGTCTAGTATCAGAGCGGGTAATGCTACAACGGGCAGAGAGGATGGCGGTCTCTGTGGTGAACTGACAGCTGCTGAAAGTCCTGCACACTCCAGAGGCGGCGAAGTGTGGCCGCCACATGCAATCACCAAACAGGTTCCTGCTGCTGCTAACAGGAACCCCCCGACCTCTCATGTCACTTTATCTGTCGCTACCTGTAAGTCCGGTTCGGTCTACAAACCTCCCAACACTTCCGTCCTCATACCTCCTCCGAACAAGTCCTCACAGTCCTCAAGGAAACCACAGCAAAGTCACTCTTTAGAGATCACCAGAACAGTCACTCACAACAGACCAACACAAGACAGCAGCTCTACCAGGACTGTGTATTGTACCCCTGGTGTGGAAGGTGGGAGTGGCCTTGCGGTTACAAACTGTGAGGTGACATTTCCAGGATTCAGCGGCGTCTCAACAGAACCGTCCCACCCCCCCGAGCGGGTCTCCAGTCCGGCCTCTGAGTCCGTCCCCGTGCCCGACGAACGCCCCGCTCCTCCGGCCGCCGCCGCCCTAAGCTCCCTGATCAGCCGGCTGCAGCCAGAGGTGTTCAACAACCTGGTGGAGATTTTCAAAGACATCAAGAGAAACTCCATGCAGTTCTACCTCCACAGCAGCGAGGCAGGGGACCAGGTCCATGAAGACGTCAAGGTAACATCACGGGCAGCGCAGTTGAGATGTGTTTAAATAGAGCGCTGACGCTAAATACATACAAACCTACATTCATATTTTTGTTAGACGTTTCTGGTGAAAAGTACATTTTCTGATCAAAAAGTTAGAAAGGTAATTAATATAATAGCCTCAATAAATATAATAGCCTCAATAAACAAACATTTATTTATATATATATGAACACGGACACCAGTTGGTGGTTCATTTATCCACCAAAATAACCCAGTACCAAGTAGTATCGAATCTTCATTTGATCCTTTTAGCACCCAGATCTAGAAATAAATGACTATTTTTATGGTTTTGTTCCCAGCCAATCGCTGAAAGCGTTTTTCGATTTCACGCAACGTGAGATGGGCCCTTTTACCGCAGCAGCTACAACCAGATGCAACAGTCGGCCCTTATTGATGGAGTATTATTATAATTTTGTGTGTGTGCTCTCACGTTGCAGGAATACCTGTTGAAGCAGGGTAACACGGAGCAGACTCCTGCGGACTTCCTGAACCAACAAAACTCTGCAGGCAAACTGCTGGTCATCATTAACAACAAAGACATAACTCGACACATACACAAGGTACCTCTGAATGATCAGTTCAACAACTACTGACTTCACTCGCAGGTCCACAAAGGGTTACATTGTACCTTGATCTGACAGGAGAGGCAGACTGCAGTTTATTTGCCCTCTAGAAGCAGAAAAGTGTTGTTTAAAGGCAAAACTTTCTGATCACTGATTTTTTTAGAAATAACAGGTTTATCTTGAGTGACTAGATGCTTTAGCTCAGGAGGTTTTTCTGAGTAATACCACCAAAGACAATTCCCTACACCAGGGAGTTGTTGTGGTTCAAAAACAACTCCCTGTATTAATCCATTACTGTGGATCAAAGCTATCTCCCTGTATTAATCCGTTACTGTAGATCAAAGCTATCTCCCTGTATTAATCCGTTACTGTGGATCAAAGATATCTCCCTGTATTAATCCGTTGCTGTGGATCAAAGCTATCTCCCTGTATTAATCCGTTACTGTAGATCAAAGCTATCTCCCTGTATTAATCCGTTACTGTGGATCAAAGCTATCTCCCTGTATTAATCCGTTACTGTGGATCAAAGCTATCTCCCTGTATTAATCCGTTACTGTGGATCAAAGCTATCTCCCTGTATTAATCCGTTACTGTGGATCAAAGCTATCTCCCTGTATTAATCCGTTACTGTGGATCAAAGCTATCTCCCTGTAATAATCCGTTACTGTGGATCAAAGCTATCTCCCTGTAATAATCCGTTACTGTGGATCAAAGCTATCTCCCTGTAATAATCCGTTACTGTGGATCAAAGCTATCTCCCTGTAATAATCCGTTACTGTGGATCAAAGCTATCTCCCTGTAATAATCCGTTACTGTGGATCAAAGCTATCTCCCTGTAATAATCCGTTACTGTGGATCAAAGCTATCTCCCTGTAATAATCCGTTACTGTGGATCAAAGCTATCTCCCTGTAATAATCCGTTACTGTGGGTCAAAGCTATCTCCCTGTATTAATCCGTTACTGTAGATCAAAGCTATCTCCCTGTAATAATCCGTTACTGTGGATCAAAGCTATCTCCCTGTATTAATCCGTTACTGTGGATCAAAGCTATCTCCCTGTAATAATCCGTTACTGTGGATCAAAGCTATCTCCCTGTATTAATCCGTTACTGTGGATCAAAGCTATCTCCCTGTAATAATCCGTTACTGTGGGTCAAAGCTATCTCCCTGTATTAATCCGTTACTGTAGATCAAAGCTATCTCCCTGTAATAATCCGTTACTGTAGATCAAAGCTATCTCCCTGTATTAATCCGTTGCTGTGGATCAAAGCTATCTCCCTGTATTAATCCGTTGCTGTGGGTCAAAGATATCTCCCTGTATTAATCCGTTACTGTGGATCAAAGCTATCTCCCTGTATTAATCCGTTACTGTGGATCAAAGCTATCTCCCTGTATTAATCCGTTACTGTGGATCAAAGCTATCTCCCTGTATTAATCCGTTACTGTGGGTCAAAGATATCGCACTGTATTAAGATGTAACTGTGCCAGTTTGCAAACCAGATAACAAAACTCTTTGATTGTGAGCTCTTTATTGCAGAATTTCCGACCACAGTTGGTGTGTCCTTTGTGGTTAGCTTGGTTTGATATGTAGTTTGAGAAGCAGATCTCACAGGAGGGTTGAGGCCAGTTGGCTAATTGAGCCCCTCTGGGACTCATAAATGTGCAGGAGTCTCTAGACTCTTGGTTTAGATCTTTGTTTGCAGTAATGATGGCAGATAATGAGGGCTATCGAATAGTGAAAAATCCCTTTCAGAATAAACATGCAGCTCCTGTCACTGTCTATCTGTGTGGAGTGAGGAGTCATATCCACTTTGTGTACCGCCACTGGAAGGAATTCACCGTCAACTATAGCAGCTTTTTCTTCTGCCTGACAGATTTGCTGGATGACTAACAGGAGGTGCTGTTAATGTGTTTGTGTGCACATCAGATCCCAGGTCTGATGTCTCTGAAGCGACAGGCCTCTGTGGTGTTTGTGGGAATCAATTCGCTGGACGACATCAGAAACAACAGCTGCGACGAGCTTTTTGTCTCTGGAGGCTGCATCGTTTCGGACGAGTTCGTCCTCAATCCAGACTTCATCACTCGTGGTAAATCAGGGATTAGCGATCCAATACCTGCATTAAACAAAATACATTGTTAGGTCATTGTAATGGAACATTTTCGAGTCTTACACAAGTCCAACTTGTCCAACACATTGTGAATGTTATTTACAGAATATACAAATAACATTTGTCCTTGTGAAAAATTATGTATTATCAGTCTTTTTGTAAATGATGAGACAAATGCATCACTGATCTGGAACTTGTATTTACTTAACTGACGTGTTGATTGATGAGATGTTGTTCTGCAGATCAACTGGCTTCACTGCTGCTGGTCCTGGAGCAGCACAGCTCTCTAGCAAGCGTCTGGAGGTGGAAGGTTCACTGGCAAACCCACAAGAAATTAAAAGAGCAAGCCAGGTACCGATGCTGTGTCTGCACTATATGATGCTCCAAACTGCAGCACAACACACACAAGATGAAACCGTATGTTTAATGAATGGATTAACAGCCCAGTTGAAAGAGAATTAAACTCTATTAACCTTTTAGAAATATAGCCTCTCCTTTGATTTACAGGCTTATGGTGTCCTCACTTCATGTCTAGGTCATAATATTGATGTTCTTTAGAATGACTTGGGCCACAATCATTTTGCATGTCAGACATGTTTTAAGACGGAACCTTTATAATGGCATAAAAATGTACTGACAACAACATTTGATGGATTTCATCCCTTCTATTTAACTTGTTCTTTCTTACATATCGGATGAATTTGTGTTTTTGCCATGTGGTCAGTTAGTTTTCTTTTTAAAGCTTATATTTCTTTACATGTTGTCACATCTACACCGTTGAAAGTCAAGTTGAATTAGCCACTGGCAAGTTCCTGTTTGCATTTTAACCACGGACTCTTGATGACTTTAAATTCGATTAGTTTGATGTTGAGGAAAACAAGATTTGAAGTTATAAGAAGTGCATGTTTTTATATGACTTCCAAGTGGAGTTATGGCCATCTTTTCACAATGTCACACTGATTCTAGCAGTGTTATGACTGAGAAGAAGGGGTCTGATTTCCTTTTCAAGCAAAATGTGTAACTAGTGTTCAAAGGGTTACAGCAAAGATAAAGATCTCCAAAACATGGACTCTCCCTGTAGTAATGGAGACAGTGTGGCTGAAATAAAACCCATTGAGGTTCACTATATGCAACTGGCTGTAGACGCCAACCTCGATGAGCCCGGATTACTTTTTCTCTCCAACAGAAGCATAGTTAACATACTTTCTCCAACTGCAGGTGGAATGCAGATCATACAGGTTGCAGACAGGAAAGTAGGTATTTTGACGCGTGTTGTTCGTTTGGTCGTCAGGTTCAGGAACGATGCAGCCAATCTACTGGACCTACTGTCGACCTATCAGAAACGGCAGATTGTTGAGTTCCTCCCATATCATCACTGCGACACGAGGAACCATCAGTCACCTCACCTGGACTGTCTGATGGAGCTCCAGGCCCAATACACACAGTACCGACACACAGTCTTTCTGACCGGTGCGTGTGGTTACCTGAGGTTTGAAAGCTTAATTCACCTCCTGATCTGTAGCACTGATGTTACTACTTCGTCTTTCTTTTTTCTCACTCAGAGAATCATTTTGAGATGTTCCCTGCCTACACCAAAAGTGGCATCATCGTGGCCAGTATTGACGAAACTCTGCACAACTTCACCAGACTAGTCGGTTACCATGACATCAAGGACAGGCAGCCAATCATAGATGACATGCTGGCTCCCAAAGGTCAGTATGTGGAGAACATTTCAATTCGAAAACAAATACTTAGCTTGAGGTGTGGTGTGCATCTAATTAGACATGCTGTATTACCCATAATACAACTCAAACCTCAGTCAGAGATTCAAGTGTGTTATGCTAATAGCGGCTAATGTAGCCACCAGCTGCTAGCCTCAAGCAGAGATGAAGAGCGGACCACAGAGGTCTGGTAAGCTCTCGTCTTTCAAACTCCACACCCACTCATTTCAAATTTAAACTTCGACCCCAACTGACTCAAGTGACATCACTTTATGCCATTTATCAGATTTTGTGCAGCTCCGTGTGAAGCTTTTTGCACATATGAAGTAGTACTTTTCAAGGACTTAACCTGACAGTTATTAACGTATTAAATCTGCTCAAACTCTTGATTAAAATCCTTGTCTGCCTTTTAAAAGTATGCAATAGCAAATAAATGGCTTAATTGTTAATCGCTAATGTTAAGAAAAAAATCTCCTTTTTAATTTGGGTCCTAAGGTCAACAAACTGTGAACCTTTACCATGTGTCTAGCATGCAAACATCACTTTAGCATCTCAACTGTGCAGGCGGCAACCTCCGGAAAAGTGAAACCAATGTTGGCTAATGGCCATCAGTTGGCGACTCCTCTGGTTGCAAAAAGAAGGCTGATTGTATAAAAGTCTTTGAGAAGATGACTCTACTTCTCACTTGATTTATTACCTCAGTAAACATGAGTTTATGTTCTCAAGCACGAGTTTCAAGTCTTCTGCAGTATTTTATTTCGAGTCAAATCAACGACAAAGAAGGGTATACTTTAGGACAGGGCGACCTATCGATTGACAGGTCACTACCATGATCTTGTCCGTGTTGACTGTAACATTTTGGTCGCCCTAAAAATGTTTTATTCAGGGTCCGGTTGCACTTAGCTCCACCCTCTCGTGTCAATTCTGGTTGCAACAAGCCAAGATGCTGACGGCCAAAAACCATTATTCTAGATCCTCCTGCAGCTCTCTACTGTCTCTACTCGCCTTGCATCATCTCTCTTTGTGTTCTGCTGTCTTGTTGTTCCGCTCAGTGCTCTCTTCTGTCCTCAGGTCTCGGGAGGCAGCTGACTCGTAGCGACTCTGTGTCAGGCTCTGAACGCTCTCCCTCTATCTTCCCAGAACACATTCGTCCCCTCTTCTCCCATGACCCACCCCAGCATCTTCATCGGCAGTCCGCCTCCGCCCACCCCACTCTCCCCCATCGGTCTGACCAGCTCGTCCCGGACACCTCCTATAAAGAAGTTTTGCCGCACCATTCAGACACAGACTTTGAGGTTCTCCGACTCGCCATCTCACAGTTGCGGGCGGAGCGTCAGGCGCAGCTGCGGCAGCAGTTGGACTCTGAGGCAGAGTTGTACATCAACTCCCTTTCAAACCTTCCCAATGTCAGTCGTACTGGTAGCGGTCACACCACGCCTTTTGTAGCCCAAGGAGGTCCCACCGAGTCGGTAAAAGTCACTCATGACAGGAAAGCAGTGGCAGTCACTCTGGATATGATTCACTCAGCATTGCAGCAGGAGCAGGAGGAGGAGGAGGAGGAGGGGAGGGAGTACGGAGCAGTGACTCGCACCATGGGGCGACGGTTTGGAGGAAGTCAAGAAGGTGGAGGAGAGGCTGGACATCACAGAGATGGTACTCTAGTGGGAGGGAACAGGGATCCAGGTAATGTTGAGACGTCTACTTCTTCGTCCAATCAAAGCACAGCTGCAGTGACGGGACCAAGCACCCAGACAGGCTCAACCAGTGACGGGGGAGAGAAAACAAATCAACAAAGAGAACTATTTCCCACAGCAGCTAAACATGCTGCAGCCTCCTGCAGTATCACAGCTTGTCCTGTAGAGGGCCACAGATTGAGGTTAGTTAATGACTACTGCCCTTCGTCTACAGTTCAGTTTGTAATATGTTTGATTCTGAAACATTTTAACTGGTTCCCTGTCTTCCTGAAACCTAATTTATGCTGGTTCATGTGGGTGCTTTACATACCTTCTCAGTCAATAGATTTGAACTGGTTGTAGTCTTAACAGAGATACCACCATCACAGACTAGTCCATATAAGCACTGTGGGAAGGACAAAAATCCCATTTCGGTAAAAAACAAGTATAAAAGCACTGCAACAACAAAGAAATATATGATGATGACACACGCATTCATTTCCTGGCGGTAATGTCCTCTCGGACCCAAATTGGAGCCCTGGCTATTGAGCTGGGGGAGCTTCTGGAGAAAGAAGCAATCTCCCACGACCCTCCAGAAGAAGACGATGGGTTCTATTCTCGCTATTTTCTCTCCAAAACAGGTGCATTATGAAGTGGCCTTTTTTTACACGCTGACAATCAGGCTTGTGTTGGAATGTGAGTGTCCAGCCAGTTGGTTCACTTCCATTGACGTGGGAGACGCCTATTTCTACATTCCTGTCGTTTCGAAACGCAGAACGTTCCTGCGGTTCACTTCCACGGAATACAATACCAGTACAACCAGCTTCCATGTCCGCAAGCCATGTGCGGCTCCCTGGTACTCCTCGTGAGGACAATCCAGAGGTGGTTCGGCTGCCTCTGTCTCAACCCAGTTTGGCATAAAAGGCGAATGCTACACATTCCTCCTCACTGCAGTCAGACCTGGCATACTCAAAAATCCTGTCAGTGTCATCAGGGGTTCTGCTTGGGAGAGCTAGGAGCCCTCATCTGTGTTCTCACAAGCAACTGTTCTCCATCAAAGCCGTGTACAACGGGGGTACAGAACCGCACAGTGGACTTAATATCTTGCAGGGGGTCTGTCCCATGAGTGGGAACTAAATGTCACAATCTTTTAGCTTGTTGTGGGACAGGTTTGGGGCGGCAGAGGTGGATTTTTCAAAGATAATGTGCACTGTGTTTCTCCACAAACACATGGGAGAACCCTCTAGAACTCTAGGAGTGGATGTAGGACCCTGGCTCAGAGCTCTCCTTTACGTAATTCCCCGATTCCTCTGAAGGTCTCGCCTCAAATATTTTGGTGGCACTAGACAAGCATGTCATGGTTTTCTGACCATGACCCAGCTGCTCGTAGTGAAACCGTGGCATCTTCCATGGCACAGAGATGCACTGCCATAACTGGACGGTGCTATCTCTTAACCTCTCATGTGAACCTACCCTCGAATGTTGGTAGATAACAATTTGGCCCCATAAACGGTTAAAGTTGATGATGCAGCCCTTTCATCCTTCCATGAAGGGTATGGAGAGATGTTTTTTTCGAACCCCTTAGTGAAGCACCTTTTGAAGGGAGTCTGATGAAAGAAACCTGTTGTGCGCTCTCTAGCACCTCGGTAGGATTTATCAATGCAAATGCTTGCACTTGGGTTCACCCGTTTGAGTCGATAGCTCGAATCTCTCTCAAGATGCTATCTTTTATCATCTCTGATATTGGCTCAGTGAGTGACCTATGCGCACTGTCTGTCTTGCCCTCCTGCGTTTCCATTTGAGAGGATGGAAGTGCAGCAACCTTATAGCCAAAGCCCTCATTTACACCGAAAGTCATAACAAATTAGTTTCGGTGCAGAATCTTTTTTCTGGAGGTTTTTTTTCCTCCACCTCACCAGAATGAAGCAGACAAGTTTACCAACTCTGCCAATGTTTGCGTTGTCTCAGTATGTGAGACGCTGCTGAACCTCTTTTTGTTTACTTCCTGTAGAGACACAGATTCGGGCCAAGAACAGCCAATAAGAGGAGAGGGAGCACCACCTGGCAACAGCACTGCCAGTGGCACCAAGGTAACAGGAAGTATCACCATTGTAACAGACCAGTACGGCAACTATTGGCCGGTTCTGATGGACTCCAAAATCGAACGCAGATGTCAATCTGGGCACTGGCAGATGTCAATTAGGAGCCACGGTCCAATGAAGTATTGTTCGTGTTGGTTGAGTGCTATTTAACCATTCACAAGTACTCCTGTGTGGTCGAGTTACTATAGACCCTTTACCGTTGGACAAAAAAACCAACGAACACTCACTAACATCTGGCTTTTATCTAAAGTACGAAAGATTACAACCCGCATTTGTTCCTGGGACAAATTACTCTGCAATAGTCATGGGTATTTATCAGCTTCACAGCCCTCTCAGCCCCCGCTGAGTTTGCGTGTCTGTAGGGCTTTCAAACGTGACTTTGAGGTACAAAGCACATATAGAGGGGCATCTGTGCACCGTCCACAAGAGTCAGAAAAACCGTCCTCATGGACTCATGACACATTTTGCAAAACGGAGCAAATATCCCCCCGGTCGAAGCTCTCTACGTTACCTCCTGCCAAGCCGTAGGTTGTTAGTTTGTTTAAGGATTTATGTAGTAGTGTGCCGGGGTGAGCGAGAACGACTACCTAAACTCCAGTGTCTTAACTACTTAATATTATAAAAGTATCATAAGTACAGTAATATCGGTGTCTGTTAGAAACACAATCCGTCATTGGACCGTGGCCTAGGCTCCTAAACGGTGCCCATATTGACACTTGAGTTAGATTTTGGAGTCGATCAGAACTGGCTAACTTAACCATTAGTGGTGCCCGAACAGGGCACCACTAAGGTGGAACCCTAAGGTAGAACCCAGACTAAAGTAATCCAAAAAAAAACTTGGACCCAAAGGTAAACATTTGTTAAACTAATGTTACCAAAACTAGAAAGTATTCAAAGAGCTCAGAGTTAATACTATATATTTATATCTGGCAGAGTCGCCTGTTTCAAGCCGAGGAGAACCGATAGAGTGCGCTGTTGCCTCAAACTCTGAGATGGCAGGTCAGTTCACTCAGGAGTGGCATGAAGCATTAGCTAAAAGGAGAAAGCGACAACGATCAGGTTGTAAATACAGATGTAAACTCCCTGAGATAATGAACATATATACCAACTGGGAAATCCATGACATAAACTCACGGCTGGAAAATTTCAAACCTTCCCAGCCTATGGTTATGCTGGTAAATAGCAATTTTACCATTGAAGATGGAGTAGCTTTAGTCATAAAAGAAAAGGGAGGAGACCCTTCAGGCGTAATGCGATCAGTGGCAAGGTAATGAAATGGTGAGTAACATCCCCGTTGGGGAACACAGACGTACATGGCTACACAACCGAGTCCCACGCAAGTCATGTGGGGCAAACCTTGAGAAATCAATCACTTTCTGACCTCACCCCTTTGGATTTTAATAAATATTTTCCTAAATGTCAGCCTATATGAGAGAGCGTTAGAACGTGGTTTGATTAAACTGAAGGACCAACCAATCAGGTCACAGGGGCCCTCAAAGTTCACCCATATTGGACCCTGACCCCGCCTAAAGACAAATCTTCAAAAACAAACGCAACACTGTGTCAGAAAGCTCATAAACGAGGTAATCCAGAAGCTCAATACTTGTGGTCTAGAATAAATAAATATGCAAATGAAGTGATTCAATCTTAATTTGCAAAAATGTAATCGGATTAAGGGCACCTTACGTGGGAGACGCCCTACTTGGCTCCTCCGTCGGAATCAGTCCCCTAATTTCCAGGATCTTTTAACCAGTACCCGTACAATTAGGAGCACCTCCTATCGGAGAACCAACATCACGGAATTCCCCGTCAGCATGTTTAACCCCTCTATCCATAGGGGAATAGGCTACTCCTAACTCTTACTCAATTAGACCCTGGATGACCAGGAAAGAACTCCACGAGCGGGAAGTTACCCAAGATCTGTACTCTGGAGCTCACCAGAAACACATCCTAAACCACAGGCTACATAGAACCATAAGAAAGTCTCTTTTCTAGCTACCAAACCCCTCGGTGGGAGACTGATTCTGTTTAAGGCTGTCCATCCAGGTGTCCTTGTAGTGATTCTTCTCTTGCAGAAAAGTGCTGGCTTTCCTTTCTGAAATATTCAGAACTATATGCCTTTTCCTCATTAGGAACTGAATTGGTTCTCAGTAAAAAAATGCTATGGATGGACATTCTGCCTTATTAGGTATTTTATCGTGCTGGAATTTCACCGGGATGTTTATTCTGGTCGTTCCCTTCAATGGGGTGTGATCCAGCAGTGTGGTTAGCAGGGCTCTGATTGATGTAATGGATGTCCCTCAGGACAAAAAAAAAAATCCCACAAAGGAAAAGTTCCTTTTGGGTTGCAGTCCCTCATTTTTCCTCCTACCCAATCATTACCTGACTTCATGCAGGAATGGGAGCAGAGAATAGCCAAAGACCAAGAATAAAAGACCTGCACAGGAGGTGATGGAAGAAAACTCTGCAACCCCCAAGGTTTTCTTCCAAAGGCCCCAACTGCTGCAGTTCCATTAGGGGATTTAAGGATACTATCGGAAAACCTGTCAAAAGGGCAGTTATACTTGGGCCAAAATAGGATAGGCATAGCAGCAGTCATGCCAAGTATCATGGTGACACCACTCCGATGCACAGTGGCTTTTAAAACAGTATAACAGGATTGTTTTACACAGATCTAATGTGCTGCCTTACCCCTAGACCACTACTGGAGGGGGAAGCAAACCTGATATTGACAGCGTCTTTCAGCTACATCGTCTACCACCTGTTCACGGACAAAAGTGGACTCTCCGCAACGATATCCCACAGACCCAACCAGCGCTGACGGAAAACAAGGGGGAAGAAGGCTACCTGGAAAAACAGGGGACTGCTCAGCAAGGTGCGGCCAAGAGCTGTGAACCACGCCTGCAGCTGTACAACCACAAAGGGGATAAATTCAGCTCCAGTTATCTTTCGAATCCCAATGCCTGGAAGGATATTTCCTACGCCAGACCAGGATGGACACCAGACCACCAGCCATATCTCAAGCCTGGCAACCAATATTTGAAACTCAAGGCTAACAGTACTGTTGTCTTCATTGGCATGGCTCCGCCAAATGAAAGAGGTCCGAAGAAGGTGCCCTGTGGAGTAACCTGTTACAACCACAAAGAAGGTCCTTGGTGCGAGGTCCAGTCCCAGAATGGGGACAGAATTTGCATTCTCGCAGTCCCTCGAGCAACCCCCCAGACTCCCCCTCAGATGAGGCTGGGACCACTGGGGCAGAATGCAAGAGAAGAGATGGGAGGGCCAGTGCTCCCTGTATGAGCCAACCCAAAAGAAAACCACGTCGAAGAGACTGACGAGCTGAAAACACAAGGTTAGCTTTGCTCAAAAATAGGGAAACTTGACTCTGCTTATGTAATTTCAGTTTTTCATATTGTTATTCATTCAGTATTTTAACCATATATAAAATAATACACCCTGCCATTCAGCAGGTGTGGAAACCCTCTCATCTCCACTGTATAAAAAGAGAACTAACAGAAGAAAAGAACAAGGACGAAGGTCTTGAAGAGACCGATATACCACCCTTCAAAGAAAACCTTGGACAGCAGGCATATTGTCTTACTCTGTATTTGTATATTTTTGTACCTGCTTTTTATTTTGGTAATTAAAACTAAATAGATCACATGGTCTATTGAAAGACAAAAGACTTGGTCTACTTTTATGTCTAACATCCTCTCATCCAAGGCCACTTGTATTCTACAGTTCTCTAAAATGTTAGAAATGCTAATCTTTGCTCCTCAAGAGAGGGATACCCTGAACCATCAGAACCGGCTAACACAACCAAAATGCTGCTCTGCTCCGTCTACAACAGATCCAGCAGCCCCTACAACTTCTGCAGCAAATGAACAACCAGCAGCTCCAGCCGAGTCCATCACACCTACGACAACTGTCTCACAGCCAGCAGCAGCGGGGCGCCGGCCTCCTGCAACCCCCCCACCTGCCCCGATTCCCCAACCAGCCTTTCTCGCGCGGCCCCATGCTGGCGCCCCTCACTGCCCACGGAGGTAGCCTCCTGGGGCCTGTGCCTGTCTGGCCAGGGGGCCTGGGCCCCACAAGTGCAGCAGCCCTGGTCTGGGGCTTTCAACAGGCCGGCAGGGACTTCACTGGTCCTAGACTGCTGGGTGGTTACCACAACCCTGCCGGTCAGGGCAGCAGTAGGTACAGAGGGGGGAAAAGTGGAGGAGGCTTTAATGGGATGTAGAGAGACGGTTTAACTGCACCAGCTGATTAAACCAAATAACTTTCCCGCAAAACTACCACCCTGTGTGGAGGTCGAAACATGCAAATCCTGAATACTAACCGGTGCTAGACTGAAGGAAGGAGGAGTGACCCCACACTGTATGAAGCGCCCAAGGTTCATTATTAACTTAAAATCAGGGTGAAGTCTAACCCTGACCCAAAACACTTCTAGCACAAATCAGTTTCCTAGAATCTTGACATTTCAGTCACTCGGGTTCATCAAATTGGTTACAGAAAGAATGTTGGCAATACAAACTCATCTTTTGTTGAGTGCAGAAATGGGCGATGGACAAATGAGGATATGCAACTATCGTCCCAAGGCGGGATTCGAACCCGGAACAAGGCACTGGAACCACTTCGCTTAAAGTTAGGTTGGAAAGGAATTGTTTTGTTTTTTTAATAGAAGTTTTAAAGAATTGATGTCGGGTATGTGTAAAGTAACAAAATCATCATTTATTTTTGACGGGTGTCTTCCATTGAAGTCAATACAACTCGAGTGAATCCAAAGATGTCCTTCAATCGATCAATCTGTTTGGTTGACCGACGGTTCTGTCGAGGATTTTGAGCGTGCAATGCTAATAGTGGCAAGTGTAGCATTCACCCTCTGCATTATAATTTCCCACATCCCAAAGAGATGCAGCATCACCATCATTCAAAAATCTGATATCAGTTTACTGTCGTATAATTTAAAAAAAGAAGACAATTATCACATTTGAGGAACTGAAAACAGTGAAAAACATTTTTCTTTCTTGGAAGAATTCAATTAATTTTCTGGAATCGTTTAGTATTCGATACTGTAGAGAGCTTATCAGCAAAGACATACAGAACATTGATTTGTTGTACTTGTATCAACTTTAATGGAGGAGCACATTCTTAGTTATATAACATTGTTTATTACTTTGCAACCATCACACACTTTTTTTCCCCACCCTTTTAAAGTCACGAAGAAGATTATCTGCCACCCTGTGAATTTGTATTTTTTCGCACCGATTTTCTGAACTTTTTATGCAGTGTGGACTAAAGTAAGTTGTTCCTGCTTACACAGCAGAAACCAGCTGCTGTAGAGTAGAACAGAAACCTGCTCGGTTTACTACCTTCTGTAACCACAACCTGTCGACCACTTCCTGTTGACATGTTGCCGAAGAAGTCCGGCACGAGTGGAAAATGCCCCTGCCCCCTTTTTTACATGTGTACAGGATATGAAAAGAACAGTTGAGCAGATGCCATGTTTTCAGAGGTTTTATTTAATCTCACTCGGACCCGACCCGGCATCTTTTTAAACTCTGCCTCAGAGAGATTCTCTTCTTACTGAATGAATGGTAAACTGAGTAAACGTCCACCTGTTGTTTTTTCTGTGCGGTGCTCTCAGAGCATTGACTGTACATTAAAAAAAGCCGCTGGATGGATTCCAATTCCCAGCTCTTTTTATATTTTTTTTACGCACCATCAACTTGACGGTTTCAACGGTTTTCTGTCAACAACTTTGTAGTCCAGCAACCCGATGAATTCATTTCTCAAAAGGAAGCTTTGAGCTGTTTATTTGTTCTCGTTGCATTATGGGCGAGACCAACGTGACCCTGATTCTTAAAGTGGACTCTTAAGACTATTAAAGAACTTTAAAATAACAACCTGTAAAGGAATACGATGGACAGACTTCTTCCAGTGGGCTCTTAATGTCTTGTAAAAAAAAAAGAAGCGTTTTTTTGTACTGAATGTTTTGGTTTGTTACTCTGGGAGCTGCTTGTGTTTAGTTGCTGTTGTTTGTACAGTAGGACGTGACTCTGTAACAGACTCGTTTTAACTTTTAAAAAAAATGTCTTTTCACACCTTTTTTTGTATTAAACGTTGCCGTGCGTAAACCAGCAGATTTGCTTGGAGATGTTCTTGACCTCAGATCGCGCTGCTGGGTTGTGCACAGTGGAGGTTCTGAGTCAAGGGCCCACTCGGTTCCAGTAAACAAGACCTGAAAGGTTTTATTATTTTTACTCTGTCCACAATATGTTGTACGCACAAATTGAATCTTATAAGTTAATGGAATGTCAAGACCAGTTTGTACAAACTGCATCCGACCTGGTCTGAAGGCAAATACGGCGCCTATGAAACGTCTTCAATTAAAGTGGATTTAAAGACTTTGGACCCTATTTTTCCCAATGTTTTTATGTCTTAAATGACTGAGGACGATTTCACCATCAGAGAAGTCTCGTCCTGACATCTCGCTTCACATCCACATTGTTCAAATCTGCCAAATATGCACCCATGACATTTAAAATGTTTAAAACAACACTAAACTACGCTTTCTGTTCTCCAACACAACTCTCTGACAACACTTCCTCTCTCCAACTGTCACTCACGTTCACAACGTTGTCTTCCGGCAACAAGGCACACAATAACAAACAGAGTGAAAGATAAAGAACGTGTTAAAGAGTTCATATTATTGAAGGTTGTTCTCTGGAGCTCTTAGAGGCATTCGAGCAGAACACATTTGCTCCACAGGACGTTTCCCAGTAGACTTAGATTCTTCTGCCTCAAACACCCTCTGGTAGTAGAACTACAGATGTGTCTGCAAACACCTGAAGCCAGAAGTAAAGAAGATGTTCTACATCAACAGTGTCCACCTCTAAGAAACCTCTGAAAAGAAGCTGGCAGTGGAAACTCAGGTCAGTCAATATGTTTCAACACTTAAAGTAAAACAGAACATTAAAAGATGGCTGCAGAAGCTAATGACATATTGATGAAGATTTTGGAAAATGTTCTATATAATCAGAATCAGCTTTATTGGCCATGTGTGCTTACGCATACATGGAATTTGTCTCCGGTTTCCACTCCGGTCTCAATGTACAAACACAAATTTACAATAAACAAGAAAAATATATGTATAAAGAATCAAAAGGCAGCAAAAAAAGTAGAACGGATGTAGGTATAAACATTTAGCTATAATACAAGTATACGTATAATGACACTGATGTGTTCAAGTGACTTGTTTTGTCTGATCAAAAGTCCAAAACCAAAACTTTATAACTACACAGGACTAAAAAATACCAACAACTATTTACATTTCAGATGTCGGAACCATTGACTTTTGAACCAGACATGACTTCTGTTGAATGACTAATCAATTGTTTCAGCTCGAGTGCTCAAAGTCTTTATTTACTCCAGTAAACTCCTTTACTCGAGAAAAGCCTCTTTTGCTAATGGCTAGCTAATTTTAAATATAACTTGTGTTTTAAAACCTGTTTAGTTCCGTTCGTCTTTGCTGCTGTTTGACCACGAACAAGTGGCCACAACTAAAGTTACACTCACCATGATCACCTTTGACAAAAGATGTTTAGTTGTACAAATTGAAGGGTTAATAGAGCGCTGCAGGAATGAGGCCTAAAACCTGGATATGATTCACCATTTTTGAAAGTCAATTTGTTTTTTAAAATGTGTTTTTGGTTCGATGACTAAAATAAGGTCTGTGGTTAAAACGAGCTGAAGAGATTTTAAAATGTTCGATATAAAATAATTCCACAGTTGAATTTTGAAGCTTTAAAAAAAGACGGTTGCTAACAAGTGGCTAAATGAGACGAGTCCGTTAGCGTTTTGTTTCTGGCGATTAGATTCACGCTTCAAAAAAGTCGATAATAAAAGTGGTGATTATTTGTGAAGATTATCTTGAACATAACGTGTAAGAATCATAAACCTTTGTTTGCCACAGAGTTCATTTTCAGAGATGACACAGAAAGCAATAGTTTTGTCGAGGGAAGCAGTGACACCCTAACTTCCGGGTTGTCCTATTAAACTCGGTCATCTGCAGCTCTTTTTAAACCCGCTGAACATCACAGGTGTGCGGGTACTCTGGTTGATTACACCTCTTCTCAGGACTTTGTGGATGTTCAGACTCATTTAGTGACGTCTTCCTGAGTTTCATGTTGGCTTCATTGAACCTGTTAAAGTGGGATAAATTACACCTTTATCCCTCTTAGTGGAAGATGAAGATTTGTGACATCAATTCCCATCAAAGCTGCGGCCCACTATCCACCTGATCACAGGTGTGATCATCCAGGGTAACTGAAAACACCTGTGAGGGTTTAAGTGGTTAAACGGGGTTCTGGATATCAGTAAAGTTAGTGTGAGATCTGCATGAGGTGTGTGTGTGTGAGTGAGACTGGAAAAGGTGCTCAAGAACTAAAGCAACACAGATCATGACACATCACGGCTCATCGCAGTTTATTAACGTATATGTTTAATTATGTTAATTTGTTGTCAATGTCAGCTTTCTCGTCTGTTTCAAGATCTCAGCTGTTAACAAGGTGAGTTCAACGTTTTTATTATTCATTTAGATGATTCACAAAATAAAACAATGACAAACTATCTTAACTTCTCCTGCTGGAGATAAAGAACAAACTGTGGCTTTCAAAGTTGACCTGTGTTCATCAATCAATCTAAATGTATTGAAGACCAACAGTTTGAATGGAGTTTTGAAACATGTTTTATCTTAACAGTGTCAGCTGTGGGAAATTCAGGGATCAGGCAGTTGCCAAAATACAATAGATCAAAATGAAGCACAATTGTAAGAAATAGATTGTAAAAGTTGTAGGTACACGACATTATTTCATTAGCAATAAATAAAAAATACAATAAAACCAGAAAAACTCCACAATAAAGAAGCACAAAGAAACATGGAGCTCCTCGGCCAGCAGGAAGCTGAAGAAACGAACAAACTCGTATATCATTAATGATTTAAAGAAGCGCTGAACTCGTCTGCAGGGACAATAATTTAAAAAAAGTTGAACTATACCTGTTTGATACAGTGTCATTGTTATGGAAAGTGCATTCAAAACAGAATTTTAAGATACAATCTTCACATAACATGATAGTAAAACCGCATAAATCCAGTTAGTGACAAATAAACATGTAATAAACATGTTTGTCCTATGATGATCTTGATGTGAGGTAGAACTGATCGAGCAGAGTTAAAGAAAACAATGAGGCGTTAGAAGTTAACACTTTTATTCCAGACACGTTTCTATGTTTTAACAGCAGGTGTGGTGTAACAGTTCACTGTTACCATGTTTAGCTGCCCATCACAGTCGAAGGTTCGAGTAAATATAACCCAAACCGGCTCAAATAGAAGTGGATTGTCTCCCCTTAGGCTGTCATTAAAAAAAAAAAATCAACACGAGCTTAATTAAAATTAGTATCAGTAAAAATGCATTGTAGAGTTAACATTGTTTGCGGTAACACAAACAGAACATTTGCACAAACAACACACCTTGTGCTCAGTCGTGTGTTTTGTGAAAATAACAGACCCCCCCCCCCCAAAAAAGAATCTGGTGATCCATTTTTTAAGTGATATATATATATCACACACACACTACACCTTGTGTTAAGAATACATGGAGAAATTAAAAATCACCTGGAAGAAGATACGTAGTCCTATTTAGAACTCGGGGTGTTGGTGCACTTCGGCCTCTTGTGGCCAGAATGAGTATTACAACAACAACGAGGAAACTATTTATATGAGTTATAAAACTGGATCACCGGATTCTTTCTCTCTCTCTCTCAGGGCTTCTGTTATTTACTGGTAATAAAACGATCACTTCTGCCTCCCGACTCAAGAGCATCCGTCACATTCACTCTGATACAATCAGCTTCACTTTGAAAACTCCCAAAATCTCACATTGAACATTCAGTCTCAGAGTGTTGGACGACTGAACGAGCTCCTGTTTGTGTTTAATGTTCTCCATGACGGCTGGTCCAAACACCGTCAGCGTACACGTACACACACGGAGCAGGGGTCAGAGGTCACTTGCGGTGCGTTGCCGTGGGCAGCCGGTGCTCATTGTCAGGACGCTTCAGCAGAGGATTCAGATCCGTCTCCAGCTCCCTCTGCTTCTGTAATAAACCCTGAAAACACACACACACACACACACGACTAAACGTGATGATATCTCAGCATCTGCTGCTTCCATTTCACCATGTTTTGTTTCTCACAAGTCCCCCAGTTTTAGGAGAGTTGTACTAAATACCATAACAACACACCGGTAATAACAGTTATTATTGACACGAATTTAATGACTGTTTACAATCATAAAACGGCAAATCTTTACATCGGAAAAGCTGCTACCAGAATGTCTGTCTGTCTGTCTGACCTGCCGTAGCTGGGCCAGGCCTCTGAGGATCTCCTGCTGTGTGTGTGTGTGTGTGTGTGTGTGTTACCTGCCGTAGCTGGGCCAGGCCTCGGAGGATCTCCTGCTGTCGGTGTGTCTGTGTGTTACGCAGCGGTTCAGAGTGGAGGAGTCGATGTGAGGGAGCAGCAGGAGGAGACGCTGAGCTCTGAGGAGGAGCTTCTGACGAGGAGAAGAATTAACAGAATAGTTTACTCTCAGTATATAAAGCAGACGTCGTGCCGTTTCCTCTTATTGTAGTGTGACTGTTGTTACTGGTGGGTTCTCTGTATGCATCTATTGAAAGGAAGATGAATCCCTCTTTTGAAAATCCTAAAGTTGACAATTTGAGGAGCTGATATTAGAGAATATTTGGTTATTGTGTTCAAAAACAAATTAATGGATTATCTAAATAGTTTACATCAATTAAATCTACCAGTTAATATTTCCAGCAGCATAAGTTCACTCACTGTAATCAGGCAGCATTTTCTGTTGATCGACTAACTGACGAATCAACTGATCGGTGTGTGTGTGTGTGTCACCTGTGTGTTTTGGCAGTGGGGGGGTGTCAGCAGGTTCCAGTGGATCCATGTTGAAGACTTCATCAGTCCGGACGTAAGGAATGAACTCCGGAGGGGCGGAGGAGGAAGGTGCCTGCTGAGGAGAGCGCCCCCTGGAGGAGACGACGACGCGAGACATCGAAACAGAGGAGTGAGCTAAACGTAGATTCACTTCACCGTCAATGGAGCTGCTGAGTGGACAGGTTTTTATATTTAAACAGTAATGAAACGTTTTACTTCTTCCTAACGTCACACAGATAACTGCCTGCATTTAAAGGAGTTACAGCTGCTCGTTCTTCCTGCTTTGTTTCACTTAAGACGGTTCAATGAATGTAGAAGGATGCATGATTTTATTGTGAAAAACGTTGTAGTGTAATATGCAACAGAGAAACACAGAGCCAAGTTCTCATTTTAATGTATATCATCTAACAATCACTTTGTAAATAACACTGACTTGATTTGACTTTTTCATCAATGCTGGTCATTTTCAGGTTGAAACTCTTCCTGTTTTGTTTTTATAAAGGGGATCTGGGGTTGAACAGGAAGTGCAGTCAGAGCTGTTCACCTTTCAGTGTTGACTGCTGCTAAGAGGCCGAGTCCTCTGGAAACATTCTCCACCTGGAACAATAAAGGTGTGTGTCAAGAGTGGTAAAGTTTTAGATTAAATACAATTTAAGACAAAAGCAGCCATCAAAATGTAGTATGAGGGTCTACAGTCTCACCCTCATGGTGGGACTGGTTCTGGTCTGTGAGGGGTTGGAGCAGAGACAAGGCTCCTCGTGAGGAGGAGGAGGAGGAGGAGGAGGAGGAGGGGGGGGGTCGGTCCTGGACAGACAAGTCCTCTCCTGCAGAGCGAGGAGGTCAGCCTGCCTCCTCTGTCGACTCTCCTGTCTGTTCCTCTGCAGAGGGGCCGGGTAACGATCCGAGGCCGGAACGAACCGACGGCTGGGCCTGGAAGAGACAGGTACAGGTACAGGGGGGTCAGAGTCAATACTGCTGGAGGAACAGGGTACAGGGGGGTCAGAGTCAATACTGCTGGAGGAACAGGGTACAGGGGGGTCAGAGTCAATACTGCTGGAGGAACAGGGTACAGGGGGGTCAGAGTCAATACTGCTGGAAGAGACAGGTACAGGTACAGGGGGGTCAGAGTCAATACTGCTGGAGGAACAGGGTACAGGGGGGTCAGAGTCAATACTGCTGGAGGAACAGGGTACAGGGGGGTCAGAGTCAATACTGCTGGAAGAACAGGGTACAGGGGGGTCAGAGTCAATACTGACCGGGTTGAGCTCTTAATTCTTGAAGACATGACAGAGGTTGTGGGAGAGATTTTGGATTTCTTAATTAGGCATTTCAAACTTGAAAGGACTGAATGAGGAACTAGATCTGCTCTTTACCTTCTATATCATGAAACATGAGCGCAGATCATTAATTTATATTTATTTTATTATTTTGAATCAACATCCAGGAGGATCCTGTTGTATTCAGGTGTGATGACTTCAGACATAAATGTGAGACTTGTGTGTGTTTCTACCTCTGTGTGTTCCACTCCGGCCTCCTCTTGTCCATCCTGCTCTTATCTGTCCTGGCAAATGCTTCATATGGGCCTCCTCTTCCTCCTCCTCTTCTTCCTCCTCCTCCTGCTGCTGCTGCTGGCAGACAGATGTTCTCCTTGCCGGTTCTCACCGCTCGTTTCCTGATGTTTGGAGGAGCAGCAGAGAGAGGAGGAGGAGGAGGAGGAGGTGTCTGATACTGTACGGGGACGTCAGGAGTCTGAACTCTGAGCGGTAGAGAGGGAGCTGCTTCCACACACACACACACACACACACACACACACACACACAGAGAAAAGATATGCTGTTTAAGGATTTTCAACATCCACATTCAGTTATCAAATATTAAAACCACATCTTTGTGACGCTGCTTTGATAAAATAATCTGAAAAATACAGATCTGATCAGAGTGGGAACGCAGCAACTTAAGGAAAAAGGTTTAAGTCTTAAAAAAATGTAAATTAAAAGAGTTACATGACAGTATCTTTACAAAAACAACCTGGAGACACGAGAGTGGAAACGCATCATCCTCACATGTAAACGGTGTTTTGAAAAACAGACGGCTCAGTGTGGATACTACCGTTTCCCAGAGTCGTACTCTTATTGGCAGTAACAGTATTTGTAGCAGTCATAGTTGAGTTACCCGTCTGTGCAGCGGCGTCTTTGTTCGGGGAGGATGAACTGTTGACTTCCTCCTCCAAACACTCGCTCTGCCTGGCTGCACACAAACAGAGTGATCATTAAAACCAAGGTCTTCATCACACCTGTTGTTTAGTCAGCAATAAGAGTTCCAGTGGTGCAAAGTAACTAAGCACCATTTCCATTTCATGCAACTAACAACTTTATATCGTAATTTTGCACACAATTTGAAAAATGTATAAAATACAAAGTCGTCACAGTGACAGCCATTGGTTTGTGGACTGACGGACGTTTTGAAGCCATCGTCATCTTGGATTAAGACCGTCGCCATGTTTGTTTTTTTTCGCAACCAATGAACAGAGGTTACCATATTTAGAATGCAGAGTAGTGACGTAGAGACGTCTTATACGTTTCTGGTAGCAGTAGTGACCTGTCAATCACAGTAAGCCCCGCCCTAAAGCATCCCCTGCTTTATGGTCTATTTGACTCTAAATGGACCATAATGTACTAAATGAACATCATGCTGTATTGAAGAAGACTTGAAACTAGAGATTGAGACATAAACTCATGTTTACAATGTTTAGTGAGGGAATAAATCAAGAGAGAAGTAGAGTCATTTTCTCATGGTTCATTCTCAATAAGTACTTTTACTTTTGATACTTTACTTAAGTAGAATTGTAAATACAGTACATTAACTTTCTTACATTATTGATATTTGACATTGTTGTATTGGCACTTTTACTTCAGCAAAGGATCTTTGTACTTCTTCCACCACTGCAGAGTTTGATTGACAGCTTTCACACCCTGAGAATGTGTTTCAGTTTTATCGTAGTGCAATTATTTGTATTTGTATTGCAGTAATATTGCAGTAATATTGCAGTAGTACTACAGGAGCTCTGCTCACCGCTGGTCTCCAGCGTCTCCTGCTGTCTTCCGCCGTCGTCGTCGTGTGTTGTCTTTTGCTGCTCCGCCTGGTTGTTCGACTGCAAATACACACAGAAGTCAAACGCTGATGCAGCTAAATCATCAGACCGTAATAACTTCGTTGTGGATAAAACGACTGAGGAATCGTGCCCTGTTTGTGTTCTGACCTTCTGCTTCTCCCTCACTGTGTCCTGCCTGTACCGTCTCTCCAGCATCTCTCTCTCCAGCGCCAGCCTCCTCTCTTCCTCCTCCAACTCCTCCCTCCTCCTCGCCTCCTCTCTCCTCCTCTGCAGCCGACGCTCCTCCACCTGGGCCTCGATTGCTCGCTGTGGGGGGACGGGAAAATATTCAGGAAGTGATAAAACCTCACTGCATTCCTCCTCATCTTCCTCCTCCTACCTGGTGCTCCAGCTGCTTGAGCCTCCTCCTGTCTCTCTCTTCTATCTGGGCGGGGTCCAGCAGGGCGGTCATAGTCCTCAGATGGCTGGAAGTAAACGGGAGAACAAAGATCACTAAACATTTACTGGTAAACATTTGGAGCGAGCCTGGTTCAGGACCTCCGACTCACTGCCCACATCCTCGATTTGTTCGGAAACTCAAATTTTGAAGGTTGGATTAATTCCAGAAAAATACCAAAAGTGGGACAAAGTAACCGAGTTTCAGCCACAGACTGTCTCGTTGTGACGTCAACCATTGGTTTGTAAACTGCCGTTTTTGAAGCCTCGAGTTCGGCACTTTGGTCGTCACTACCTTGTTTTGTTGCAACCAGTGAACAGAAGTTAACATATTTGGACTGAGGAGGAGTGACGTAGAGCCGCCGTATACGTCTCCTCCCTCCTACCTGGCTCTGGTCGGGTGTCCGCTGGTTGTATCTACGCTGGCTCTCCCCACACTCTCTGCTCCACAGCTGCTGCCGGCCTCCCAGACCAGGGACAGGCTGGACGAGGGCTCCCACTCCCCTCGCTCAGAGACAATGGACGGAGCTGGAGGTGGAGCTGGAGGAGCTGGAGGAGCTGGAGGTGGAGCTGGAGGAGCTGCAGTCTGGACTGGAGGTCGTCTCAAAGAGTCAAAGTGTGTCACCCAGAGCTCGTGGTCCACCGTCTGCAGAGACACGTTCAAACAGTAATGAAGCTGAAACACAGTGAAACATTAACACGTCTCTACTGTACCTGTCTCTACTGTACCTGGCTCTGGTCTCTACTGGGTCTCTACTGTACCTGGCTCTGGTCTCTACTGTACCTGTCTCTACTGTACCTGGCTCTGGTCTCTACTGTACCTGGCTCTGGTCTCTACTGGGTCTCTACTGTACCTGGCTCTGGTCTCTACTGGGTCTCTACTGTACCTGGCTCTGGTCTCTACTGTACCTGGTCTCTACTGTACCTGGTCTCTACTGTACCTGGTCTCTACTGTACCTGGCCTCTACTGTACCTGGCTCTGCAGCAGCTTCTCTCGTCTCCTGCGTTCACTGGTCTCCTCTCTCTGCTGGTCCAGCTCCTCCAGCCAGCGTCTCCTCTGCTCTTCTCTCCTCTCGGCACTCAGCAGCTCCTCCATCGGCGTGACCTCCTGAAGAGACGACGCAGCTGTTTTTAAAGGACCACGACACCCAGAGCAACATTTAAATGTCACTGACATTCATTTATTTTTGGGGTTCTAATGTCTCTAATGTCACATGTCAAAGACAACCTGGCAACCCGCTCTGGCTGCAGTGTGCAGATATGCTGCTCAGTGGGACAAAGACTTTACCCCGAGTCTGAGGCTGGATCTGATGGCTGCATGCTGATCTCTGTGGCTGACGGAGCTCTGAACTGAGAACACACTCTCTGTGTCCTCCTCGGCCTCACACACACACACACACACACACACACACACACACAGATTGTGAAATATAGAATAGAAAGTAAATGTGTTTCCAGTCTTTCTCAACGTTGGACTTTGCTGGGTGCCAGGATTAATAAACCTGATATATTTTACTGAATATGTCAGTGAACATATTTTGTTAAATATATAAACTCATTCATTTTGTTTTGCTTCAGATGATGGCGTTAAAATATATACAAATGTGTTAAACAACCCCAACAAAGTGAAACCCTAGAGATAGAAGGTGAAATATCTGCCGTACCTGGAGTCTGCCAGGAGCCGAGCACTGCTGCTTCAACGCCACTTGCTCATCTAACACACACACACACACACACACAGAGCAACACAGTGTGGGATTATACATTTAGAATAAGTTATGGTTGTGAATGATCTGGATTGATCCATTACCTAAGACTGGGAAACAGATATTGTGATACGAGACTAGATATAGTCTTGGATGTAGGATAATAAGGTTTTAAAAGCTTCATTACAGTAAAGTGATGTAATTGAAAACATATAAAGTAGTCATTATATCCACATTGATTATTTATCAAAAAAATGGAATTGTTTAATAATTTAGTAAAAGCACTAATAGTTCAGGATTGTTGTTATATCGATGGAGGTATTTATAAATTTAGAATCCGGGCCTCAAATCAAAGAACCATTAAAGTATTTATCTCAAACATTTAATAATTGTAACTGAATTATTATTGTCTTACTTTGAAAGGCATTTTTAAGAGCTGAAAGCACAAAAACTCAGTTAATCTGCGTCGTCGGGACCGTGCGGCTGTGGCTTAGACATAATTGAACTGATCAACCCTCCAACTGTCATTACATTCTTGCTCAAAACCAAAAGAGTGATTGATCTTTGTGCAGCTAAACCAAAACAAGGAGCTAAAAGACTACAACACTTAGTAAAATGTCTATAATTCTATAACTGATCTAAATACTGGAGTTTGTGTGTGTTCACCTAGTTCACTCCTCCACAGAGCCTTCTTGGCATCGATGGCCGCTCTGCTTTCCGACTGTCGCTCCTCCAGCCAGCTGAACGGACATCCAGACAACCTGAACGACAGCAGCGGCGCTCTGCATTTAACCGCCATTGTTTAGAAATACAGATTTCTAAAAACACATCAGCGCACGAGGGGAGCCGCACTAATACTGCTTAAAGGTCTTGAAGAGTAAAACCAAAAGGGTGAATTGTGAAACTAAACATCTCACCAGAAAACATAATTTTATTGTTTGCTGAAGAGGAAACAATGTTTATTTTGTCCTCATATCGTTCCTGACGTGCTTATTAAACAGCAAAAACATGAAGAAGTGGAGTACAGGCCTGGTCTTACCACAGTTTGACCGTATTTATGGTGATCTAAGAAGAGAAGCTTGACCTGAACATTTACTGTTGTCAACTAAATAGATATTTCAATGTCTTCTTCGTGGGTTGCTCCTCACCTGTTGTCTTTATCCTGTGATCTTCCACTTGTATCAGTTCCTCCTCTATCTTCCTCCTTCATCTCTCCTCCTCCATTCATTGAGGAGCCAGCTTCTTTTAAGTCTGTTTGATTTACTAGAGAAGAAAAAGACATGAAGTTGTACATTATATTGCCTAAGAGGGACGGTCCAGTGTCTGATGCTGTTGTGTTTGTTCCCTCTGTGCTGTAGCCGCCATCACCACTAACACAACCATCACTACCAGTACCCTGAGTCTGGTGGTCCTCTGGTGGGTGTGGACCAACGCTGCAGGCCTGGACTGTGTGGAGGATCTTCTGCAGCTGCTCATTGGTCACACGCACCACGCTGTCCTCCGGTTCTGTTAGTCCCTCCTTTCCAGCTGCTCGTGTCCCGCCGTTCTGAGGCCGTCCTGTTGTCCCGTCGGTCCTCAGGGAGCCGACGGTAGCGCCGTGTTTGTGTCTGTCGGACTTCACCTGCAAGAAAACACACAAATTAAAGGCAGAGCCGATAAACGTGCTGTGAAGAGTAAAGCAGAAAAAAGGTCACGCTGTGTGACACTTACCTTGGCCACAACTTTGACGCTTAGTCCTTTGTGATGCTCGTGTGTCTTGGATGATGTCACAGTGCTGCTCCTACCCCCAGTGGTGTTGGAGGTGAAGGAGGCGGCTGCTCCTCCTGCCTTGCTCTTGGTTTCTTTGTGCCTCCCTGCCTGCTGCTGGCCGGCTGGACGCTCCTCTCTCTGCACCTCCTCCGCACAGGACGGCTGTCTGGAGCTCAGGACGTTAGCCGCTCTGGGCCTGGAGGACGGCTGCTGAGATCGAGTTTAATCAGATGAGACGGCATTATCCTTCCAGCGTTGTTGTTAATTGTAAACATAAACTTGCGCTGTATACTTCATTATGTTGTACTGTAAGGAGGATTCCTACCTTTGCTGGATTCTTCTCCACGCCTGCAGTGGAAGAAAGACGTGACAGTAAGGAGTCATGAATATTACATTACACACACACACACATTCATGTTCACTAAAACCTCTGTGGGTCTAACATAAGGCAAAGCAAACAACTTAAGTGTGAACGTGAACACCAGCCAACAGTTTTAAGATATTTATTAATGCCCTGCGTGGATATGAGGGGTGAATGTTGTCATAATAGCAATTAGTAAAACTAAACACATTACAAACTGAAACACAGTTTAACATAAAACAGCACACTAAAGTCAAAACTGTTGTCAAATTGTCACTTGTTAATTTCTGGTATTTAACAAACTGATCAACTTCATTTTCTGCAAAGATTAGTTTAATACCTTTTTTTTTAAACTAAGTGAACATAAGGAGGGAACAAGAAAAGCACATAAGTGAGCGAGTGTCTCTGGAAAACTCAAGATTATAAGAGCAGAAAGTTCTCACCACGACTCAGTAGAATCAACTTGGGTTTTCCATTTTCAAGTTCAAACAGCAGGCCGTCTCTGTTCACGAACAGGGAAATACAACATGAAAGCAGTAAGCAGACCGACAAATGTAAATAACAATGTTTTCAACTGTCCTGTGTTTTTATTGTGGTTATAATTTAATGCTGTCTTGCTGAAAATATAATTTCCTAAACGAATGAACTAAAGTGAACAGACAGGTCTGTGAATTAGTGCTGAGTAAGGGCCGAGTTAGTCCCGAGTCAGTGCTGAGCTGAACAGAAACTGGAAAGTCACAGATTTCAGTCTTTTAACAGCTGGAATATTTGTTTATTTACAAAGTCTCAGTCAGACGTAATTTAATAAATATTCCAGCAATAAGTGGCCCAGTGTGTGGGAGTTTCCTTCAAAGTATCTGTCTGCACCTCCATACCTACAGAGCCCAGGAATACAAATTGTCAAATCATATTTAAGTTGCTTTTGGAGTATTATGTAACTGCTTGTGTTACATTGGCTGATATCGTCTCATATCAATTGCAGGCCTGAAATGAATCAAATCGAAAAACGTGGCAGACTTGGTGATATCAGCAAATATATTATTGTTGTCGAAAGAAGTAATATAATATTGCGTCATGATGAAACTTGTGATTTACATTTACATACGTGCACTCTGCACTTTTGATCAGCAATGTTGCATGTTTGACGTAAAGCGTTTTGTTTGGTCGTAAAAAATAAAACCCTGTGCATTTCACTGCGACACATTCGGTCAGTGTGTTAGCCTAGCTAGTAGCTAACTAACGGAATTTAAAAAAGATGAACGAAAAGAAACTCACCCGAGATTCATGCTGACAAAAAAGAGGTTTACCGTAAAGGCGGAACGTTTACCGAAAACCTTATAAAGACAGAAATAGATGGTTAATAAATAATTTAAGATTTAATAAAAGCGCTTCAGACCAGCTCAGAGCTGACCGCTCTGCCAGTTCCTGGTTTGTTTAAACTGTGTACGTCCGTTGCTGACAACGACCAAGAACGACCTCACCGATTGGTTTATTATTTTACATTGTAAAAGTAACAGCCAATCAAACGCCACCATTTTTGACGTTTACGTTCGACAATGCTGCATTTGGGGTGACTGGGAATTTATTTGAAAACAAAATATAACGATTAATTACCTACTACTTCGTTGACGATCACAATAGCTAATATACGTATATGTTATATACTTAAATGTATTAACATATATAGGGGCTATTAATTTACATTAATGTGGACAATGTGCTTATGTTTAAATGTCTGCTTTGCCATTTCCTACCCTAGTGTAGCTCATGAATCTTTCCATGTTTTGTGGTTATTTACATGTTATGGTAATTACGTAGACTTTACTTGTGAGTTATTGGCACACTAATGTCATTACTTGTTAGTTGTATGACACTATTTCAGTTGGTCCATCAGTGGTGGTCTCGTGTTTACTAATATACGTAGAAGTTTTTTGGTAATAACTTGTAGTTATTACCTTTTTATAACATTTAAATAACTAGTATTAGTTAGTCATGGCTGCTAAGTAGAGTATGTTACTTTCTTTCGATAATCTAATTAGCAAAACAGGAAGGAGAAGGAGAAGAGGAGAAGAAGAGTTATTAGAGAGCTGCAGAACCACCACCAGCCTGTAGATGGCGCCAACGCGGCGTGATCATGTAAATGAGTGTAAAAAACAAACAGGCTGCGTTAGCCTCCTGGATGTTTCTTTTTTTTCCGCCGTTAACGAGTCTGGATACCGAGGACCGACATCCATGCACCTCTCCGGCTGCCTGAAGCACAACAAGCATCACCGTGACCGCCGTTATTATCAGCTCAGCGTCCACCGGACGATCCTGAAGGTTTGTTGTTATTGTGATAGCTCCGACTGCGTAACGTCAAACCGTGATGTTAGCTATCTAAGCTAGCGTTAGCATGCGAGGCTACCTAAACGTCTCGAACTAACGTCAGTGTTTTCCATCAGTGACGAGCAGCAGATAAAAGAAGAAAGGTGGGGGATTTTAAAGCGAGATCAGTTTTAACATTTATTATAATCATCTGATTTAAAGACTAGCTGACTTAGCCACAGCTAGCGTGTTGTCAAGCTAAGGTCAAGAAGCTGGCCAGTCTGACAGCTAAGCTAACCAGCTAACGGCTAACTAACATGGTACCCAGGTGTCTATAAACGTGTTGTGTGGCAGCTATAGACACACCGCTAACCTTACACCAGGTAACACTAACAGCAACACTGTGACCAGGGTGACATTGGAGGATGGGCCGGTAACGTTATCACGATTTAGAGGTGGGTTCTTAAAAGTTTAATTAGCTTGAAGTTAGCTCGGTTTGATTGCTTTTATTAGGTTTCATGAGCTGACCACGCTGCTATGTGTCAATACAACGGATGCAGTCATTGCCTCATCATGCAGCTCTATAATTACCATGATTGTAAATAAACAAACGGACACTGGTCTCTTCTCTGGACTGTCTCACTGGTGGCTTCATAGACAGGTAGGTGGATGGATAGGTAGGTAGGTGGATGGATTATGGTACAGGTAAATAAAATAACAGAGTAAAAATATTAAATATCAAATGCACAATATATACAATGAAATAGAATAATATTAAATGAACTAACTAAACAGTAGTGCAAAGATTTAACCAAACAACAAACAAACAACAGAGTAATGGTGTTATAGTTGTGATTGATTTGACCAGAGAGGTGATTCATTGTACATGTCTTATTGCAGTGAATGTGACGTTTGTTTTGTTGTATTTTTGGCCTATATGCGCTGCTGAATATCCTGGTGGAAACAACCAGTCTTTCCTCTTGTCATCTACACCAGATTTATTGTGATTGTATGAAAGTATTGTCAACATTAGAGAGGAAAGAAAGCGAGACTTCCTCTCTGTCTGCCTGGTTTCTCTCGACATCAGTGGATGTCAAGAGCAATTACATGATAACGTAGCCCTAGTTTGTGCCTTTCTCTTGTTCGAATCCTCAACTCTTCTATCTGTCTGGAGTTATGTTCGGATAACATTTTCTTTGGTCACGAAAAATGCAGTGCTTGAGGATTTATAAAGATGCAGTGTTTGTGTATCAATTGTAAAGTATTTTAAGTGTTTTGGTCACATTTGGAGACCTGATCTGTTTAGAAAGGTGAACATTTGTGCTGATTCTGTTTCGGTGTATTCGATTAGTGCGATGGACCAGAAATCACAACTGTTCGAAGACATTGTGATGTAAATTAAATTTCCCTTATACCTCTATTATCTATTCATCATGCAGGATAACCACCGCTTCACCCGGCTTTATCTTAAGTAAGGTGCTCGGAGCTCAAACTGATAGAACAGATATCCGCACACTTAAATCTCTGCAGAGAACACTTTATTTTTTAGCTTTCGGTCTTAAAGGACCTTCATCATAGCGTTCGTGGTTCAGGGACATACCTCTACCACTCATCATCCCTTTATCACCTCAACAAAGTGGAGAAAAAAACAAAATCCTTTTCCAAACTCTCAGCTCTTTCTCCTGCGGTGCCTTCTGCAGAACGTAAACAAACCTCAGCCAGGCTCGCCGTCTGCACCGATAACACCAGACTATAAATATGAAAATGATGTGTGACAAAGTTCTGTCGGCAGTATAATTTAGACTAAAGTCTATAATTTGATAATTTAGCCGTTTCCAGGCAAACAAACAACATCTGGAGCGCTTCGACTCAAAAGATGGAGTCCTCCATTCAGTCTAAAGCAAGCGCCGAAGAAAAGCTTTGGTTTGAATGGAGAAAGACTTGTAGGTTAGCTGGCTAACTTTGGGCTTACGGCTGGTGAAGGACTGATGTCAGTAATCAATACAAGGTCCTGTTACATATGAAATGAGCTGAAATGGTTTATTAATAACTCCCAGTGTCGTCTGTTTTACTCATCCTCCATCAGAGCAGCGCTGAGGAACATGAGGTGACCTGATGAGTAGAAAGTCTTTATCGAGGAAATCCGATGACGGTGTCGCATAAATGGAAAATATTCCCACCGTGAAGTAATGACAAAAGGAAGACCAGTATGTGTTGAAAAGTCATATTTTATTCACACACATCAGTCACACAGAGTTAAGTTCAACATGTTTATACACTCAATCCAACACAGCAGCTCAGCTTCAGTCCTGCTTATTATATACTTTATTATATTTCTACCATGTTGCTACGTTAAAGTCGAGATCAAACGGGGAAAATGCCTTTTAAACACCTTTTAGATTAAATCCCCAGTCAAATGGTGCACCTATCGTCATTTTTACTACAGTCCAATATTTTTTCCTGCAGAGCGCGAGTCCGCGGTTGGAATATTGATTCCGACAATCGGACATGCAGCAAGCAGACATCTTGATGCTGTTAGCTTTAATTCAATGTCTGGATGTCTGGGACAAATCACCACCTCTGTTGCCAACATGTGCAGCATATTTTCGATGACGTCGGCTGTAAAAGGGTCTACATGCCTCCTTATTATTATTTTTCACTTCTCTATTTATCTGCACCTATTTCTGTCTTTGTGATGCTGTATCATTATTTAATTTCCCCTCTGGATCAATAAAGGCTCATCTTATGTTAAAGTCCTTTGCAGAGATAATACTGTTCAGTTTGGATTCACGCTGTCAGAGAGGTATTCATTTAACTCTACGTGTATTACTGAGCTTGTGGTTTAGTGAGGTGTTGAACTGGACTGTGTTTTATCATTTTAATATTTTGCACAAAATCAAAAAATGAACGACCATGAGAGGAAAACACGGTTATACCAACACCAACGTCTTGATGGTTGTTTTGACGGTTCGGAGGTTTCCTCGTCTCTCTGCGATTGATAGGACGGGTTGTTCTTCTGGTTCGGTGTGTGTGTTGTGTGTGTGTGTGTGTGTGTTGTGTGTGTGTCGCTCAGCAGCTGTTGATGCGTGTCAGGGTACACGGGCAGCAGCTGCATGTGTGTTTTTATGTTTTCCTGGTCGTAGTTTGTGTTTTTTGGGACTGACCGATGTGTTCGGGGTTTCTCTCCCACGGGGCTGCATGATACAGAGAAAGAGCCGGATCTCTTTTCCTTCCCTGCCTCCTCGTGTATCCTTTCTTTAATCGCTTCCTCTGTCTTCCTCAGCTCCTCCTTTCCTTCATTACTTCTTTCTTTCCTTCCCTCGCTTTTATTTCATCCATCATCTCTTCCCATCATGCTTTTCTTTCTTTCTTACCTTCACTTCCTTTCATCCCCTACTCCATATTCCTTAATGGTCTCCTTCATTTCGTCTTTCCTTCCTTCATCTTCATCCTCAGTTCCTTCACAACCTTTTACTTTACCACCTCCTGTCCCTCCTTCTTTCATTACTTCCTTCTCCGCCTCATTTTTTTCCATTGCTCCACGGCCTAATTGATTATCTGTCACACTTGAACCGAGGTCTCTATCTTCTGCTCATCTAATTTACTTGGTGAGTGTGTGTGTGTGTGTGCGTCTCTGAGTGTGTGTGTCTGTGTGTGCGTCAGCAGTAGCTACCTCCAGCCCTTATTTAGCATCATTTATCCTGGTTATGCTACACTTCACTAATGCAACCACTCAGCAGTAACACACACACAAAAGATGCTGAAGACACAAAAGACGTGAAGGTGATGAAGATGATGATGTCTTGGCTCTTGCTCCTGACTTGTCTCGTTTAGTGCAACTGACAGTCCAAAACCCAAAGACATTGCATTTATTGAAATGTTTAAACAGAAGAAATCTGACTTTCACACATGAGAAGCTGAAACTATACAATTCTTTCACAGGTTTTGCTTTAAAAAGATATTTAAATATTTAATACATGAGCTCAGAATTGTTGCTCAGAAAATAATGTTCTGACGATCGACTACTCGACTCGTTTTTGGAGCCTAGCTTCAGAATATATCTGGTTTTAACAGTACGGTACATGTCCATTACGCCCACTGAATTTAGGTATTCGGCACTTGATTGTTACACGCGTGACTTCTTCATGTAGTATGTAGGACGTTTTCCTCACAGTCCATGTGTGTCCAGAATCGTACGTTTGTGTTCCCTCTTCAGATCCGAGCGGCTTATCTTGGTCCTCAATCATTGATTAGGAGGCCAAAGAAAGCAGCCTGGACCACCTCCTCCTCCTCCTCCTCCTCCTCCTCCTCCTCCTCGGATCCACATGCAGTAACTATTTTCCATTCGTAAAGCTCCTGATGTAAATGTGGTTACCGGTAATAGATGTAGTGTTGATCAACACAGTCAGCTACATGTTAACATGCAGCAATGTACTCGTCACCATTCTCATTCTTAGTCCCGCCCCCACAAAGTTGTGATTGGTTGCTTCATAGAGCTGCAAACGCGTGTCTTTCGGTTTGATTAAAGTCATTGATCTTTAAGAATACTGTTATTCTAAAGTATTGCTTGTGTTGTTATTGATTAAAACGCATCTTCCAAAAGGTTTGGTGTGTTTTATGCGTGCACAAACTGCAACAAATATCCGAATATTGAAAATCAAATACCAGCCCAACGAACGTATACTCAGGTCCTGCCCTATCCAGCCGTTCACATCTGCGGTCATCACTACCCAGAGTTCCCAGTATGGGGCCAGTGTGGGTTAGAGATGTTGTTGCTTCTCGAGTGAATTTGCGCTCGTTTGTGAATGTGGTTGACCTCTGACAGATTATAATCTGATTACCTCAGGTTGGATTAAAAGCAGGTGGAAAGAGTATCTTTGTTGATTGTCAGCACTGTTTGGTCAACCGTGAGAGATAAGTGTTTGCCGGGTGAGAAAGAACCTTTTGCAACTCACTGTGTCGTGTTTGATGGAGCAGAATAGTCACTTTGAAACGATTTATGTCAGTAATTGATGAATCTATCACGTAAACAAGTGAGCATTCGCTGGTGAGCATTCACTGATGCTCTCTGAGTCGCACCGCTCTGCGTTTCTGTTGCTCGCACTAAATGAGGAGTTTAATCACATTGTGAGTTTGTGAAATGGTGTTCGGCATTTCCCATTAGTTTGAATGTTTTATCGACGAAATTGAAACATTGATTCATTGGAAAAGTATACGTAGATTAATCTAAGGAACAATCTGGAGCTTTTTCCATTCCGTACAAGGTTTTTAGCATTTATTTTATGGACTTTGTCTCCGCTGGACAGTTTGAACCGAGTGACTAGAAGCTTTAAAGGAAAGAGTTTGGTGGGATTACATTTTTTCTTTTTTTTAAGTCTTTTGCTGGACTCAAACCAGAGATGTTTTAGTTACCGTATGTGGTTTGTGTCTCAATTCAGTTCAGACATTTCTCCTGTTTTCTCCCCGACGTTTGCCTCCAAGTCCCAGGATTCGGTTCAGAAGAAACGATTCTTCACTTTGATTCTGTTTGATGTTCTTTCAAACCTCACGGTGTGAAATGGACTTGAATAGAGATACGTAGTTCTATGTAGTGGGGCTGCAAAATAGTAATACTTAAAGCTAAACGGCGCTGAAGTACAAAGGAGTCAGTGGGATGAAGCTAAATCGGATAAGTTTAGGTATCGGGGCCAATCTGTGCATATTTGAATGGATCGTTATGGGCCTCATAATGAGGACGGTTTTTTAATCACAGTTCTATACTCGGAAGTCAAACTTTTTTTTTTTTGCTTCATGTGCCACTGAGCAACTTTCATAGGAATGAACAGGGTGCCGCCTCCAACGCTGTATCTAGTTATATTTATACATCCACGGCTCGTACAGCGCTTACACCTGAGAAGAATTATTTGGAAGCCTGCAGAATGTCCTCCAAAGTCTTCTGACAAACCAGACAGTGATATGCAATAAAGAGATGAGCGCTCCTTCCCTTCTAACTACCAGGCTGACAACGGCTCCTGCAGATGACAAACGTACTGCAAATCCTCAGTAACCCTGTCGATTCAACACTCGTGCAACTCAATGCCGAACTACCCTCTTCTACTCTTAGACGTCCCTGGAAGTGCTTAATGGGCTCTATCTGTGACTTACTGAAGGACAGAAGGATTCCCTCACACACACACACACACACACACACACAGACGGTCAGGCAGTCAGAAATAGCAGCATAATCGGTCTGTTGGTGTTATCGAGCCGTAGTGAGCCCACAGCTTTGTCACAGTGATGGATGATGATGTAAGATCTGCTCGCACAGAGATCCTCTAAGCTGATTGGCTGGCTGCTCAGGTTATTCACCACACCTGGCAGGGGTTTGTTTGTCTGTTTGTCTGTTTGTTTGGACCGCGACCACCTGCACGGCGTCCTGCAGTGTTTCAAACAGACAGAGAAGACATCAGACAGACTTGTCTTTGATGCACAGCAGAAGTGATGCAAAGAGGTCAACTTATTCCTAAAGTGAATCTCTGAACACCTTTTTTTGCAGCCCGGAAGCAAACTGGATGCTCCGAATTACTGATCTACCAAACATCAAATCCACACGCCACAATTACATATTTACAGAGCTCACAAAACCACACAATACCAAAGCAGCCCACAGCCTTATCACAGACTACAGAATGACTGCATTTGTAATATTTCGTTCCGTTTATTCAATGTTGACATAAGAAAAAGCCAGCCACGCTGTCGGGGGCACTCACACATTTACAACTTTTCATTTATTTCCTATATTGTTATCAGGATTAGAAATGCTGGAATGTGATGGTTGATTATTTATTTATCTCTCCCTCCCTGACTCAAACCTCTTGTTTTCTTCAAACAAGAGGTGTGTGTGTGTGTGTGTGTGTGTGTGTGTGTGTGTGTGTGTGTGTGTGTGTGTGTGTGTGTGTGTGTGTGTGTGTGTGTGTGTGTGTGTGTGTGTGTGTGTGTGTGTGTGTGTGTGTGTGGTTGATGTTAGAAGTTGTGGATCATCTGCGTGATTTCACGGAATCCCAGAACAGATGTGACCTAATGTTTCTTGTTCGCTGTAACTTTAGAATTCATAGCTCGTGGGAAACACTGTTTACTGTGTGCGTGTGCGTGTGTGCACGTGTGTGTGTGCGCACCAGCCTGCATCTGGGGCCCAGGCTCGGTCATGCTTGGATCGTGACCCGAGATCAGAGAGCTAGATGTTGGATTTCCATGGTGGCTGAATGCGTGCGGCGTGCTGTGAGACGTCGTGATCGCTGCCTGCGGTGTGGGCTCCGTGCCAGTGTGTGTTTCTGCACAACAGGGACCGTGTGGCTGGAGGCCTTCCTCCTTCATGACATGTTGGAGGTTTGAGGTTTTCAAGGTTTTTCAGGGAGCGTCTCGTGTCTGCAGATCCTCATGTGAGCAGCTCACTCGTAGTCAAATCAATGAGAGAATTGAGCGTTCTATTGAAAAATACGTTTATTTCTATCGTAAATGATGACGGAAAAACAGCACATTTGAGAAGCTGGAACCAGCAACTGTTCTGCTCAACTGATTATCAAAATAGTTGCAGATGTATTTTCCTTCAATCAATGAATTGGCTTCGATAAACGACACCGGTGCTAATGCTAGAATAAATGTATTGTAAGGCTCTTTAACCTTCAGGGAGAATGAGCAACGGCCACATATTTAATGAGCGAGGAGATTGTTTAAACATCGCGTAGTCACGACATTGATCACGAGAGGCGACTGATTGATCAATGACATCGTCTGTTCATCAGAGCAGCCAGGTGGAAAAAATACAACCTTTTGGGTTTGTGCAAAGTTGAGACAAACGATGCAATCGGTCACGATCAGGTGGAGATGTTTGAGGAAAAATACGAATCTTCACCGCAGATCGAACACATGGCCGAAGGTATTTTGACGTTTGTATTGATCAGATCAGCTGGGCTTTATAAACACTATTTAGGAGAAACTCTGCATTTCTAAAGGAACCAGGACATTTTACACCATTAATATCACATTTTATTTTACGCTGTATTTCTCAGCTGAACACGGTTCATTAAATCGACGACCTGTGACGTTGTCTTGTGTGAAGTATAAAAGTTCGTAGAACTGTCTCGGCGTGTCTGAACCGTATGGAGGTTGTGTTTACCGTTACTCCGTTATTTTGAGCCCACATCGTGATCTCATCAGCGAGCGTCGTGCCTCGCTGCTGCTTTGACATTGACCTGATGATGCCTCAGTTCAGACACACACGCACACACACATATGAGCAGGCTGTGACGTCATTCATGGGTCTTCCAATCCTCTTCTTCTTCTTTTGTTCCTCCCACTTTTTCGTCTCATGTCTTCAGGCAGGCGATGATGAGTCATTTTGGGGCGGCTTCGAGGTGCATGATGGGAGAGGTGGGGGGGGGGGGATTTGAGAAAAGGAAAGAGGAGAGGAGGAAAAACAAACAAACAGGAAAACTATAGACTACAGTATGTGGACACCTGAACACTTCATCCATATGTGACGGATGAACATTATTCCAAACCCGCGGTCATTAATCTGCAGCCTTAAGATTTATCTGCAATGAAAACGGATGCGACCAAACCAGGAGACACTGGTGTCCACTGTCCACATACGTTTGTCCATCTGCATTAATGTATGTGGTGTCGGTCACCAGGACACCATCAGTGTAAATCAGATTTATACGTCTCTGCTTTTTGTTTGGAGAAGTCTCTGCGTTGAACCAGATTGTGTGATTTCAAGTTGTTCAGGAAACCTTTTGATGAATTTCAAAGACACGACCGTCATCTCGTGCGTACATTTTAACATCATAAACCTCAAATACAAAAAATGTTTTACTTGTTCCCCGAAATGAATTCACATTGTTTTAGAACCGAGCTCCGTTACATTTGTGTTTGATGTGGCCGTCGTCGTAAAACAAAAGTGGCATTGTTATCGTCTCCGGTGTCATCGTTTCAAATGCTAATCATTCATTCCTGTGGTTTCTATTGGAGCTGTTCCTCAGAAACAGATGATTTAATTCTGGTTGTGTTGGTTGGTGCCTGTGGACTGAGGAACAATAGATCTCATTTACTGACCATGTTTCTACATCAGCAGAGAGCTGGCAGGACATCTGTGGACGTTACAACAACAGCGTGGACTTCATTACAGTTGTCAGAGCTGTTGTTGTGTGCTGAGCCAGCACACGGTGTGACATCGTGTGTCAGGGTTTGTCTGTCAGCTCATAGTTTTGGGGTTTACGTTGGCTGCTGACTTCGTCATTGAGGTGCACCAAAAAAGATTCACTGCAACCTTTTTGGCGCCGCAGTAAGTTGCCTTTTTTCGGTGAGTTCCCGAACTCGATGGTCATTTCTGAATACATTATGGAATAAAGGTGCAGGTCAGTGTTCATGTTATTTTGACAGCTACTTTAGGTTTAGTCGTAAAAATGGTTTAAAGAAGAATATGCAGCTACTTAGTTTTCGTCACTTTTTAAGTCCAGTTTGAATCGGGACAAAGACGGGTGTAACAAGCACAGCAGCATTTTTAGTTCACGACAAAGAGAGACAAATCGTTCTCTTCATTTTTAATGACGTGTGTTTTAAAGGTTGTGATGACGGGGGTGTGGTTCAACATGTGCACAGAGACAGACTTGCGTACGATGTGATCGACAGTGGTTCTGATTACCAGAGTCCCTTTAGAAGACCTCTCATCGTACTGCAGCAAGGTCCGTTCAAGCCTGGTTCTGGTTCTGCCCGCTGGAGTCTGAGCTGAAGGAGTTTCTGGTGAACCTGAATGATTTCATCAGATTTTTACCAGAGTCCGACCCGGTGGCACCGATGACGAGCATTAAGAATAACTTCAAACAGAGACTTCAGTATTACGTTTTCATAACCAGTTCAAAGTTCCTCACACTAACTGTAGACGCATGTTAAACTCACCGTGGTATTATTTCCTCTCTCCACAGGAAGTGGTGATTCTGCCTTCCTGACAACGCTGCCCCCCCCCCCCCCCCCCCCCCAGTCCTGATTGGGTCTCGGTGCTGCCGGCGGTGGATTGGAGCACTCTGATTGGAGGCTTTGCGAGGTGGTTTTTCGGTCTGGCGCCGCCTCCCCCCGGGGCCGGCGTGCGCTCCCAGCAGCCCGTGGTGCCCTGCGCCCCCCCCTCCCCGTCACTGCACACCAGAGCCCATGCCCAAGGTAAGACCAGGACCAGGACCAGAGACCACCTGTGATGTGTCACAGTAGAGATCCCAGCTCATCAGTTGGAGGTGTTGAATTATTTAAGTTTTTTTTTTTTAAAGGGAGTTTGGTTTCTTTCTAGCAAACCAAGAGTTGTGAACACAAATGAACACATCATTTCCTTTGATTGACAATCAAAAACAAAGACATGTTTGTCATATTTTAGATAAATAAAATGTCAGCGGACAGCAACGTTAAAGAGACCTTTGAGTTTGACTTCTGTCAGTTAAACACAACAGCTTTCTGTGCAAAGATTAAAGAAGTAACAAAGGACAACAATCGAGTATCTCAGGCTCCATCCAACAATCTTCATTAAATATGTATAAAAAGAATAACAAATTCACGCAAGACATCGAAAGAGCAAGTTAAAAGAAAGGGCAGAAATATTCAAAAAGAAAATACAAATGAAAGTAATATAAATTAGCAGGAGACAGTGTTGCAAATAGATGAACAGAATGTAAACAGGAATATAGCAAATGTATATTCATAATGAGAAGTAATAAATATGTACATACAGTGGTGGAAACAGAAAGTAAAGTGTGTATAAAGCGAAGAGGGAAGATGTTGCTTGTGTTGAATTTATGTGTTGGGGGTTTAATTTTAGCCCAAACTGCTGCAGTGAAACCTGCAGGTCTGAACTTAAACGCGTCCTCACAATGACTCAAATGTCAAAGACTTCACCTCGCACACTGAGTAGCAAACGCTGACGTCGAATGTCTGGTCAGATTTGTGATCTTTTATCATAATTATAATATAAAATGAAAAAGTTGTACATACTGTTTGTATTGATTGATTGGAAAACTGTGTTATCCCAAAGAAAAGTTGATTCACGATCCGGTGTAGCATGAAAACATTTAAAGTGATATCTAGCCCTAGTAGGTAACAAACATCTGCACCTTAGGGCCGGTCACACTGGAGAATACGAGGGTCGGACGACACGTTAAAATGAAAGGTGTTTGCAGAGGACGTTTCCGAAGCTACCGGCTTTACACCCCGTTAATACATCCCTCTCTCCTTGGCAGGAGGAGGCGCGGTGCGTCTGCCAGGAGCCATGTGCCTCCCTCACACCAACATCATGGACAACAAGTTACAGGGGGCGGGGCAAGGAGGAGTGGCTGCACTGGGACCACGGCCAGGAGGCGTCCTGCTGGAGCCCTTCGTACACCAGGTGGGCAGTAACGGCGCGTGTGTCAGAACATACGGAGATAACGATGGAGCTCCATGTTGATGGCGTAACAGATGTTTACGTTTTTGTGCTGATTGTTTTCATATTTGCGTGTGCAGGTGGGGGGTCACACCAGTATGATGCGTTATGACGACCACACGGTGTGCAAGCCTCTGCTCAGCAGAGAGCAGCGCTTCTACGAGTCTCTGCCTCCAGAGATGAAAGAGTTCACTCCGGAGTATAAAGGTCAGTCACGACTCACTGACGTGTGTCAATAGTGGAGCCGCGGCTGCGCGTGCTGTGGGAACTCCGTTTACGAACCCTTTTATGTCTGACGTATACGACCACCGCCCTGTTGTCGGTATTCTGACACCGTACCAGACTTATTGATCCTGGATCTGCCTGTTTTGAGGCTTGTTGTATTTTATTCAGTTAGTTTGGTTCGTTTGCATTCATTCTCCAATCACGTGGGAATCGGTGTGTCGTGTTCTTTGTGACAATTAATACACGGAACTTGTAGCAAACGCACGTTCTCAGCCGCAGATTCTTCTGTCAACTACTGTCTTGTTGTGGCCAATTCACCGCAGCCACAACACAAGATTACAGATGAGTTTACTTTGAATAAATCCGTCTAATCTGACTTCAGATCCTCACTCAACGAGGGATGTTCCTAACGACCAATTTACCGTTTAAATGGAATTCAGCTCGTCTTAAAATTAGGAAAACACGAAGAAAACAGTCACAATCGATTCACAATTTCATCTATATGTTTAAATATTTATTGTAGGAGCTGTTTAAAATTGTTAATCACATTTTTGAATACGGCTGAAACCAATAAAGAGTGTCTGCTCTGGTAGCCCAGTGGTGTAATATTTGATGAAACGCCAGCGGAAACTGTGATCTAAGAGTCCTGGTTTGGTCTTCCACACATTTATTGAAAAAAAAGTAGATATTATCATTAACAAACTTCACAACATGTTTGTATCGAATTAACGATTCTGCTTCGATCCATATTTGTTGGCATTTTATCTTTTAAAAAACCTTCGAAGCTTCATTTGAAATCCTCAACAGAAGCTTTGAATGTAACAGAAAGATGAGGTTGAGTACAGCCCGCTGGCTGTTGGGAGGAGAGGAACAGACCGGGTGGAAGTGCTGAGTTCAGATCAGAGGAGCTCTCCACAGCAACAGATGAGACGGCAATATGTCAAAATGTAATTTAAAGGAACACATTCATCATAATACCTTTTATCGACTACTACTTCTGCTGAAGTACAGCATACAGTCATACTGCATAAAAACACACCACGTCGACAACAAATATGTTAACGAAAGAAATTAAAGACCAATTCAAAGAGCTGCGACACATTTAAAAGATATTTTCTTTCTTATTTTCGGATAAAAAATGCTTTAATGGAAGTGAACAACGTGTGCACACCGTCTCGCTTACTCTTAAATCTTGTCTGAAATATGAAAGAAAAGCCAGCGAGGAACACGGAAGTACGGATGTTTACGAGCAGTGAAGTGGTTTAGCTGCTCTGCTCTTCATCACTCGGCACATACTGGAGCTGTTTCCACTCGCTTTTGCTGTAGTAACAGACCCAAACACACTCTGACAGCCAGCACACACTCCTCTCCTATGTGACCTTTTATCATTTAAGCAAACTATGTAAGAGAGGAGGAGACGAGGACCAATGAAAGTAGGTTGGGAGATGAAGAGAGATGGTGGATGGAGCAGCTCGGCTCTATTTAGACGTGTTTCTAAGTCACAAAAACACCACGTTCCTGACACTAAAACACTTAATGGAATGCAGTCATTATTATATGTTTATAATATTATATTATATGTTATATATTGACTGAAGTCAATGAGCTGCAGCCTGTTCACACTCCAGTCCACAGAGCTGAAGCTCCGCCCCCTGCTGCTGCTGCACAGATTGCCGTTCACTTGTTTCTTCAAAGTTCATCAATATTGAACGTGTTGTGTGTCCAAATTGCACCAAAGTCGACATTGCATGTCCTCAGGTCCCCAGCAACACACTCGCCAAGTGTGAAGTAGATCGGATGGACGATTTTTGAGATATGTGAAGGACACGCATGCATGCATACAGAGATTCTTTGATTTATAGTTAGGTGATGCTGCTGCAGCGCCACTAATTGACAAATTGGCACCAATTTTGTCATGGTCACTCAGACATCATATTTACACACCAAATGTGGTTACAATGGCACAAAGCGTTCAGGAGATATGACTCTTTTTGTTCTAATTTACGCTCTGCCCACAGCTTTGAGCAAGCTCGCGCAAAACTGTACGGAATATGATGGTCCACAGATGGTCTGTACCAAAGTTAGAGCTGCGAAAAAATCAGATTTGGTAACAATTCAAAATGGCAGAAAATCAATCTGGACACAAATGGATGGATTCGTCTGGACCCAGGAGAGACCGTTCAAGAGTTACAGGCCAAAGAATAAAGTTAGTTGCCGCAGAGCCACCATCTGGCCAATTGCAGACTTCGACACTGCCCGTCTCTCTCTGGGTCTCCAGCAATACATCCGCCAAGAAGGAAGCAGATCGGTTGTCAAGATATGTGAAGGACAGACGGAAATTGCTCGTAGCATAGTTACAAGATGTCTGCCACGAGGAAGGTTTGGCAGGAAGACACTACGAGACATGAGCCAGTTCAACACGTCGAAAACAACAACACGTAACTCAGAAATGTCAGTCTGCAGACAAGACACGTGACTTTTGAGTGTTCTGTTGATGGACACACGATGAACTTGATGCGTTACAAAGCATGATGAGAAAGCTCTGGAATGACAGAAAACGACTACATCCCGCTGTCTGTCTTCCCAGTTCCCGTTGCTGGTGTTGTGGGTCCCAGTGCCTTGACAACAGTGGTCCATAAGGAGGCTATATTTAGCCCTGGATCTCTGCCCACTACCATTGTCCTGCTGATTAAACAGCGGACGGACGGACAGCTGCCGCCCAGGGACGACTTTCTCAATCTGTCAAGGTTGTTTTATCCAGAAAGTGTTTAGACATTTCCAGTTTCCTGTGGACGGTCGCCAGACTTCAGTTTGGACGTTTTTCTTTGGGGTGGATTTTCCGCCGTTGAGCAAAGTGACAGTAAAATTAGATTTGGACAAACTGAGACACTGAGCATCCTCCCTCTTAGCGGGGACGAGATGCTCTACTCTGTTTGGAAAACTGAAAATAATATCTTCATGTTTGAATAACACAATTGCTATCTGGGTATTTAATCTACAAACAGTTTCTCAATTGAATTTACAGAACAATTAGCAAATCTTGCTGTACAGACGGATGAGAAATGACAGTAAAACAAACATTGAGCGTGTTCTGCCCGCTTCCCACTGGACAAAAGAAAACCCACACGAACACCAGCGGACATCCGGCGTTTGTCTCCAGTGTGAAAGGTTACAAACAGCATTCATTACCGGGACAAATGGCTCTGCAGTCGTCACCGGTATCTGTCGGCTGCAGCTCCGATCGGCAGCGATGGAGACGTGACAACCGGGTGGACACGTGTTGACGTGAAAGAACAGTATAATAAATCAAATCAACAGGGATTTGGACAATTGTTGTCCTTTTATTAACAAACAAAGCATAGAGCACACGTCATTCAAACTCTGGAACAAGATAAAACTCATCACCAAACTTCTCTGTTTGAAATACCCGCATAAAAGTGCACATTTAGTCAGAAAGGAGTATTGGTAAGGTGTTCAATCGTTTAGCCTCGACGAGCGTGCGTGCGTGCTAAATCCATCATGCAGCACACGAGTGTGAGTTTGACCGTCATGGCCAATCAGCTGACGACCGTCCGGGTCGCCTTTAAATGACGACAGCAGGTGTAAAAGTAATTCGAGGTGATCCACTCGGGTATTGTTAGACATGTTGACGCGCAGACCTGACAACTTGTGGCAACACAATGAGGCACGACAGCACCTGATTAGACTGAACATAATGTAGGCCCGACCTCCATTACTAAGAACTGAAGAGAAGTTGTACTTCTGCTGTAAAGAAACAATGTTAGACATTTCAGTGTTTTAGAAGATGGGTTATATGTATCTGTGTCTGTAACAAATCATTCTGTTATTTATAAACTCCCTGCTTGGGGTTTTTTTTGTCAGGTGTGGTGCTGGTGTGTTTCGAGGGCGACTCGGACGGCTACATCAACCTGGTGGCCTACCCCTACGTGGAGACCAACATGGAGGGGGGGACGGCGGAGCACGAGGAGCGCGACCCCCCCGAGAGGGAGCAGCCGAGGAGGAAACACTCGCGGCGCAGCCTCCATCGCTCCTCCTCCACGTCCGAGCACAAGGAGGAGCGTCCCGACAGGATGGAGTCATACGACACCGACACTTCTGAGAAGTAAGAGCGTATGGGGGGGGGGGGAAAGAGATTTGGAAAGATGAACCGGTGGTGAAACAGTTAATTATTGAACAGTTGGTGGACAGAAAATGTCATAGTAATCCTCTCAAATTCACGTGAACAACACAAACCTTTGAGTCCGTTGTAGGAACAGAGGGTGAACCAACAGTTGGTTGTCTTCAATGAATGATCCTCTCTCCTCGTCCCTGCAGCCTTGCAGAGCTGAAGAGTCCGAGGCTCGACCCAAAGATCCACTCGGACGTTCCCTTCCAGATGATGGACGGGAACAGCGGTTTTAGTTCAGAGAAGATCAGCCACAACCCCTGGAGCCTTCGCTGCCACAAACAGCAGCTCAGCCGCATGAGGTCCGAATCCAAGGACCGCAAACTCTTCAGTATCCTTCCTCAACCAATCACAGCCACTGTTTTTGTTTTCCCTTTGACAAAAAATACATAAACAAAGGTCCACTTACTCGCTGTTTTTCTCCCACAGCTTCCAAACTTAAAAGAAATCTCTGGAAAAAACTAGTAATGGATCTTTTGTTAAGATTTCTTTCATCAAAGTCAAGAATAACCACGACTAATATTGTGCACATGCGACCGCCGCGACCCCGACTGTAGCTGTAGAAGTGATGTGTATTCAAGCACTGATGTTTCAGAGAACAACTAGTTTTTACAGGCGAGTAGTGGGGCGGTGTGCCGGTTCAATAACAGGCTCTGAATGTAAACGTCAGTGAGGCTGGGAGCTCCCTGAGGTTATCGGGTCAAAGCTCGTGTTTTGATCTTCAGCTTCAAAGAGAGCAGCTGCCTGGAAAACACAGCAGCACGCTCTCTGTCCTCAACAAGGTCCATCTGTGTCCAGTCGAGCCTTCAACGGGGTTCTCTCTGCCGATGCATTTTCCCAGTTTGTGCATCCTCTGTTCCTTTCCTCGCCTCCTCTCCTCGTGTATTTGCAACGTCGATTAAATGTGACGTGTGGCACCGCTGCATCGTCTGTCGTCTGTACGTGTTTATCGATGATGAGATAAAACGCTACACTTGCTGCAGATGTTAATCTCAAAGATTTGCAGGATGTGTTGCATTTTGTTGACAAATAGCTGAACATGGATCAAAATGAGATATCAATATCAACGTGGCAGCTCTGCAACTTGGCATTGGCTCATTTGCAATATTCAAGCTGTTGTGTGTCTCTCCACCTCGTAAAAAAACAAATCTCGAGCTCGCGTTGAGACCAGAGACGATTCGCTCGACAGACGTTTGCTCCTTAACTGCATCGTTTGAACCAGAGTTTCTGCTGCTGGAGAACGTGGTTCACCACTTCTCGTACCCCTGCATCCTGGACCTGAAGATGGGCACCAGGCAGCACGGCGACGACGCCTCCGAGGAGAAGGCGGCCCGGCAGATGAAGAAATGTGAACAGAGCACTTCGGCGTCGCTGGGAGTGCGAGTGTGTGGCATGCAGGTAGGACAACCTCAGACAGCGACATCTAACACATCGCAGCCTGAGGACGTAGGGGAAATAAAACGGGGTGCCGGGGTAAAGTGGGCAGAGTAACATAATAATATTAGGATTCCTAATGCACGCTTAGAAAACCCAAAGAGCCAGAGAAATATCGTCTTTATGCCTTTTTATATTTTACTCTTTTCTGGTTTCATCTCTGGGGAGGTGGAGAATCAGATGATGTCTTGATACTTCTTATGTTATACTGCTTATAATACTTCTGCTACTGCCAATACAACCTATTGTATTACTCCCACTACTTATACTTAAAGCACTACTAAGACCACTGGTACGACTTTCAATACAAGTACGACTTAAACTGTCAATAAGTTGGTGTGCGTACATGCACACACACCTAGCAGTACATTGTCAATCGTGGTAGAAGAAGTACTCTCATCTTTAGAAATGGCAATACCACAGTGTAGAAGTACTACAAGTTCTGCCTTCAAAATGTCAGATGTGGAAGGAACGGACGTTGATATCAGCAATTTTTAACTACGACGAACAATATATTTTTTCCCCTCTTCCTCATTCAACAGCGAGAGCTCGATGTCTGCATTGCATCCATTCTCCCCCGTTATTTCGTGGTATAAGTTATAGAAGTGTGACCAGTTTGCGCCGATGCATGTTGCCAGATGTTTGAGCGGTTTCTGTCTCCGCAGGTGTACCAGCTGAACACCGGTCACTACCTCTGCAGGAGCAAGTACTACGGCCGCGGCCTGTCGAGCGACGGCTTCCGCCAGGCCCTCCAGCAGTACATGCACAACGGAAAGGGTCTGAGGCAGGACCTCTTTGAGCCAATCCTGAACAAGCTCCGCAGCCTGAAGACGGTACTGGAGAGGCAGGCGTCCTACCGCTTCTACTCGTCTTCACTGCTCATCATCTATGAGGGAAAGGTAAGCCGGAAAACACTGACTGTGTCTTCAGGTGTCAAAATATATCGGCTGTGTGATCATGTGCTCATCGGTTGGATTAGGGCTCATTTATTCTTATTTATTCGTACATTCTATAAAAGTAACTGCAGCCAAGCCTGGATTACCGACCAGTTCATTGTTATGTTACAGTTACAATTATACGTCTCTTTGTGATCGCTCACTGGCTTCCCACCCACAACAACACTTTGTGTTTGTTGGATATCAACTCATGAATTAAACCCTCTCGGATGTGTCTCACTGAAGCATCAAGTCATAGCCGTGTGACACAAGTTATGATCACAACACAGATTTTAAGTTGATACGGTGAGCTCGGTAGCAAACAGTTGCAGCGGTTACGGAGCAACATTATCTTTCGGTTGGAGTCGTGTTTGTGTTTCACCTGATGAATGTGAGTCCAGTATTCACTAAATAAAGCCACGACTCTCTCGCAAAAGATGGTTCAGTCCGCCGCCACGTCAGTGTTTGACTATTTATAGACATCCTGTACTGTCCTGCTGCTCGCCTCACCTTAAAACGAGGGTGCAGCTTCTTTTATTATGTTGAAATTCTCGTCACATCCCGATCCGCAATTAAGTACTAACACTGGCAACCTTGGTTGTTTGTGTTCATCATGATGATTTGGAGGGAGTGTCTTTGGAGGGAAGCCTGAAGGAAATGGACTGTCGGTGTTGCAGATTTGAGGACTTTCTCGTTGGCTGTAGCTACTTTGGGCTCTTTAGTGCTGCTAGTTACTTTCATTGGAAGGCTGGTTTAGATGTTGGATCATTTTTACTCCTCCATGTTACCTACCTGATCTTTTTGCCGCTGTGCCCTGCGGTTCCGTCCAGGATTTCCTGATTAAATAACGGTTTTACGCTGCTGACGTTTTCATATTGTTCACGACTGCGACTCTTGTCCGTAGGAACCTGAGGGCCCTTCAGTCCTCAGCTCTGGGCAGCATGCACCCTTGCACCAGAAGACCCCTGCGGCCGCCGGAGAGCCCCACCGTGGCCCCGGCCCCCCCCACGCACCTCCGGCCCCAGACGCTCCCTGTGAAACGGGACCACTGTCTTCTCAGGGACCTGGACTGAAGGCTAAGCCCTCCCCCTCCAAGGCCGCACCCTCCAAGTCAGACTACCACTCCTTCCACCCACCTCTCCCCTCGCCTCACCCACATCCAGACTCCTCTACTGCTCCCGGCTTAATTTCCTCCCCCCCTCCCCCTCCCCCTCCTCCTCCTCGTCCCGCCCCCCAGCCCCAGCAGCCCCCCCTGGTGGACGTGCGTATGATCGACTTCGCCCACTCCACCTTCAAGGGTTTTCGCGGCGACACAGCCGTGCACGACGGGCCGGACCGGGGCTACGTGTTCGGACTGGAGAGCCTGGTCCAGATCCTGGAGAGCCTGCAGGACGACAACCTGCCGTAGCTCCGAACACACACACACACACACACACACACACACACACACACACACACACACACACACACACACACAGCTTGTTGTTAGTTCAGGTTCGTTCTCAAGCACCGAGGCGGTTTGGCTGTAAATACGGAAGGTTATTCTTCAAGCTGATATGGAGAACTTCTGTCTGTCTGATGCTCTGCAAAACACACACACACATTTGTACTTCTATATTTGTGAGGACCTGCATTGACATAATGCATCACCCAGCCCCTGACCTCAACCATTAACGTTTACCTTAAAGTCCCCCTCCACTCGCAAATATATTTAGCTTTTTATTTCTTCACCTGGATGTTTGAGCTTCACTTGTGCAGAATGATGTTTGTCGAAGGATGTTTTTACATTTGTCTGCTGAAGTTTCTCTGTGCTCTCATTTAATCTGAGTTGAAGACGTGTACGTACGAGCGTCTCGGCTTGTTTGGATGTCCAATAAAAAGGAATTGGGACCAGTAGTAGACGTTAGTCAAAGAATTAGTAAGAAGTCGTAAAACTAATATTCAAAGTGGACTATTTTAGTCGTGTCTGGAGGGAATCTTTAAACTCAGGATTTTAAAGTGAAGTGAATCTCAAACATCCAGGTGAAATAAGAAGAAGCAAAAAACACAAATATGAGTGGAAGCGGTATTTCACCAAAACACCAAGTGAGACTTTGAAGGACGTGAGGACCAGCAAGAAAAATGTCGTCACTCTCAAGTTCCCAAAACTCAAATTGATCCTCAACAAGATAGACGAACAAGAGCGCACACGCACACACACATCCTGGGAACAGTTGTCTGACAGAGCGTCCTCTCTGAAACCACCAATCAGCTGAGTCCTACTGAAGTTGGCCAACACTCACTCCTCCTCCTCACCTCCTCACTCCCTCCTCACTCCTCTTTCTCGACAGAAAACCAAACCTGGACGGGTGAACGTGACTCTTTTAGCGTTACCTTTGGCAACGCGCTCAGAAAAACACATCCAAGCATCTGTTGAAGCAATATATGGCGATGATAGATGGCAACTTCTTCTTTTTTTCTTCTTCAGTGGTGCAGACGGCAGCTTCGGCCGCAGGCAGACCGGCGATGAAGTGCAACGTAGAAGTAGGCTTGAAGGAGAGAATATAGAGGAAAAACGCTGTGTCCATTTTTGGGGGCTTGATTCTAATTCGTTAGTAGTCGTGTCCTGTAAGAATCATCCTCTGGGTTATTGTGTAAAGCATAAGTGTCACTTTCCCCAAATCTGGTCTGCTGATATTTCTCTTATTGTCAACAAATCCTATTAATAAAACAAACAAACAAACTATAAAGCTAATACTACGAACAAGTATTATCTGTGTATCCAAAGCCGGATATATCGCCGTCCTGACGTGTTCCTTCATTAAAAAAACACACACACACACACACGGTAGTTTATTTTGACTCACACACACCGCCCTGCTGCCACAAACGTGGATTAATCCACAGCAGAAAATAGTCCCCAACAAATGCACTATTTCCTCCTGTTTGATAAGAACTACAGCGACCAGCTGTTTTAGGAAATTATTGAGATTGGAGGTTATGTAGGTTTCTGTATCAAATTATTTTGGGGGTGATTTTCTTTGCTAGCCGACTGTAGAGGTGACGGGAACCTTCAGACTATTTGGGGACGTTCGTGGTTCATAATTGGCGACTCGGCGCCTTAAAACCTCATCCCTGAAGATTTAAACTTGACTTTGGAAACAGCTGTTGACAAAAACAATCCGTCCGCATCGCTCCAGAACGACTTCCTGTTGCTGGTTGTTTTTCATATGTCGAGCGAATTTTTAATTCCTGCTTTTAAGCCAACATGGGCGAGAAGTCCTTTAAGTGCTTGTTAAAAATATATAAATGATGGATTGTGTGATACAGAAGCTCCAGAAACAGATGCTTACTGGTCCTTGTGGTGGGATTGTTGTGTGTGGGATCAGTTTTTAAATGAATTCCTGTAGATGCAGGTTTGAGGCTGAGAGCCGGAGACAGGAAGTCAGAACGTGTTGTTGGTTTTGGTCTTTTTATTGGATTTGTTGACAATAAGAAACAAATATAGATTAATACCAGCATTCGTCTTTAAGTTAGGGCTGCGTGATATGGTTGAATAACAAGAATATTTAATAAGAGGAATATTTTTCTTACATATATTATATACATATATATATATATATGTGATAAAATCACAATGTGGAAAACTGCGCAAAATCATACAAAATAATCAAATTATTGTTCAGTGCATTGAACTGTTTTCCAGGAAATCTATAATTTTAAGGTTTTTTTAATCATAATTTGCCTCAGAATCATTAATTTGGATAATTTGTAAAAGAAGATGTTTTAAATCATCATGATCAATTCAAGTTTGTTTAATTATTGTCCGGCCTCAAAGGTGCCTCGACACGGACAGAGAAGACACAGTTCACGGTCCAGTAACCGTCAGCCGAATTGGGCTCAATCAATTTTGAAGAAGTCACCGCTCGTCTCGTCTGATTGGTTCTGATGAGACGAGTGTTGGCCAATCACATTCGTCTATTTATGCTTCTTCAACAAAGGTCCAGAGGCCCGGCTGTGACGCAGCACCGCCCCCTGCTGGACAGCAACAGGAAGTGGAATAAGAGAGCAAATATGAATATTTTATTTTTTTGGTTTATCGAGGTGATAATTTATTTTTTTATTGTACCTTTACCCATGTGTGTGTGTGGGTAAACGTGTTGTCTTATACACCCCCACCCTTCACCCAAATGTATAAAATGTAAAGATATTTTGAGACACTGTGTGTGAGACGTTACGCAGTATTATTTGAGTGAACTCAAGTCTGTGTTGTTTGCTGCTGACCTGTCTTCAGCCCGACACTTCTTCTGCCTGCTGTGGACTTGTTGCTCTGGTGGGAAGCTTGTGTGTGTGTGTGTGTGTGTGTGTGTGTGTGTGTGTGAGTGTGTGTGAGAGAGAGAGAGCAGGTAGACACCATCTTTAGTCTCTGGTTTGTTTCACGTCACACTTCTAAGGAGTTGGTAAAGAACTGCATGCACATTAATGTCCTCCTGTTTTGGGTCATCTGCCACCACAGCGTCATAAACATTCTTGTTACAGTCGTCACAGAGTCTAAGGCGGCGACGGTTCCACGTGTCCTCTCAAGATCATGATACCTCATCATGGATATTAGCCTCAATGATCGATCAGAGTTATTTTAGCAGCATTTTCTGCATCTGACATCACCCTGACTGTTTGTTAGAACAGTGAAAGTACGTGAGATTAAATCTTTCCAGAAGCTTTTGGGCTCTTGTTGTAATTTCTTACCCAGACAGACACGTCCAGCTCTGCCCTGACAGGTGAATCCTGCTGCAGAAGAAGAAGAAGAAGCCTGCAGGTCAAATGACACACTGTCAGTTCTCACATAGCTTTGATTATCATATAAAACAGAACATTAGCAGAAACTGCTTCAGAGTCACATAATTCAGTCAATTTAGGAGATCTAGTCACTAAATCAGGACCTTAACCTTGCATGTTTTGTTTATTTTGGCCACTTGAGAGCAGAAGAAACTCGTCAACACATCATTGACAAATAATCACCTTTTAAAGAAACAAGTGTTTTAGATTTAGGAGGATTTATTGGCAGAAATGTAATATAATATTCATATAACGATATGTTTTCATTGGTGTACAATCCATAGACTGTATATAAGAAGTATAATATAAATCGTATATAATGACCTGAAACTAAGAATTGTGTTTTCGGACATAATGAGCCGTTTATATCTACATCTTGAGCGGGTCCTCTTCAGGAGGGCCGCCATGTTGCTACAGTAGCCCAGAGGGGACAAACCAAACGGTGGCTTACCTGAAGGATAGCGATGTAACTTCACCACTATTTATACATCCAGCAGCTACAGAGCAACGTGATCATTCATTTGGATCCTGTTTGTGTCCACCTCAAATATGTATGTCCGATATTCGCTCTGCTTTTGGTCTCCACCTACTCCTGAGGGGAATATCTGTCTCTTTAGCTGCTAATTAAGAGCATTAAGAACTAGTAGAGAACATCTATTTTTAATATAGTGGAGTAATGAGTCCGTCTGTTGTATCCCACTGACTAGCTACCACTGTTAGCACCGTTGGCTAACAGCTGCTGGAAACAGCCGTCCATGTTGAGAGCCATATGGAGGCAATACATGTGCTCTAAATTCCATATTGAGCACCTTTAGCTGCTAATGCTCCACCATGTTCACTAGCTGATGTTATTTTCTAACTCTAAAAGTATTTTTTTGGGCCTTATGGCATCACTTGATGGACCTGTAAATTGTTATTACACTGTTTGGCCAGTATGTGAAATGTGCTGAAGCCTGGCTCTCTTCCCTGGCGTTAAGCTTGTAGCGGCTAACGTAGCATCGAGCTGCTAGTGCCAAGCAGAGGCCACCGTGACTCTGTGTATCTCATCGTCTTGACTTGATATCTCATCGTTTTGGTTCACCATCAGTATTTATGTTTTTAGTAATTCTACATTTTGTATTTGTTTCTTAGTTGAAATGTGCTTCTACAGAGACTGACTGAGAGAGATAAACAGACTCTGACACTCTAAAGTTGACCGATGACTCACAGACACATTCATGCTAACAGGGTAAAAGCTTACTGTGTGCAATATAATTTATGCTTATTACAGAATGCTATGCTAACAATCACCAGCAGTCAGTCACATGCATGCGAGAAAGCGTCTCGATAAAGTGTAAATCTTTGATAAACTTTACAGGTGTTGATACTTTAAAATACCAAACATCAGAATCTCTTTATGTTCATCAGACAATCAGGACTCATGTCGGGTCAAAGATGTCAGAGCCGCCCATCTAAAACTCCAGTAGACTTCTGCATATTTAAAAACTTCACATCGAGGGATTCAACACAGCAGGAGGGTGAACCCGGTTAAACTGGTCTCTGTGACCTGCTGCTGTGTAAAGACTCACAGCAGAGTCACCATCAGATCTGTGTGTCAAAAGTACAAGATATTCACCCTGAGTTATTGAATCTTGTATTCAATCTTTAAAGCTTTTTATTTCTTCTCATAAATAGCTATTTGAAAATCTTCCTGCAGTAGTTAAAATAAAATCTGTGACTTAATTCAGTGTGACTCGTTTGTTTTGTTGCTGGGTAAGCTTCAGTATTGATCTTAATTTAAATGTAATTAAACCAGTAATGTCCAGGAGGCAGGGACGCATTAAATTATGGCTCATGTTATACAATAATTATGAAGTAAATTACTGTATCATTAACACAAAAACCCTGCTACTTACTTTACTGTTGTGCAGTCTTCATTGATAGACCTCATACTTTATGTTATATTTTATTTGCATCTTTAAAACAATGAGAATGTGCTTTATAGATCATTTTTAAATTTCAAATTATCTCTCAAGTTATATATTTTTTGGAGATTTTGATCAAAAGTATTGAGACAAATCTAGTTCCATATATGGATAGCCTCATGACACTAACACCTGCTGTAATATATATTTGAATTAAAGCACACAATCGTAATTTTGATCATAATTTTATACTTGAGTTATGAATTCACTAATCACAAAATTCTTGAAATTATTGTCTGAACAAAACACTTCTGACATTATCTTATTCTTGTTTTTAACTGTCTGGATATTTCTTGTATACACAGTGGTGATGTCCTGATGGTGGCGCTAGAGGAACATCCTCTGGGAACCGAGAACATCAACAGCTGGTAGTAGAGATCTCCTGATGACAGAAACATATTAACTCGAAATCAGATTCAAATCTCTGGGATGTGCAGGTTTGTAGTATCACCAATAAAGACAACAAGCAGCAGGATAATAAATAATCATTTATTTACTTTCAGTAGAATCAGATTGTGATGAAGTAAACACAACAAAACGTAATTAAATACTAATTAAATCTGACAAAAAGATATCTGAAACAAATGTGAGACAATTTTTGTTGTTGACATCCTTTTATTGTTATTTGTTGATCCTTTTATGGAAATAAGACTTTTAATTCTTGGTTCACACTGGATTTTATCCTCCAAGTCTCTATTTTACTTTCAAATGTTTTATCAAAATATACACAATCACAGACACTAACATCACACACTGTCTTTCAGAGGGGAAATACATTGATTTTAATAGAAAAAGACAATATAATCAAATCAAAACTTTAAAGTGTGATTTTTAAATTACACTACATGTTCATATTTAAATATTTTCTCTGATTGTAGTCCTCCTGCATCACCCCGGTGTGCTGCTCTGCCGGCCGTACAGGTCGTACTCCCGGTGCAGGACATAGTCCTTCAGTCGCACCGGCAACGGCAGGAAGCTCATGAAGACCGGCGATCGCAGGCGGAGGCGACCGAGACAACGACGGATCCGCAGACGGCAGAGATGCTGCAGACAGCGAGCGTTCTCTGGGGAGGAGGAGGAAACATTGACGCAGACCACCGGATGTGTGTTTTTGTTTGCAGGGATTAATAAAGTTTGATTGAATTGAACCTTGCAGCCTGCAGATGTCGGGCCACTGCTGCTGCTCCATCACAGCCGCCTTCAGCTTGGAGCACAAGGGCACGTGATCCAGGTAGTCCAGCATGACGCGGACCACCTGACCGGAGAGGTCCTTCAGCCAGTAGACGGTGATCACCTCGCAGAACTGCACTGACAGAAGGACAACAGAAGAGGTTCTCCATGTCCAGGTAGGTGTGAATGAGCTTCATGACACACGTTCTGAAATGACTGAATGATTCAAAGTATTATAACTTTAACATGAATAGACTGCGACGAGTTTAACATCCTCTGAGTCGTACATGCAGGGAATTGGATTTCATTTTTTGTCTGAGCTTTGTTGCTGACATTCATTGTCTCCAGAGGATAAATATTAATAACTTTGGAGATCCTTTGACTTCTGTTTTAGTGACACCAGCAGGTACATTTTTAGGAATTTTTGGGACCATCGTTATTGACACAGTCAGTTTAAGATTTTTAAAAGGAATAGTTCACCCAAAAACAACATCATTTTGATGTAGTACTCACTTGCCTCGGCTCTCGACGGTCCGTTTTCAATCAAATAGTGTTTAGGAGAGCGAAGCAAAAGACGACACTAATAATACTGACTGGTGCATCTTAAAGAGCAGAGGGAGTACATACAACGTATAGTGATATGTTTGGGTGAACTATTCCTTTGAATAGCTTTCGAGATCCTGTGACTTCTCTTTTAACAACAGCAGGTCAACATTTACACTTTTCCAACAGCAATGACAGGGAACCTCTCAACCTAAATATACCACAGCATCTGACCCTTTCTAGGACATTTAGGAAAATGAGATTTAAGAGTATTTTTTATGTTTTCAGCTCTAGTTTATGTCTCAGTTAGTTGAACACTGAGCGAGCTCTCCTGATGAACTTTACGTTACCTTGGTGTCTTTGATCACGGAGTTGCTCCATCCCTCGTAGTCTTCAGGGATGTGGGAGCCGTTACCGTAGGGACAGTCGAAGCAACGCTCCACATCGTAACCATAGTTACATAGCATCCTGAGGACCACCTAACACACACACACACACACACACACACACAGCAGGCCAGATTCAACTCAAAAACAGCAACCAAAAGCTGACAACTGTACTTACAGTGTGAAGTAAAACTAATGTTTTTATAAAATGTTTTTTTAATAATAATAATAATAAGAGCAACGGTTTACCTCGTCTTTGAGAGCGTACTGCAGCGCTGACGGGAAGTGCGTTGTGTTTATTCTGCAGTAATAGTTGACGTTGGCTCCAAACCTCAGCAACAGGTTGATCAACTCGTAGTTGCCCACACGCAGTGAAATCTTAAAGACACAGTCACTGGATCAGCAACAGAGGATTCTACTCAGGGAGGTGATGGGCTGACAGACCGACCAACAGCGTATCCATCCGCCAAGTATCGATTGGTGAACAAATCAGTGTGAGGGTTAGTCAACTAAGAATGTCTTTGGTTAAGGACATCCCTAACAGGCACAGTGATACCAAACCTGGCAACCTCACTGTGACAACAACACTTCAGAAAGCTGAACACGATCACTGTTTGTCAAAAGATAGTTCCAGCAAATAACTCCCCGTAAAAACGACAAACTGTTCCGTTTATGTGCCGACTAATCAAAGGAGATACAATTGGTGAGCTTCATGGCTGTTGGCAGGTGTATTTATTTTCACTGTAAACAGAGCTAGGCTAACAGTTTCCCCCTGCTTCCAGTCTTTATGCTAAGCTAAGCTAACCACATCCTGACTTCAGCTCTGAACTTCAAACACAAACATGAGATCAATCTTCTCATCTCAATCTCAGAAAGAAAGTTTAATACTGTGTTTCCCAAACTGTTGACACACACACACACACACACACACTCACACGCACACACACACACACACACACACACACACACACACACACACACACCACACACACACACACGGGTACCTGCAGACATTTGATTGGGTCTTGGTTGGCCATGGCCCCGGCCTCCAGCAGCAGTTTGGCTGACGGCACGTCGTTATTTAAGACCGCGAAGAAGAGCGCAGACTTCCTCTCGTCGTCATAGCTGCTCCGAGCCCAGGGATGGAGCATGTAGTTGGGGTCGTAACCTGCGTCCAGCAAGGCCTGATGGGAGATGGGGAGGAGGGACATTCAGTTGCTGTTAAACTCTTGTGTTTAACAGACAAATTCAGTAAAAGTACCCTCGCTAGATGCCACTAAATCCTACATAGTGGTACTTTAAAGTAACAAAAGTAAAAGTACTTTTAATGCAGAATGTCATATTCCAAAAAAATAATTATTATATTACTGTGTTATAATTTTGATGCTCTGAATATGAAAATGCTCAAGTAACGTACAAATACCTAAAACTTGTACTGAAGTACAGTAGTTGAGTAAATGTACTTAGTTACTTTCCACACACACACACCTTGATGCAGTGTGGATGTCCTCCTGCAGCAGCAGAGTGTAGAGGACTAATCCCGATGTCGTTGACTTCTGCCTTAGAAGTGACTGGAATCAGCAGCTTTAGAGCTCTGAGACACACACACACACACACACACACACACACACACACACACACACACACACACCTCCATCTGATGATGTAGTTTACAACCACTTTACAGAATAAAACACAACAACTGCCTCATGGAATGAGATGTAACATTTAACATTTACTGCAGGTGTCCTTGGTGTGCGGCGCGGTGGATCGGCATGTGTCCCGTCTCTTTGGCCACGTTGGCGTCGGCGCCGTGTTCCAGCAGCAGACTGATGACTTCTGGATCTCCTGACGAACACGCCTCGTACAAGATGGAGGCCTCGTCCTGCGCCTGGGACAGGACGTCCGCCCCTGCAGGACGGCCAACAAGAGGGGAGAAAGTAAGTTAGCCACTTGATGACAGGACAAGTATCAAAAGTAAAAGTACTGCTGTGGTGCATTAATCTGAGCAGCATTTAAGTTGTTTCGCTGGTTGAGGTGACGTTAGTTAATACACTATATATATATCAATAAGCCATGTTTTTAAAAACTTAATCTGCAAAGTAACCAGTAACTTTAACCATCAAATACATGGAGAAAAGTATAAAGTACCATATTTGCCACTGAAAGCGAAAGAATAAAGTAGCAAAATAAACACAAATATTCAAGTAAGCAAGTAAACAACTTCAGTAGCTGTACTTTTCATATACTGCATATATGTACTTAAGAACTGCAGGTCAAATAATAAGGAAGTGTTTGATAAGAAGCTGAACTTTGAGGACTCTTGTTCTGCTCCCAGACGTCCGTGCTCGCTCACCTCTCCTCAGCAGCGTCTCCACCACCTCCAGGTGTCCGGCCTGAGCGGCCAGTGCCAGCGGCGTGAGGCCGTAGTCGCTCCGAGGGTCCGCCTGCGCCTCGGCCTCCAGCAGCAGAGTCACCAGCGGCGTCTTACCCAGCCGCGAGGCCTCGTGGAGGGGACGGCGGCCGTGGCAGCCGGCCTGGTTCACCCAGGAGCCCCGCTGGAGCAGCAGCTTCGTCAGGTCAGCGCGGTCTGAACGGATCGCTGCAGAAGGGAAGGAGTCAAACGCGATGGCGATGAAAAGAAGCACAATGTTGTGTTTTATTTTGTAAACAACATACAGTTTGCAGCCACCGTTTATTAGTGATGGAAACTAACTGAGTACGTTTACTTAAAGTACTGTACTTAAGCACAAATTTCACGTACTTGTATTTGAGTATTGCGTATTTTCATACACTTATACTTTTACTCTAATACAACGCAGAAGGAAATGTTGTACTTTTTCCTCCACTACAGTTTTAGCTGCTAATTACTTTACAAATAAAACGTATTCATAAAAAACATGTGAAGTGCTCATAAAACATGCATTGTTATTTAACTATACGACTATACTACTACTACTACTACATTTCATTTTTATTTTAATGGAAACTATTTTGATAACAGAATTATGTTAATAATTAAATTAGATTTTTAATAACTGAAGTTTTAACTGTTGGTTGGACCAAACAAATATTTTGACAGCGTCAACAATCGATTGATTAATGGAGAAAATAATCAGCTGATTGATTCATAATGAAAATGAGCTCCACCTCAACCAACTACAACAGTAAAATCCTGCTTTTACATAAACCCATGAGTAATAATAATCTACTAATGATATAATCATCTAATGATGTAATAGATATAACAGTCACAGAACATTCATCCTCAGAATGAGTACTTTACTTTTAATAGTTTCAGTACATTTTCCTGATTGTACTTACATACTTTTACTCAAATAACAGAAGATGCAGAACTTTTACTTGTAGTGAAGTAAAGGATCAGAGTACTTCCTCAGCCTGCTGCAGTTTGTTTCCGTTTAAATGAAGGAATTCATCAGAAGGATGGCAAATATGTTTAAACTGAGACAGAATGTCTGCAGCTTGTGTTTCAGTATTTCAATGTGAATTATAGCAACAATTTATAGGACTTTTATGAAACCGTTTTTAGAGTGCAGTCCACACTGAGGGAAACAGGCAGTGAAGCGTTGGTCAGCCTACCTACGAGCAGCGCTGAGTCCTGGTCCTGGTCCTGACTGTCCGGCCGGGCTCCATGTTGAAGGAGGAAGGAGGCGTTTTCTATCAGACCTCCTTCCACTGCCAGGAGGAGAGGAGTCTCACCACGAAGAGTGCGACTCTCCACAGAGTCTGAGCCTGAAACTGGAGGACATGACGCTCCACTGTGTGATCTGGTAAAGCTTCTGTTTCATTGATTTGGGTGTTTCATGAAGCTGTGCACAATCAGTATAAAGCGGATGCAAACCTTTGAATGTGAGCTCCAGGATGGTTTGGTTGCTCTGAGCTGCTGCTTCATGCAGAGGAGTCCAACCTCGGCTGTCTGTCAGTGAGAACTCGTCTCTCTGCCGGGCGATGAGATCCTCTAAGAGCGTCTCGTTACCTGGAGGGACGGAGGGTCAGCAGCAGTAAATATGTCAACTTCTGTCCCTTTTTATATTATTAGGAGGTCGGAAATACTCTGTCCCTTTAAAATAAAAAATAACCCATGAAGAAAAAGAATAAACTAGATATTAGAGTGCAACTGAAATCACATTCGTTACTTTTTGAGTCAAAAATAATGTATTTTTTTGTTATTTATTGTTTTTTATTATTAAAAGACAGAACAAATGTCCGTCAAATGAATACAAAATTGGAGGGAGCCATTGTGACTTTTTATATAAAATGTTAATTTTCTGCTTTTTGTTTCAGAATCTTCAGAAGAGGAACACAGAATTAGTAATTTACAGAGCGTTTAAGCTGTAATGTCAGTGAAAAGCAGCCATCAGAAACTAAAAAAGTAAATAATTGAATCAACTTAACCACCACTAAATCCAGAAAATGCATCATGAGTTCTAAAAATATGTATTATTTTATAGTAAACCACAACAAAAGCATTCACCTGGATACACGCCTTGCATCCTCACCTTGTCTTACAGCCGTGAAGATCGGGCTGCTGTGTGCACACTCCGGCCCGGAGCTGTGAGCAAAGAAGAAGTTAAACGAAACACAGAGTGGAATTAACTTCTGTGAAACTGAAGAGGAAAAGTCCTCTGATCTGAAGAGCTTCACCTGCTGGGAATAATATTGGTTCAAAAAGTAACTTAACTATTCAGTGCAACTAATTACAACACTGAACATCTCAAGTTCTTACGGATTAAAGAAGTATTTCACCGCTGGAAAGTTGGTCTCTTCATAAAACTAGGCGGCCCGTGCAGTAGAAAAACAAATATATATTTTTTATTGCTTCTAAATGAACAGAGAAAGGGGGGCGGTGGTATTCCCTTTAGGGCAAAAGGTAGAAAACCCACAACACCCAGAATGCACTGGGCTCATTGCAGCCACTGAGCAGACAAAAGCTCTGTTCAAACTCACATATGTTTTCTTTGACTACATACTGCAGCTGTCCTTACAAAGTGCATACTGTTGCATGTACTATGGATTAAATTGGGACGTACTACTTCCTCATAAAATGGCACCTTTAACTCTCGTGTTCATGTATCAGCCGTGCAAAGGATTGTGGGTCAGAATAGCCAGAAAAGCATGCTGGTGGGACATGCTGGTACTTTTTGTCATATTGCTTTTGACATATTATATATTGGGACATACTAACTCTTTTTATGGCATAGTAAATAGTATGGTAGTAACTTAGCAACTTTATATCACAGAGAAAATATGTACAGTGACAAACTCACAGTCTCTTTTAGACAACAGTTTTAAAGTATTAAGTACTTTACAGGACAGTAAAGGAAAGAGCAGAACTTCCATCATGTCGTTTATCATTTCACCAAAACAAACCAGGAAGAGAGAAAGAAGTATTCATGACCTTGGTTGCTGAGCTTCCTTCTGTTTGTTGCTCTCGAGAAGACTTTGTTCGATCATGTACTGAGTCGCTGCGTCCTCGTCTTCATCCTCGTCATCCTCCTGCAGCCCAAATCGCACAAACTCCATGATGAAGACGATGGCCCTGTTCAAAAAGGCATATTTCACTGAACTTGTGTGTGATCAGCAGGCCGGTGTTGGTTTAAATCCGATCCTTCTGCAGCACGTCATGAACCCTACATGTTGATAGGCGAGTGGACCCCTGAGCGCTGAAACAGGACGTGATAGTCGGCATTAATCTGCTGCTATGAAATCCTCCACTCATGGTTTCAGACTCTCCACCAGATTTCTGAACCAGGCTGCAGGAATTTGTTCCCATTCAGCCACAAGAGCATCAGTAAAGGTCCAACACTGATCAGGTCTGGATCACAGTGGGTGATCATCTCAAAGGTGTTTGTGCAGACCAGTCAGGATCTTACGCACCAAACTGGTTAAACCGATTCACACAACCGCACAACTTTAAAAAACATCTTAAAACCGGATCGTTTCTCATCTATTTCTGCTGTCAAATAGACTTTTCCTGATTTTGTGAATTCATATTCTGCCCACTTTATCCCCATTATATATACTGTATATATAGGTTATACAGGTTTCTGTGCTGACAGATGTCAGTTTCTTTACCTTGTGGGTTTGTGTTGAGTCCTTGTTTTGGTTTCCTCTACTCGGCTGTTCGAGTCCCTGCAGATTAAAAGAGGATCTGTTCTTGACGGCAGCAGGAGGAGGAGAGGTATCTGACCCGTGACTGAAACCAGAGCTTTATTTCTGCATGGGTTCCGTCAATGAATTCATGTTCCGTGTTTTAATAGTAAAGCACCGTCTGCCTGCAAATACACGCGAGTTATACTAAAGATCAAATTCTTTGTCCTGGAAGTCATTAAAGTGTCGCAATTCTGCAGGGAAAGACTCTGGAGGTTCGTGTGAGCTCTCGACCTCCATGATTCAGCTGTTTGGTTGCAGCACTCTGGCTGAGCGGGGATCTGACACCCGTTACTATATTTACCTCCAGAAGAGTTTATGAAGTGAACTGATTAGCAGATATTCAGTGTGAGACTGCAGGACAGATCATGACTGGATTACTCTGAGCAGTATATTTGATTCATCCGACAACTACTTTTCAGATTAAATTGTTTTGTCCATGAAGAGTCCCAGGTGATGTTAGAGGTGGAGCCAGAGACATTTGGCATTTTTGCTTTTGGAAAAGTATTTAATTTATAATCAAAGTAGTTGTTCATTAATTACTGTGTATATATTAATCGTTAAAGTATCATATTAAAGGTCTTAAAACTTGCTTTTGAGCCCCAGCTCGTCCAGTCTACACTTTTAAAAAGATCTTTGCTACAATCCGTACTAGTGTAAACATTTCATGCTTTTCAAGTCTTGTAAAAGTAACATTTGTGACAAATAATTAAAACACGAAACAACCAGACTGTAATTGAAAATGTGTTTATTGTATTTTCTGTCTCAACTGTTTATGACCTTGGCCTCTCCTTCTTGCCTTTGTACAGAGCCAGCAGAGACACGTTGGCCACCTTGACGACCTTAAAACGAACGCCAGGAATGTCACCAACGGCGTGACCTTTACGTCCGAATCCTGCCACCAGAACCTCATCGTTCTCCTGCAGGGGAGGAGAGAGGAGCAAGGGTGGTCAGTAAAATAAGAAACACAGCTGCAGATTCTGTACATTTACTGTTTGGCAGTTATTCGAGGATGTATACAGGGCGGGTATTTACCTCGATGAAGTTGAGGCAACCATCGTTGGGGACGAAGGCGGTGATCTTCTTGCCGTTCTTGATGAGCTGAACTCTCACACACTTCCTGATGGCAGAGTTGGGCTGCTTAGCCTCAACACCGCTGCAGACGGGAAAAAAAACACTTTAACAAACATAAACTTAACATGAAAACAGTTCAAATTACAGTCACAGAAATCACCTAACTATGACTTTCCAGTAGGTGTGATGAGGGAAAGACTGACGTTTCCCCGGTGACATTGACAACCGAGAACAACTTTGTCAGCACCCCCGGGTCACTCGAGTTGTTAACATCCAATGTGACGGTTTGAACCAAGCTCTCTGGTTAAGATGCTTTTAAATAGACCATTGCGGGGTCAACTTTGTCTAAGTGGCAAAAATCAAAAGTCTAAAACGAAGAGCTGTCCATGACCTGTGTTTTGTTATCCGCCATCACTCCATCTTTTATGGTTCGGCAGGTCTCTTGGTACTCACACTTTCTCAAGAACGATGCCCTTGGCGTGGGAGGCTCCTCCGAAGGGGTTAGCCTTGAGGGCCGTGCCCAGATGGGCTTTCTTGTACTGTTTATCGTGCCATCTCTGCTCACGGCGGTGGTTACGGAGCTTCCTGGCTGTGCGCAGACCACGACACTTTCCTGGGAGACAAAGACAAATAATGTTAGAGCCAATGCTGCCGCTTTCTCTTAAATATACGGGGTTAAAAGTGAGTGAGCATCACCACCACCATGCTATGAACAACTTCTGACTTGTAACATCAAGTGCGTTTGGGTGATACAGCAACCACATCATTGTCAACTGCCTCCATTAATCCGATTTCATACACATGTAAATGAGAAAACATGGTTGCTTAAATCTCAAACTACATTTACTTGTATTTAAACTCCAAGACCTGGGATGTCATTAGGTAGCCTCTGAAGCTCCAGGTAAGCGGTTTCACATCAGTCAAAATACTTTGATACAAAAAGAAATGCTTAAATTTGTGATTGTCTATAAATGTTACAATAAATGCAGCATTATTGTGTGTGCTGGCAGTATATTTCACAAAACAATCAGATCTATATCAAGGCTGAATTCACACCAACTACAAAACAATTGAAGATGTAAAATAATCTAATAATGTGTGTGTGTAACTATCTACGGTTAGCTTTACAACCACTACGGTTTAATACATTTGCCTTTACTGTTCACAAATAGTGAACAAACATGAACGTTATAAATCACATAAATGCCGTCTGGGGGTTTAATAGTGGTATTTCCCCAAATAACCTGCCGCAATTGTGACAACCGTACAGAGACAAACTAACGAAGCTTTTGGACATTAGCTGCGAGCGGTGTTAGCATGATACTAACCGAGATTACCAACACTCAGTCTGAAGCGAAGTACATGATCGCATAGGACATCAAGTTATTCAGCTGTTTAGTTACATACTGTAAGTATTAACAATGTATGGTGTAAACGGGACGTATGCTACGCTAACCATGCTAACACACAGCTCAGATGTGCTATGGCCGCTCCACGTTGCGGGAAGAGAGAACCGTAAAAACGGTCCGTGTTTAAGTAAATCTTTGGAGTTTTTTCCAGCACAAACGCATCGAAAACAGTTTGTAAGACATTCATAGACATAGACGTGAAAAATGTCAGCAGTGACCATAATAATTGAATATTTAGGGTGAAGTTAAGGCCGTACCCATGATTGCAGAAGCGAGCCTGGGATCGAAAGGAAGGGCCCAAGATGCACCGCGGCAAAATGTCTAGTCTGAGGACCCCGGCTGGGAGTGGCTACAGAAGATGCCTGATTAAAATGATTATTCGAAGGTTAAGGTATGCATCCATTGGTAAAACGATGACGATTCATTGTATGCTTTTATTTTTGATACAGAACAAATCATTTTAATACTTTTATTCTGATTACTTCTATAGACATACATTTAGATTTATATAGGTAACGTCAGTCCAAGCGTTTCAGCTTTTTAACATTATTTGAGACTTTCTTTTTACCTGCAATATGTGAATTTAGTGATGTATTTTATATAACTTATGTGAATCATTTGTTTTGCTTTGTTCTTAGTTTTGTATAAGAAGTATAAAATAGCACACAATGCAGGTACAAGTACTGCAAAATTGTACTTCCATACCGCACTTGAGGAAATATGTTAGTTACATTCCACCACTGGTCTTAGTCTTGTTTCCCTGCAGCAACAAATTGTTTAATTGTTCAACCACAGCAATATTCAGACCAGCAGTCCTTCTCTTTATTGTCAATTATCCATCAACACTCTTGCAGAATGTGAACAAACTGCAAACTAAATGAGTCACAACTTAATATTTTTTCATTCTTTGCTTGTGCAGTATCCTACTTTATAAAATAGGTAGTAGAATAATACAATCAATTGTTAAATTAATGAGAAGCCGGCCATGATTGTATTCCATATCTGAAAAATTGCAGATTCAAGGCAATTTCACTTCTCAAGTGTATCTTCAATACGTTGTTCTGACTGCACACTCGTCATTGTGATGCCCTGTAATCCGCTGAAATTAAATGTATTTTGAGCTGAAGTGAAAATGAGAAAATGTGGGGAAACCAGGGGGCGGGGCTGTCTCAACCCCTCTCATGCCTGTGCTCTGCCCTGATTGGCTGATTCATCCGTCTGTCAGGGGGCTTAAAGACGGTGGGCTGATGAAAGTAGATTACTGGGGGAGAGACGGAGGAGAGAGTGTGCTGGCATCCCTCTCACGATGGCTCTCAGGATGGCTTCACCATGGAAACACTGCTGCATCCTCCTCCTCCTCTTCCTCTCTCTCCTTCTCCTGCATCCAAAACCATCAACCTGCCTCGACCGACAAACTGCTGACGGGTAAGTGAAGCAGAGACAAGAGATTATTTTTTACCTTGATGGTTCTTGATTTTGACCTCTCGTGACGCTCTAATCTTTCACACACACAGTCAGCTCAAAGATTACTGATGCGTTGTGACTGTGAGTCCCACCAGGACCTAGTTTCATTGTGTTTATTTCTTTAAAGCTGCATTTTTATTTGGTTATTTGGGGACAGAACAACAATCTGAAAAACCCAACATTGACATATTATCATATAGTGATGGTAAACAGTTATTTCACATGCAGCAGACTCAGAGCAACATGATCATCCTGCTGGAGTTTTGTTTCTGTACCTGATGAATCCAAATACTCACTCTCCTTTTACCTGTTTTTTGGTACCAACTCCTGGCATACATATAAGCACCCTAAACTGCTAAATGCTCCACTATGTTCACCAGCTAATCTCTAATTTTGTGTGTCTGCTGTTTGGCTCTGAGCAGTCAGAGGACAGTGGGTTTATCCGATGATGCTAATTTGAGACTGAAATAAACAGTAAATGTGACCAAAAAGATGAAAAAATAGCAACAACCTCTGTGTATCTGCAGAGTTGATGAGAATTCTCTGTAGGCTTGTCCCTAAATTAGAGCTAAAATGATGAATATTGGACTCAAATGCATACCAACCAGTATCCTAGCATGCAGTTATGTGGCAGCACGTCTGGCTTTCATGCAGGTGTTTGTGTGAAACCTGAATTCCCATTTGTATTAACCGTGGCCGTGTTTTAGTTACCTTCTAAGCATGCCACAACCATTTATTTGCCAGAGCCATGATCTATCCCAAACCACAACTTCATAGCAGAAAGCGAGAATTGTACAAATGTTGGCATTGGACCCGGAAAAAGAAATCTGTCTGCATAATCCAGGCTTTTGCAGAGTCATTCGATATCAGCGTTGTTTAAGGGGAACGGAACTGTCTCTCTGTGTCTGCTGGAGAACGGCAGCTGTTTGTAGATTGTCATTTGTTATCGTCGGCAGCTGCTGATTGTAAAGGGAGGGAGAAGCTGCAAAATCTCCTTTTGGCTGCAGAGGCCACCGCATCCTGTGTGTGTGTGTGCGTGTGTGTGCGTGTGTGTGTGTGTGTGCGTGCGTGTGTGTGTGTGTGGTGCTAGGCGTGATTGTATGATGATATAATCAATGCAATCCCACAATCCACAGTCCGGCTCTGACGAAACAAGAGGAGCTAAACCTCTTTTTTGGCTGCAAGTGAGTCGGGAGGATTAGTCTTCTCTATGCCTCTTGTTCTAATCAAAGCACATTTATAATACATTCAGTATGTGCTGAGACAAATGTTTTAGAGCAGGGCTCTCAAACACCCGGGAATATAAAAAATAATAAATGAAAACAATTCTCGCTACTTAATTAGAAGAAGAAATGAAAAAAGTGAGAAATAAAAAGAAAAGAAGATATTTATACATTCATTTACAATATCTCAAACACACCCTCAGAACTGACAGACATTTAGTGTCAGATGTGATCATTTATTAAATATGTGACCTGAATAAAAACATAAAGGAATGTTGATCAATGAAAGAAAGAATCAAATCAATTACAACAGGAAGCTGTGTTAAATTAAAAGTGGGAAAAGTAAAATAAATGATAAACATTCATTTATTTATTGATCTTCCTGCCACTTTTGTTCACAGTGCTGCCGTCTCTCCAGACCATGGTGAGTACCTTTTATCTATATCTATATCTATATCTATCTTTAGAAACATCCCCACGCCTTAAACGTGTAAACAACATTGATAATTCATTGTGTTTTGATAATCTACTACCTTCCCATAAACCCCTCTGATGGATTGTTCGGTAGTTGCTCCTTATTCTCATAGTTGGGAAATAATATATAACAATCAATGAATCATTCGTGTGTATCGATCTAACAGAAAACGAAACAACACCAACAACGGAAGATTTAAAAGAAACCAACAGTCATGTTGCATGTTCTTTCAGGACTGTAATTTCAGTACTTATTATAATTTATATTATATTATAAAGTATACATTTACCCAACGAGCTAAATTAACCTACATTTTTAGAAATACCTACAGAAGCCTTCACGGTAGTAGAAGTACCAGCAAATCAGCAGGAGAGCGGTAAAAATAAATCCCCTGCAACGAAATGCATGACTTCTGGAACGTAAATGTGACTTTGTAAAGTGCATACGTTCAACAAGTGTAACCCTGAATACCTGAATACTACATACGACTGGATGTTGCTCGTCTGGCTGCTTTGGCCCACTAGGACGTTATTACTGTAACTGCTGTTGTCAGAAGCAACCTAGTGTCTCCAAAATGTAAACTTTTCAGAAAACTACAAACAAGTCTTTGTGTTTGTATATATATAGGTTTTTAGATATGTTTATTTGCCCAAGGGGCTTCTAAGTATATATTATATGTGGTTTACTTCATAAAATGAGGGAATCTGTCCTGTTATTGTCTCTCCAGATGAAGAGATGGCACATAGTGATGGAGGGATGTGGACGGAGGAGCGTTTGATGTCTGCAGACCAACCGTTCAGACAACTGCAGGTAAACTGTGAGAGGAGGAGAGCACAACAGTGTTTTACTCAAGTAGAAGTATTGATACTATTTGAGGTAAAAACAAACAAATGGTGGTGGTAAAATACAGCAATGCATTCAAACGTGTGTGTTAGTAAAAGTGAGCAAGAGTCAGCGAGGACACTCAGAGTTTCACTGCTGAGAAAAAAATCATCCGATTTTCATTCCTTAAGATCAGTTGAAGGAAAGGAATTAAGGAAGGAAGTATAGCAGGAGAGGAGCAAACACGGTATGAGGATTAGAGGTTAGTATGGGGATGCAGGTTTTTATTTTAATATACATACAAATACAATCAGATTGGAATCATGAGCTCTCTGTCAGTCAGCTGTGTTTCAATCAAGAACTGAAGGACAAGTATTTTCTCTCTCTGTTTCTCTCTCTTTCAAGCCTTCTCTTCAGTCTCCAGATGTGTCTCGGAGGAAGATACTTCAGACGCCAGGAGTTGCAGTTCCCTTCCCTCCCCTCAAGGTGGGGTTGTCTTCAGATGATTTACCAGCTAAACACTGTAGAGACACTGATGGCTGAGAAAATATAAAAACATCTCTCACAACACACAGTCAATACTGTTGTCCTCGTCCACCAGGTGTTGTCCCCGTCCACTAGGTGTTGTCCAGTAATAGGCAAGGCAAGGCAAGTTTATTTGTATGGCACATTTCAACAACAAGGTAATTCAAAGTGCTTCACATAAAACCATTAAAAGCATCAAAACATAAGGCAAAAGAAAAGGAGATTTAAAAACAATTAAAGAAATACTGTTGTCCCCGTCCACCAGGTGTTGTCCAGTAATACTGTTGTCCCCGTCCACCAGGTGTTGTCCAGTAATACTGTTGTCCCCATCCACCAGGTGTTGTCCCCGTCCACCAGGTGTTGTGCAGTAATACTGTTGTCCCCGTCCACCAGGTGTTGTCCCCGTCCACCAGGTGTTGTGCAGTAATACTGTTGTCCCCGTCCACCAGGTGTTGTCCCCGTCCACCAGGTGTTGTGCAGTAATACTGTTGTCCCCGTCCACCAGGTGTTGTCCAGTAATACTGTTGTCCCCATCCACCAGGTGTTGTCCCCGTCCACCAGGTGTTGTGCAGTAATACTGTTGTCCCCGTCCACCAGGTGTTGTCCCCGTCCACCAGGTGTTGTGCAGTAATACTGTTGTCCCCGTCCACCAGGTGTTGTCCCCGTCCACCAGGTGTTGTGCAGTAATACTGTTGTCCCCGTCCACCAGGTGTTGTCCAGTAATACTGTTGTCCCCATCCACCAGGTGTTGTCCCCGTCCACCAGGTGTTGTGCAGTAATACTGTTGTCCCCGTCCACCAGGTGTTGTCCCCGTCCACCAGGTGTTGTGCAGTAATACTGTTGTCCCCGTCCACCAGGTGTTGTCCCCGTCCACTAGGTGTTGTCCAGTAATACTGTTGTCCCCATCCACCAGGTGTTGTCCCCGTCCACCAGGTGTTGTGCAGTAATACTATTGTCCCCGTCCACCAGGTGTTGTCCCCGTCCACTAGGTGTTGTCCAGTAATACTGTTGTCCCCATCCACCAGGTGTTGTCCCCGTCCACCAGGTGTTGTGCAGTAATACTGTTGTCCCCGTCCACCAGGTGTTGTCCAGTAATACTGTTGACCCCGTCCACCAGGTGTTGTCCAGTAATACTGTTGTCTTCGTCCACCAGGTGTTGTGCAGTAATACTGTTGTCTTCGTCCACCAGGTGTTGTCCGATGGGGAGCCGTGTGTCCTGTTCCAGGCCAGGAAGCTGTCTCTCCGCTATGAGAAGCAGAAGCAGCTGGACCTGACAGAGAGAGCCTTTTCTCCTCAGAAACCTGTCGACACCAGCGAGTCTGTCTGCCGCCAGGACAAGGCCACGTACGTACACCTGTCTGTCTGAGTGACCCGACTGTCTACCTGTCTGTCTGATTTACACAAACCTTTAAAAGCATCAGAAAACATAAATGTCTGTCTGTCTTCACCAGGCTGGTCATGAGGTTTGGAGATGTGGAGGATTTGAGAGGCCTGTCCATCAGGTCAGTCATACAACATGTCTGACAATCACTCACAAAAACACAACTTCATATAATGTTCATCAAGACAAATATGCGATCAAATGTTCAGTAAAAGAGGCGGTCACACTGATAAGACAGATCTAACTTCTTCTTAATGTTACTCACCAAAATACATTTTGTCCCTAACAAATCAGTTGACTGCATTTCCTTCCTCATAAAACATTTGCAAAGCCATTTTTATTTTGAAACCATTTAAGACCTCCATTGTTTATATTCATGTCAGCTTGCCGTCTTCTTCTTTGTTGGTGCAGTGTTGCATTTCTTAGTGCATCACCACCTCCTGATGATCAGTGGAATAATGCGACACCATTGGCACAAAGGAAAAAGGGATCCTACTCATAACAAAACTGCTCACAGCGCTACCAGAGTTAAAAAGCTCCACATGGTATTTTAAGGCATAAAGGTCTATGCAAGCCATGCAAGCAGCTGAAACATTTACTGTAAAATTTGGACTGAAGGTCTCCTGTCGTGCCTCTGTTGTCAGACTGCAGCTGTCCAACACCTTCTACGAGTCTTCGGGTCAGTGGTGGTTCTCGGTGGACAGCGTCTCTCTGCTCTACAACACCTCTGAGGAGGCCGTGTTCAACGCCAGCGACGTGTACGCTCCGGCCTCCTCCTCCTACCACTGCCTCCACGTCAGCAGCCTGCAGCGCTACAGCGCCCTGCTGCTGCCCAGCACCGACCACGCCCGCCGCTGGAGCGTCACCTTCACCAACTTCCAGGTACCTGTCCAGCTTATTGCAGGTTTAAACTAAATTGACTGAAGCTTGGGGAAGTTTTATTTATTTATTTGCATGGAAATAGTTATTTTCCAGTACCACTTGACACTGACATAACATCTGCATTGATTGTTTGTTTGGATTTGAACTATGCTTACACACCCTGAATCCTAAGAGGATATATTTCACTGTATGCTGACGATAAACTTGAATTCTGAACCGACACATTATGAATTTGATCTTACAAATGTCCCTGTCTCCTCGTCAGATCCAGGCGTTCAACGTCACCTCCGGTACATTTTCTCCTGCAACCGTCTGCGCCACCTTCATGACGCCGGCCATCCTGATGGGCCTCATCACTTCCCTCATCCTGCTGCTGGTCCTGGCCTACGCCCTGCACATGGTCGTCCACCTGAAACACATCGAGCACGACGACGAACACAAGGCCGACGTCTACTTCCCCCAGAGCCCCGAACATCCCGAACATTGCTGTCTGGAAAACGACGCTGAGAAAAATATACTGTAGAGTAGCCAAGGGGATGATTAGAGACTTCAAAAAGAGACACTGACTGATGCTGACAACTGACACCAAACCTCCGGTGGGATGGTACACGTCACGCTCAGGATTAGATTTTTTAAATATACATTTTGTTGTGTTTTTTTTTTTTAAATATTCCTTTTAGTGAATTTCTGCATTTGTCTTTATAAAAAATGTAATAAAATATAAATTAAAATGCATGTTTTGTTTTATCTATATTTTTTTGTCGTGGCAATTTTTTGAACCCACTCTGACAATGAGGTACGAGACAAAATCTCTTACACACAAACAAAAGAGGTTAGTTTGTAATATGCACCCCGATGGGAACCTGTTCTCTCTTTAAACCTTGTCTTGGTCCTCCTCCTTTGGTCGGTGTTGCTTCTTTCAGTTAGTATCTTGCATGATTTTACTCGCAAAGCAAAGGTCAGCATCTTTTGATGACGTCCAACAACAACAACAATGCCTTAGTTTAGGCAATCAGGCCAAAATGAATTCAGTCAAAGGTTACACTGTACAGGATTCAGCATGATCAAACACAGGGGACGTTAACATGATTACATAAACATGACTTCACTCACAGCTGGAATAAAATAGAAACTGCCTAATAAACTGTTATTGTGAAAAGAAAAATTCATGAAACAGTCATAATATTGAGCTCAGCTTTTATTATGTACTATATTGTCTGCATTTATGCATAAGTATTTAAGAATATCAAGATAAAAAGTTTATTAAAAGTCACATGCACAGTAACAAGAGAAAAATAAAGCATGACTACTTATATCATATATGTATGGAATATAAATAAAAGTTAAAAAGATGGATGTAGAATTAATGTGTTAAAATTATGTTACGTTGAATAAGTATGTGGGTAGCAGTAATGTTTCACAGAAGTCAAGCTACTGGTCCACACTCCACTCCAGTAGGTGGCGGTAATGCGCCTCTAAACTGGTCAACCACCAGTAAACACCAACGAAGAAGATGATATTTCATAGAAGAAGAAGACGACTGGCACTGACTTGATGGGAGTATTTACAGATACCAACTTGTGTGACTATAATAAACTCCACATTATTTAAAGCAGGTTTATTCATTTTGAATTCAATTCTCTACTTTTGCCGGTTTTCTTCTTCGGTTTAGCATGTTGGCTATTTAGCGTAGCTAACTGTAGAGTAGTTCCACCACCAGGTGACGTCAGGAAGGTGACATATAAATAGGGAACCACGCGACTTACCGATAACGTCGCAGGCGTAGTTTAACGATTATAACTAGTGTGGGTTTTTTGCCTTTAGTGTCCTCTTCCTGCCGCCGCGGACTTCATGTTGAACCACCTATCCGCTGCCCTCGCACTGCTCCCTCGCCGCCTCCTGCTCGCCTCCTCACCGAGGACTCTGACCAGCCTCCTCGGCAGGATGGAGATGGCCCGCACCGCGGCGGTGAGGTGTCTCCCCGGGGAGCCCAAACTCACCATCTCCTTCCGCCTGGACGACGGCAGCCACAAGAACATGCTGCGGGACCAGGACGAGCCGCTGGGCAAGGTCCTGGTCCGGATCTCCAACGGCCTCGCCAAGGGCCAAGGCAAGAAGTCGAAGAAGAAGAGGAACAACAACAAGGGACCGCAGCCGGAGCCCGCCGTGGTGAAGCTGTACCACGAGGGTGAAGAGGTGTCCGACACGGTGCTGAACTCAGAGGCGTGGCGGGACGGATCCGTGCTTCACGTGGGAGACATTGAATACTCGATCCGGAGGAACGCGCCGACGTTCGTCACCGCGGAGCTCCCGGTGGCCCTGCTGGCCGGGTTCCCCGTCTGCCCCAACCTGGCGGTCGAGTTTGGACACCTCCAGGACTGCGAGTTCACGTGGTATAAAGAAAATACCCCAAACGCAAGGTAATTAATTACACTATAAAAACATACAGTGGCGTTTTTATATGTAAAAAAGAAGGTGGGACACCAACCACGAAAGATTGGCCAGGTCTTGTACACAAACTCGTACAGAAAGAGAGACAGGAATATGGAGAGACAGACAGACAGACAGACAGACAGCCAAAGAGAGAGAGACAGACAGACAGACACGTCCTCGACCAAGTACCATCTCCACCAAAAAGCAGACATGGAAAACCCTGTCATGTTTACTGTAACGTAGGAGTCGGTGTGACAAAGACACACATTTAGAGCTTGTGATTTGGGCTGCATGAAGAGAAGAAGGTTTTTAAAAAGTCATTTTTCTCTTTATTGTCACAGCCCTGAAGCTGCCGAAGAACTTCCACGTCAGGACGGCAGCTGGGCCGAGGTAGGATGTGGGAGAGTCCACGTCCCGTCCAATCAGGACATCGGCTTCAGGCTCAAGCTGCTCTGCACGCCTAAAGATGGAGGACGCAGTGGCCCGGCCAAGGAGCTGGTCTCTGTGGGGGCCGTAGAGGCCGGACCAGGCGTGTGCACGTTCGACAACCGCCACGCGTACACTGTCAGAGAGGCGGAGTGGCCGGCAGTGAGGGTGGTGACGTACAACATCCTGGCCGACGTCTACGCTCAGACAGAACTCTCTAAGACGGTGCTTTACCCGTACTGCGCGCCCTACGCCCTGCAGCTGGACTACAGGCAGAACCTGATCAAGAAGGAGCTGGCCGGATACAACGCTGACATCGTCTGTCTGCAGGAGGTCGACACGGGTAATTATGGCGGGAAATGACTCGTTGCTCAAGATGTTTGTCTCCATATTTTCTGTCATCGGGTGGATGTGCACATCTGCTCTCTGACTTTCCTCCTGTGCTATGGACTCTGTAGGGGTGTTTTCGGACAGTCTGACTCCAGCTCTGGACGCCTTCGGTCTGGATGGTGTTTTTAGGATCAAAGAGAAGCAGCATGAAGGACTGGCCACTTTCTACCGCAGGTCAGGTCTGCCAGCAACCACAGTCTGAAGAAAATGTTGCAGCCACATATGATGCACATGGGCACAGGCTGTCTAAAATGTTTAGATAGCTGTCCAACAGTACATATGAGTGTTCGTGCTACAAGTGAACTCAAATACTCAACTGTTCTGAGTATGAAAGACGTGTTGCAACATTTACACTTTCTTTTATATTCACAAACAATGAATGAATGAACAGCAAAATAGTGGATATTAAACTCTGTAATCCAGCTGGTGGCTGTATCACGGCAAATGTTAGCTTTTAAATATTTTATAAATTATTTAATTTCCCTTTCTACTCCTCAATTAACTGGACTGATCTTGTCTACAGCTGCAGGTCTAAATGTTGTTTGTCAGGTGTAGAACTAGTGTTATAGCTACTGAACAGCTCCCCCTGGTGGAGAATCCACAGTCTGACAGTAAAGGTCGGGTTATGTTTGATCGGAACAATTTCATTTCAATCAAAATGGTTTATTGTTCAAATCTGATTATCTCGCAGGTCAAACCCTCCACTGCTGTGATCACGCCGCTCTTTCCTCTCACAACCCAGGATGTATTGTAACCACAGTGTTTAGTTGATAATATATAAGTCAGGTTATAATTATAAACTCATTTTGTCTTGTTTAGGTCAAAGTTTCAGCTGCTGAGCCAGCATGACATCGTGCTGAGCGAGGCTCTGACCTCTGACCCCATCCATTCGACGCTGCTGGAGAGCGTTTCTGCTAACAGCGGTCTGAAGGGCAAGATACTGAAGCGGTCCACCGCCATGCAGGTACTGCTGTACTAACTCAGAACGACACGCATGTTTGCCTTTTTGTGACATTTAATTAATAAGTTAATCAAAAGAATAATAGACAAAAATAATAATAACAAAAATAATCAGGGTTTACACAGACTGTATGTAAGAAGTTTTTTTTAGCAAGCAAAACTGTTAAAATTAACTTTAATGAAATGAAAACACACCGTGAAATGATTTAAGTTCTAAGACGAAAACACAGACAACCCCCAGACCGGACAACGTTGTGGTAACGACCTGGCAATCACAGTAAGCCCCGCCCTAAAGCATCCCCTGCTTTATGGTCTGTTTGACTCTAAATGGACCATAATGTACTAAATGAACATCATGCTGTAATGAAGAAGACTTGAAACGAGAGATTGAGACCATAAACTCATGTTTACAATGTTTACTGAGGTAATAAATCAAGAGAGAAGTAGAGTCATTTTCTCATTGACTTCTATACAACCAGAGGAGTCGCCCCCTGCTGGACATGAGAGAGAATGCAGGTTTAAGGCACTTCCGCATTTGCTTCACTTTTCAGACCTGGAGGTTACCGTCTGGGTTTACTACGCTGGGGACACGCTTTGTGAATCTGCGTTGTGACTCTTGTGTTTCCTGACTTGTTTCTCTGCAGGTCAGTGTGCTCGAGGACCTGAAGAAACCAGGCAGGAAGGTCTGCGTGGCCAACACTCACCTGTACTGGCACCCGAAAGGTAGAGCGCCTCATTCCTCTGTGAACACACCTGAGTCACTGATGTCAGAGAGCAGAGGGACGACTTGTACCCTTTAATTAATCTGTGCAAGGACACATTTCTAAACGACTGAATTGATATTTTTTATTTTTTTTGAAGGAGGGAATGTTCGTTTGGTCCAGATGGGCGTGGCTCTGCGACACCTGAGTCACGTGATCAACGAGGTCGCACCTGGAGCCCCTCTGCTCTTTTGCGGTGACTTTAACTCCTCTCCTAACTCAGGTAACTCAAGCTCACAGCACCACCTGTCTCCACCAGTATTCACTTTGCCTTAACTTCAGTTGAGGCTCATACGACTATTGACAATATTCGACTTGATGCATTCTGTGTTTGAGTCATTTGTTCGTCTTCCTCTTCCTGTCTGCAGGTGTGTTCCAGCTGCTCAGTGAGACGGCGGTTCCTCTGCAGCATGCAGACTGGAGCAGCTCTGGTCCAGAGGAGTCCTGCAGGATGGAGCTGCTCTCTACTTTTCCCCCTCTGCTGAGCGCCTGCAGCCAGCCGGCCTACACCAACTACGTGAGAGGATTTCACGGCTGCCTGGACTACATCTTCATACAGCCAGACAGCATGCAGGTACTGGTACTGGTACTGGTGTACTGGTAATTTGGTCTGAAAAAAATCAATCTTAAATCAAAGGGCCACTAATGCACCATGGGTAATTGTTTTACGCAGGCAATAGAGTTCATCGTCCATGTGATAGTTCTGTGGTTCCCATGATTTATTGAGCAAAAAGTGTGTGTGTGTGTGTGTGTGTGTGTGTGTCCAGGTGGAGCAGGTGATCCCTCTGCCCACCCACCAGGAGGTCACCACCTACGAGGCTCTTCCCAGCGTCGCTCATCCCTCCGATCACATCGCTCTGATCTGTGACCTGCGCTGGAACCCCTGACCTCTGACCTTTAACCTCAAACCACCTCCTGGACAAAAGAAAATGGAGAACCGGGTCACCAGTCGCTCCTTCAAACACATACTTACTTTGGATTTTCTTTAAATTTGAATGAAGTCTCAGCATAAAAAAACCTGCAGGTTAACTGGAGATCGATGAAAATTACAATACGACATTTACTGTTGTGATGAAACCCATATTGTATTATTTAAAGTACAATAATTAAGGAATTATAATCACTGATATTCAGTGTTGGGGCTGTTAATGGAAAAAGTGATGAATTGCAAATAATAATTTTCCCTTTTAAAGTAATACTTATTTGTGTGGTACTCCTGACAAACTAAGTCGCCGTACTGCATCATTTTAGGTCGATAATTGTTGTTAATCACAGATCTTATTAGCTCCTCCTCACCCTCTGAAACAGCTGTTTAAACACATTTTAGTTCACATGGACTTTTATTGGCTCAACTACTGAATAATGAAAAATAGAATATTAATATTTTAACAAAGGTATTTATTGCTATTATTTGGCCAAACAAGTTGCTCAGTGGTTCTTTAAGTCTTGAATAAATTGATAAAGTTTGAGTTTACAGCATGAATCTGATTCCTGGCTCATTCTTGAGTGCTCTGTTTTATTGTTATATTTTATAGCAACATTCAAAGGCAGCACAGGATGAGGGGAACGTCTCTATGAAGGTGTTCTCATTTCTTTTGACTGTTTTGGTCAATTTAAAAGCGCCTTGTGGAACAATATATTCACTTCTCATAATCCTAAAAACATTTTTCAGTAGTAAGTTGGAATAAAATTTGTGATCAAGTCAAAATCTAATTTTTATATATGTATATTTTTTATGTCATTCACAAACTCAACGAATAAATATTTTTTAAATAAAGATATGGATCGAGGAAAGTAGGTAAACAAGCTGTCAGCAGTCAAATGTGGACGCAGTGAATCCGCCTTCCATCGCCACGCTGTTTTTCTGTGATTGGCCAGAAGTCGTGAAGAGGCGGGACCGGAGTGTTTGGGACATACCATTGTGTCCTGCGCTAGGGGGCTTGTTGAAACGTTTAAATAAAGGTTACGGGATAAGTGGGATAGTCATGGTGATTTGGCATATTTTCAGTCAATATAAATAAGAATATAACACATCTAACGTTGGTTTTGTATAGTTTTGGAAGATTTGCGTTTTTCATTTAAGGCTCCAGTTAATTTATACACCCCGTGTCAGTGACAGCGCCGAGAGGCAGACCATCAAGGTAGCCAAAGTCAGCTAGACAGACCGGAAACTGGGTGATGTGGCCTTTTAAAGTAAAATCAACTTAAACTTGTTTCCTAAAGATTACTTATATTTAAATAAATGTAATAATTTAGTGTAGATATGGCATACAAATGAAAACGAAATTATCATATGGACTATGCCAGCTCTTCTTGGTACTCTGGCCTGACCAAGACAAATCAGGCGAGGTTACAGATTATGCAGAACAAAATCATACGTTTCCTCCTTAATGCTCATCCTAGGACACACATAGGTCCTACTCAATTCAGACAGGTCAATATGCTGCCCATGAATCTTAGAGTTCAACAACTCAAACTCAACCATATGTTCAACATTGTCAATAACCAGGCCCCTGAATATTTATCAGGTTCATTTAAACTAAATTCTTCCAACCATAATACTAGGTCCAGCACCTTGTCCTTCGTCATTCCACATGTAAAGTCCTTCGGATCTACTTCTTTTGAGTTCACGGGTGCAAAGCTGTGGAACAGCCTCCCTAGTCACATCAAGGCCAGCGATTCTAAACCGGTTTTTAAAATCAGGGTTAAGCAATTTTTTTACTATGAAATGGCCCTTCAAGATAACAACCAATTTATTTATTATTAGTATAATTTTTTTTCATTTTTATTAAGTCGTCATGTTTGTCTGTGTTTTTTCCCATCTGTGGGCCACAATGGAAACAAGTGTTTTTCGCTTTTTTGTGTCACCCTGTATTTTTTAATGTATTTATTTGTATTTTTATATTTATACATGTATTTACATTGTTTTATACAAATAAATCAAATCAAAAAAAAAAAAGAAAAAAATCGCCTCTAAAGATCGGAATTCAGTCTTGGATGTGTTGCTGTTATTGTATACAAATCAGCAACGTTTTCTCAAAGTTACACTTGTTGTTTTTCTACTTTTTAATAAACTTAACACTGTGTAGAATAGGTTTATTTCATATTCCCACGTTTTGTTGTCTCTGGGTAAAAATAATTGTCTTTAATTGCAATTAGACATTTCTGGATTTTTGAATTTTTACTTTCTAGCAGTGGGTACCAACTTGCAAATCTTTTGTCTAAGCCAAAATAAAAACAGTGCCTCACATTGCAATATGTCTCTCGATTAAGAAATTAGTTCAAAACGACTACCTAAACATAGTGCTTTTATTTTTAAACCATTTACCGGATGTTTGACATGTCCCGCTATCTCACTTGACGATTGATCCGCTCGACAGGAAGCGAAACAGGAGAATCAGGATTTAAACGATCTTACGTGTCATTCCAACAGTTTCAGTCATTCAGAAATCGACTTGGAGACTTTTGCTCTCACAAAAACTCTCGTAAGTAGTTTTCACTCTCTTTATTCACTCTCACACAGACTGAAGACAGCAGTTGGCTGCTATCTACCTGTTGTTAAACGCTGTTTATTCAGTAATGTATCTAACGTTAGCTCAACTAAGCTAACAGCTGTTAGCTACAATCACGGGAGACGAGCACAGTCTGTTTTATCTCTTGGCTCATAAGCTACACAATACTTACAGTTTATTCATAAATGATCGTAAATATTAATATATATATAGTAGCTACGGTAGTTGCTTTAATCTGTGTGCCCTCGTTTTAGCTCCTCTTTATTCTGTTTGTTTTGTTGATACTTTACTAAAACTAAAAGAACACGAGCCAGACTTCCTTAAAGAACGCATACATTAATGGTTTCTCTCTCTCATGGGATCATCATGTTGATACTTTATGAATGAATCTTTAAAACGCTGCTCTGAGAAATAAGCAAATGTTTTTGTTCAACTAACTTTAGTCAGACTACACTTCTTATTTTAGGATTTGTTGCTTTATATAACTGTAAATGTATTATCTTTTGGGTTTCGGTCAAACAAAAAACATTCAAACACATCAGCTTGAGCTCTGAGAAATAGTGATAAACATGTTAATTTCTTTCTGAAGTGTTAATTGGTTTTATTAATCAACAATATAGACAGTTGTAGTTAAAAGGGAGAATTTCCAACATGCAATATTTATCTTATGACTCAAACAAGAATGCAATCTGACAAGTGTTTAGGTCTTCTCAGTAGCGCCCCTCTGAGGTCCAAATATGAACTTTGTCTTTAATGTTTTGAAGGTTGACAGATCAGAGGAAAAACCTAAATAAATAACTGGAGAAATCCCCAGTTTGTGCCTCTCATGTATCACTATTACATTTGTGTCACAGGTGCTAACGCCACAAGCATGAAGGCTCTGATCCTGGTCGGGGGTTACGGGACCCGGCTGCGACCGCTCACGCTGAGCGTCCCCAAACCGCTGGTGGAGTTCTGCAACAAACCCATCCTGCTGCACCAGGTGGAGGCACTGGTCAAGGTACGGAGGAGAGTCCTGTTCATGGGATCCCATGTTTTAAAATCCACCACACCAACTTTACTGCTGAGGTTGAAGGTCTCTCTCTCTCTTTGTGTGTGCACAGGCCGGCGTGGACCATGTGATTCTGGCGGTGAGCTACATGTCGGATCTGCTGGAGAGAGAGATGAGAGTCCAGGAGGAGAGAGTACGTACCACCAACCGTCTCGCTCTGACACACGGTTCCAGCTGTGATGCACATCAGCAGCAGAAGGATCAATTCACACAAATCACCAAAAACACTCATCCACAGTTTATGTTTATTCTCTTGAGGTTTGATCTCTGCTGCCACCGCATTACATGGAGACAGATGCTTTGACAGACTCCAAAAAAATCGAATCCATGCTGCTTTAATTTAGTGAAAGTGATGATGAGATAACCGGTTACGTCACCATAAAGCGACATAATCTCTCCCTCTCCCATTTTATTTTGAAGGCCAGAGGGAAGCCGTAATGTTACCATGAACACATCTTAACTGTTTTCATCCATGTGCACAGATTTGTCTTTCTTCAGCCGTTTTACCTTTTGATATAAAATATTGTCTAATAAAAAAGAACCGGTTGGATATATTTTATAAACTAATTCAATCTTAAGTCAAAGTTTGTCATGCTTTGTAGTTTACTGATGCAACAATTCATCAATGAATGAATCAGTTGATCATTAGTGACTTTGATTATTAGTGACAGCTTGTTAATGAACATTCTGAGTGTTGTTTGGCTGAATGTTTCACTGTCTTCTCTTCAGCTTGGGATTCGTATCTCTCTGTCTCATGAGAAGGAGCCTCTGGGAACGGGTGAGTTTCTCTTCACCACAGACAGGAAACTGTCTCAGTCTGCCCCACAACAATGTACATTTAAAAAGTAGACAGTGGTTGGAATAGTGAGTCTGGATAAAATAATATAAGGTGGCTAAAAAAAGGCAACCAAAAGCTGATGCCAGGCGACCACTTTAAAAAGTTAGTGTTGAGCCCTTTGAAGTGTCTTCATATAGTGTCTTGTAGTTTAAGATCCGTCCGACTGATCGTTTGATATAATTTATGAACGTCTTTGTGTGTGTGTGTGTGTGTGTGTGTGTGTGTGTGTGTGTGTGTGTGTAGCGGGTCCTCTGGCGTTGGCTCGAGAGCTGCTGAACGTCGACAACGAGCCGTTCTTCGTCCTGAACTCGGACGTCATCTGTGATTTTCCGTTCAAAGATCTGCTGCAGTTTCACGACAACCACGGCAAAGAGGGAACCATCGTGGTGGGTTTTTAAATGTATTTATTTTTGGGGATCATTTTTGCCTTCATTTGACAATTAACAGTGAAGCTTCTCGCAATACGTTTACATTTATTTAGTCTTAAGTTGAAACTGTGGATCAATGGTTTACTGCCATCTAGTGGATTGTCCTGTACTGAAGATAAAGCATTTAGATTCAAGGACAGCATTTGGATGCAAGAGAACAAATATTTGACTTACTGGTAATTTCAGCACATTTGAATAAAACTTAGATTTGATTTTAGTTTTGGGTCAGTTTTCATGTTTTTGTTTTAAATTCTGTTTTTGTTTCTGCTCTAGTTTCACTTCAGAGAATAATGTTAATGTGTGTGTGAAGGTAACGCGGGTGGAGGAGCCCTCTAAATACGGCGTGGTGGTGTTTGAGGCGGACAGCGGCAGAATACACCGCTTCGTTGAGAAACCGCAGGTCTTCGTCTCCAACAAGATCAACGCTGGCATTTACATCTTCAATCCCAGCATGCTCAGCAGGATCCAGGTCTCTCACACACACACACGCGCACACACACACACACACACCATCTTTCGGGAATACTTTGGTGTTGATATGCTCTACTGGCATTTAATTCTGTGTGTGTGTGTGTGTGTGCTCGCAGCTGAGACCCACATCCATAGAGAAAGAGATATTTCCTGTCATGGCAGAGGAGGGACATCTGTACACCATGGAGCTACAAGGTAACGATACTACTGCTGCAGTACTACAACACAGATCTATAATACACACTTATTTATGCTAAGCTAAGTTAGCCAGCTGCTGGCAATAGTCTCATCTTTAATGTACAAACATGAAACTCCTCAACTAACTTTGGCAAGGAAGCAAATAATAAACAACAAATTCTTTTTTTTTCTTCTTTTTTCTTTTTGTCTTTTCCTTTATTTAACTTTTTAGCATTTCATTTTAACATCTTTATCCAAAAATATGGATGATACAAAAAACTTAAAAGGCAATAATTCTATGCATATATACATATACATGTACGCATATATACATAAACAGTATTTACGTACACATCCTGTGTACCAGTACCCTGTTCCCTTTCATCTAAGCCAGAATCATTTGCCGTACTTTAAGTTTTGCTTGGGACGTTATTGTCTTTTCCTTTATTGCTCTGTTATCATCGTGTTCTCAGGGATTTTACTTTCACGGTAACGTGATGAATATTTTGTGGGAAGTTGACCTGCGTGCTCGCTCTGGTCTCACAGCTCACAGCTCTCCCAGACGTAAGTGTTTCTTCTTCACACCCAAACTCGCGTAGTTCTGGAGTTTGTAGAGAAGCACCGATGCTAAACAAAAACACACTGAAACCCGATTAAGACCGTTTATTCGAGCTTTACCCCCCAGCTGGCTGGACTCTGTAGTGTTCAGATGGAGATAATAGCAGATCAGTGGAGGGAATCTGGACTCTTCTCTAGATCTTCATCCCTCTCGGGGGGCGATCAGCTGAAGCAGTGGAAACATCTAGAAGTTAACCCCCCCCCCCTTCCTGTATGTAGTCCAGTGCACATGATGATGATGATGATGAAGCAGTTCTTCCTGGAGTTTTCTGTTCCTTTTTAAAGCTGGCTTCAAATTTAATCTGGAGTCAAATAGTTAAGCTCAGATTCAGCTACGTGACGACAAACACTTTGACTTCTCATGACGTGTTTACTGATTTTCAGATCAAGAGACTTTTCCTCTTTTCAACTCGCAGGTGTAGAGGAACATTAAATGTGGAGTGTTTGATTCTCACGATAAAGATGTTCACACCAATGAAATAAAGTCAGTAAAAGAAGCACAGAGACACATTTAACTCAACTTTAATTGTTTTGTTTTGTGTTTTTGCTGGCTTGTTATTCGTTTGAGCTCATTGTTTACATTTTTTTATTGTACAAAGTACAGCCTGAGGATTTAGATTGATTGTCTGGGGCAGCTGTTTAATTTCAGTTTCTTTCAGAGAGAGATCATTGCATTTCAAAGCAGTTGTGAGCAGGAAACACAATAAAAACTCGTACGTATGTAAATATTACTTGATAGAAAATGAATAAACTCCAGTACGGTCCATTTAAAGACGGCTTTGTTGTCAGCGGAGGTCAGTTCATGACGAGCTTGTGCTTCAGCATCTCAAGGAAGCTTCTGCTTCGGTGTCCTTGTTTCCACGATAACCAGCTTCTCCCACTGTCTGTGTCTCTGTGTTTTATTTGTTCGTCGATCTGCTGTCTGCAGGGTTCTGGATGGACATCGGTCAGCCTAAAGACTTCCTGACGGGGATGTGTATGTACCTTCAGTCGCTGCGACAACACGCCCCCGAGAGGCTGCGCACGGGGCCTGGATTCCTCGGCAACGTTCTGGTGGTGAGTCGGCTCGTTGGCGTTTCTATGTAGAAATAAACACCGTGCCCGATGATAACCCTCCTTCCTCGCTTCTCCCTCTGCAGGACCCGACGGCGCAGATCGGGGAGAACTGCACCATCGGCCCGAACGTCACCATCGGTGCCGGCGTGGTCGTGGAGGACGGCGTGAGGATCAAACGCTGCACGGTGCTGAAGGCAGCGCGGGTTCGATCGCACTCCTGGCTGGAGAGCTGCATCGTGGGCTGGAGCTCCTCTGTGGGCCAGTGGGTGAGTGAAGAGCACAGAGGGCGTCAACCCGGTTCTGAAAAGTAAAACCAATGCGGAAGTGTCTTAAACCTGCATTCTCTCTAATGACCATCGGGGGGCGACTCCTCTGATTGTATAGAAGTCGATGAGACAATGACTCTACTTCTCTCTTGATTTATTACCTCAGTAAACATGAGTTTATGTTCTCAATCTCCAGTTTAAGTTTTCTTCAATACAGCATGATGTTCATTTCGTACATTATGGTCCATTTAGAGTCAAACAGACCATGAAGCAGGGTATGCTTTAGGGCGGGGCTTACTGTGATTGACAGGTTGCTACCACTACCAGAGCCGTATACATTGTCTCTACGTCACTCCTACGCAGTCCAAATATGGTCACTTCCGTTCACTGGTTGCTTTGTTCTCGCTCTCGTGTCATATTGGCTGTTTACTGTTGATCCTTTTCATGATTGCTATTTGCTGTGATGATGATGATTTCTGGGTCAATCTGTGTCGTCAGGTCCGCATGGAGAACGTGACGGTGCTGGGGGAGGATGTGATCGTGAACGACGAGCTTTACCTGAACGGTGCCAACGTGTTGCCTCACAAATCCATCAACGAGTCGGTCCAAGAGCCACGAATCATCATGTAGCAGCGGACAGAGGAGGAAAAAACCCAACGCCTTTTTATACAGACTCGACTAAATACCCAAACTGTGCCAGAAGAGAGAGAGAGAGAGAGAGATTAACAGACGAGTGGAGTTTTTTAAAGTTAATTTGGACTTGTTTTTAGCCCTGCTGAGCTGCATCAAGCCATCAATCAGAAACAATGGCGTAAGCAAAAAAGCTGTCAAAATGCAGCCCGGCCCGTCAGGAAGGTTTAGATTTGTTTCAACGTCTGTCAGAGCTGCAGGTAACAACATCGAACGCTAAAGTCCTGAACGTGGTGGATGATAAATATCTCCTGTGAACACTATTTCAAAAGAGAGGCAAAGTCCCTCGGGGGGAAAAACCTGTATGCTAGTCAACGATGATATGATATATATAATTGTGCTATAAGTAACGCATATGATGTTTGTCGATTTAAAATAGACTGTTGCACATCAAGAAAGTTAGTTAATATGAAGCCTGATCAGTGGGCGATACAGAGCAATATGAACACTGCTGTTATGATTCACTATGCATTTACATTTCCTGCACAGCTACAGAAAACAGGCACTGAAGGATCGTAATGCTGCAGAGACTGGAATCATGACTGACACTGAGATTTCTGATCTGATCTGCAGTATAAGTTATAGCTAGTAAAGGTTAAAGTTTCATTACTTAATAGATTTTTGGCCAGTTGGGGGGTGGGCAGCAGAACAAACGTGGTTCAACAAAGTTGATTATTATCTGATTTGAGTTGTTTGTGTCCACTAGATGAATGTAGTTTGATCGGTTTCTATGTAAAGATATTGATTAGTGCCGCGTTAATGAGTTGTAGAGCAGGTGTCTCGTCTTGGTGAACTCGACAGGTACAAACCTGTTTCTATTCTTTTGATCTGTTCTTCTGCGCTTCAATGATGAGCTCGTCACTGCTCCTTAAAAAGTGAAGAAAATCTAACTGCAGTTGATCAAGTATATTTACAGATGTTTCCGTCATATTCTACTTGTTTTACGTTGATGTTTAAGAGTTTCTTTAACGCCCCCTGAAGACCTTTTAGTTTTTGCTGACCTCCAGTGGTTTAACTCATCACTTTGCTGGGATGATGTACAGGTGTACTCCGGGACGCTGTGACATCACTAATGGGTGTGGCTACAGGTGCAACAGAAGTGAAACAAGCGCGAAACTTTCCACTACAGAACAAAACACGTTTGTCATGACACAAGGTGAATTTATTTTTTCTGTTTCATTCTTACATTACCTCAATATCTGTTAGAAGTTTGATGAATCTCAATCTTTAAATTGCTGACTACTCATTCATTAAACACCAGGAAACTAAATTGTTGGGATGAAAGATGGAGAAGACAACTTTGCTGTTCTTAGATCGTAAAGGTGGCGCTCGAGTTAAGTTGATGGTTGTTCCCTAAATCTGTATGGTGGCCACTTCAGACTCTGCTCATCTTTCATCAGTCGAAGCTGTACTTTCTCATCTGCAGTTAGCTACAGCTAGCATGTTAACATGCTAATCTTATGATTTAGCTTGTTAGCATGCTAACATCTTCCGCCACAAAGACCCAAGAGTTTAATTCCTGAACCTCGTGCGTCCTCTTTTGTGGTCCATGCGTCCATGTTTTTGTCACGTCAGCAGCTGATCAATGGTGTTTAGAACATGTTAGGACTTTGACTGTGTCTGACTGAATGAAGTCAATTCTTGTAATGAAGCCTTTTTAAAAAACAAATTGAATAATATAATCTAATGACCACATTCACGTGTCGCCTCATCTCTTTTGTTTTGTCTTGAAGTGTCACTTCCCGCCATTGCACACAAGATCAGTTTAAATTGCATTGCTATGTGATATTTAGAAAAAGGGATGTCTCCTCTCCAGAGTGGGGGACAGACTGGAAATACTGTCAGCTTAAGCCCCCTGGTCTCTTTTGTAAACATGTATATGAATGAATTTTATTTATAGAGCGCTTTTCACAGACATAACATCACAAAGTGCTTAACAGAGCAGACATTTAAAAGCATAAAAAACACAATGTGACCCTAGGGTCAATAAATTACATACACAGAAAAATAAAAAATAATAAAATAAATAATAAAAAATAAAATAAAAATGTAAAACATATTTTAAGAGCAGGTCCAGGACATTTTTACTCAAACGGCAGTCTAAAAAGGTGGGTTTTGAGCAGAGTTGCAGGCAGAGCATTCCAGAGCCTCGGGGCCACTGCCTCAAAGGCTCGGTCACCACGGCTCTTAAATCCTGTGCGTGGGACAGAAGACCGAGAGCGTTTGACCTGAGAGTGCGGGCGGGTGAATAGGGGCGAAGGAGATCAGCTACATAAGCCGGAGCCTGACCGTGAAGTGCTCTGTAAGTGATGGTGAAAGTGAATCCACTGATCAGCCACAAACATGACAGAACCTTCATTCTAAGAAACTCACTGAAGTGAGAATCCATGACACAGTATCAGAGGGGCTTTCTTCAACAGGAGTACCTGTTTGAATGAAGGATTAACAGAAAGATATAGTGGATGTATTTAATGAAACCATGCAAAAAGCTTTAATTGTGTAATCCTATAAAACTGTCACCTCTGAGTTGTATTGACGCTGAAGTACAGAAACAAACATCCAGTCATTTATTGACTCAACGTTACAGAACGTTAACACTTTCAGCGCCGTGCTGTTTGCTGGCGTGTTAGGGTGTTCGGGTACGACCGGATGGAGGATGATGGGGGATATACTCTCACCAAACTCCCGTCGTGTAAACCAGCATATCTGACCTGTAACATTGGATTCAGAATAGATTTGGTCCGTTCGCACTTTTCGTAATTTGACTTCGTATGTTTGGTGCAACTTTGTTAACATTACTTATTTACTGAGAGTTAAGTACAGTACAACTTGGAGAGCTTTGATAGGAGGGATATTTTGAAATATAGTATTTATAATCATACAGTTGTAAAATAATTAACTGACGATGTAGAATGTTGGGATTTACTCTACCAGCATTACATCTGGACCATGGCCTGCTGATACCGTAATGGCTTCTGGACTGATGCTGACGGTGAGCGTTTGAACTGTCGGGGAGAGACGGTCGCGTCTCCTAAGTCCTGCATGGTGACATGTCGCTGTGTTGGGCTGCCGTTTCAATGGTGTCGATAGTGGGCGGCCAGTCTTCAAATCATGGTCTCCTAATCCCTGTTGGGCCTGCCTGGCTTTTCCTGACTCTGTACGGCTCTGCCCGGATCACTTTATTCCTCTTTTAGACCTGCCTGGCTCTGTGAAGTCCCATTGGTCCAGCTAGCTTTGTTGAACCTCTACGGACTGCCTGGCTCTGTTTAACACCACTCTGGTTGGCCCACTTTGGCCCTACTCAACTGTGGTCTACGTTCTTCTGAACTTCACACTAAAAAGCTGCAGAATGGAGGAGGTGGAGGAATCCCTGACGTTCCTATTGGCTAAGGATTCTTTTCAGGCTCACTCTGATTGGCTGGCCGAGCGTGAGCAGGGAATCCCTCAGGGGTCTCTGTGTCTTTGTCTCAGATTAAAAACATAAACAGTCCAGTCAGGCCTCGCTGCACCAGGTAGTCCTCCAGTCTGCTGAGGACCAGGACTATATTCACATCCTGGTCTGCTGCAGAAAGCCAGCTGTGCAGCTGCTGTTTTTGAAAGAATCTGCCTGATTGACTACAGCTGTAACAGAGGAGGAACCTAATATTTAGCAAAGCAGGGTGATTTCACTGCTCAGCAGAGTCAAATAGAGAAAGCAGAGGTGAATGAGGGAAGCTGCTGTTTAACTGTATACAGCAGAAAGTGTTGGAGCAAAATCAGGAGTTAAAGAAACCATCTGAGTTCAGGTTGCAGAGGGTGGAGAAGGAGAGCCGGCAACCGGACGAATCAGGAGGGAAGAGGGGAGGAAAAAAGACAACAGAAAAGGAAACGCAGAAGTCCACAGCTGAGGAAGACAAAAGGTGAGTTTTGTTGAGATTCTATGAAGAAAGAAAAGAGTTGGAATTGTGAAATCAAGTTGGAAAGAGGAAAATGATTTTGCAGTGAGCGTTAAAAGTAAAGAAGTGAGCTGATGTTTCTCTGCAGGAATGAGGTGAAAGTCTACACAGTTCAATTGCAGTGGGCTGTGGAGAGCCGGCGGAGCAGAGCGGCGGCGGGAGCGATTGTGGGCGGGGAGAGAGGAAGTGTGGTCGACAGGAGAGGAATTTAAGCCCCATTGTTCTGGAAGAGCAGCGGCAGAGAGAGCCGAGGGGTCGAACCGCCGACGGACGCTGGACAACATGGACGTGAGCTCAGCCATGGAGAAGGTAGGACGGAAACACTGACATCTACACAGATGAAATATGTCACGTATACTTCCAGATGAACAACAACAGTGAGCAGGTCAAGGGTCAGAGGGTCAGTTCGGCTGAAGTGATGGACATCGTCTGTTGATGGAGCAACTCTTTACTGAGTTCAAGTGAACTTGCGTTTTACTGCATTTCACACAATTGCGTTCATGACGATTCATTTCTGTTTGAGAGCTGGTTTATTTTGTCACGGCAAATTGAGTGAGGTATACGTCCGGCCAACATCATTTTCAATCAAGCATCGTCCTTAGAGGCCACAAGTCAAGGATAGGAACTGGCTGTCAGGCTCAAAGATGGCGCCCTCTTAAGTGCAGTTTTAAAAACTTTAAAAAAAAAAGCTTTCGCTTTATATGGCACAGACATGATCAGCCAGAAACAATGACGCCACAAAATGATTTACTCAACAAGTAATCGGTGGAAATTGATGAGATGATATTTGTTGGAGGTAATTTGTCCAAAGAGACGATTGCTGGAGGAAAAAGGAGCAACAGTTACCGGCCAAAAAAGTCTGTTTGAGCGATGTGAAGATGGCAGCACTCGATGGATTGCTCGGCCCTAAAAAAGAAGTTGACCTCATGCTGATTTTTTTATTTCATGTTGGTTATTTGACCTGTTATAGACAAAGCAGTTATATCTCTTTGATCACACCCGATCCCTTTCAAACAGCTGGAGATTTGTAATTCAGTCAGTGAAGGTAATCCACGAACACGAGGACCTGATCCCTATCCCCCCCCCCCCCGGCTGTGCCGTGTACAGTTATTCTCCCACAGATCCCTCCTGTAAATCATCCTCTGGTTGTTCGTCCAGAGGTTACATCAGTCTGAGTCATATAACCTGACGGATCAGTGTCACCTGTCGGGGGTTTGATCCCCCCCCCCCCCAACCCCTTCTTTGCATACAGGAGCTGGAAAAACAGCCATCACCAGGGTGAAAATAACCTCTAACACACACACACACACACACGCGCACACACACACACACACACACACAAACACACACACACAATGGATATCAGGATAGTGGGGAGGTATCGCTGTAACCAAAATACTAAACAAGAACTCTCAGACAAGAAAACAACCAATAGACTCGCAACTAACAATGTTTTTCATAATCCAGTCAATGCCAGAAAAAAACAGTAAAAAATGCCTGAAACAGTTTCCAGAGAGCCAAAGGCGACGTCATCAAATTGTTTTGTTTGACCAACAGTCCAAACTACAAAAGAAATATTGAATTTATGAAAAGATAAGACTGAGAAAAGAAGTAATTCCTCACAAATGGCAAGCTGGAACTGGGAAATGGTTGACTTTTTTTTTTTTTTGAAGGATTCATTCATTAGTAAAATTGTTATCGTCCTCATCATCCTCATTATCATTATCATAATCATCCTTATTATCATTATCATTATCATTATTATGGTTCAGTTTCATTTCCAGACAGTTTGTGAGGAAACATCTATTTCGGAAACAATCCAATCAAACTGTCCTCTCCCTGATGTGCTGTTTGTTAACACTTTTTAAGAGTGATAACGAAATGGTGCTCTCGTCTATGAATTCCAGCTCATTCGTGGCATATTGTCTAGTTTTGTTTTAAATGGAGAACAGGAAATATCCAGGATGCCAAGTGACAAAGTTTTGGAGGTTAAAGAGGCTCAGCTCGCCGCCTCTTTGACCTCCAGCTTCTTATCTCTCAGCGTTTCCTGCAGTTTAAATGAACCGTCGCATAGCTGGCATGTTTAGAATTACTCAGCGAGGCTCAGTCCGGTCCACCGACGACATACTCGCCTTATCTGACTCCCTAAATATAGAGCTGCCCCACGTTTCCCACTTTCTGAAAAAATGATGCATTTCTAGTGTGGCTCACATGTTTCATTTGGCAGACGTTTTCATTCAGAGCAGCGAAACGTTCTGTACTGTCAAGTATTCGTGGTTAAGATGACTCCGTCAGTCCGAGTGAAGGTTGTCAGCGACCACATGACAACAGAGATGTTGTGATGAAGTAAAACGCTTCAAATCATTCATTCGCTCAGATTTCCATCACGAAAAACAGTTCCTTTACCATTCTGTAGTTCTATAAGGATTCATTTGTGGTTGCAAATTAAGACGTTTTTGCAACCACAAAGTAATAAAAGCAGTTCAGCGTGACCCGTTCACCACAGCACGACCTGCATCATGAGTGCTGTGTCGTTTCTGGTCACAGGATGAGTAACGGGCTTATTTCTTGCTTGTTTGGAGGAACGTTTGAGTCACGTCTGCTCTCACTGTGACTCCCACCAGAGTCAGAGTGAGTGGACGCGCTGACAAGAACACCGTGAAACAAACTGTTTTCAAATTGCATTTAAAGGGTCGTGTCTGGCTTTTCTGCAGGAAGAAGAAAATGACATGAAAACAGTGAAAAATGAGCCAAAGATGTAAAGCTCATCACCAACAACCGCAGATGTTTCGTGGAATGTTCCTTTAAACCAAGTTCAGATATGAGTTTTCGTACCACTGCTGGTGGTGTCAGCTCAGTGACATAATAATGAACACACACACACACACACACACTCACTCTGTCAGTCAGTGTATTCCAGAGGGATGTAATGAAGTCTTGTTCTTCTTCAGCTGTTTCTGTTGCAGCTGTGACCTTTTCAACAGATCAACGGCCTCTTCACCGTCTCACACACTCTCCTCACACCTCTTATCGCACTCATCTGTGCTCTCTAATGACTGCTGTGGTCTGTGTCTGTTTTTGCTGGTGCGAGTTCCAATAAAGGGAAATATATGTACGTTTCGGGCCTGCAACGTATCCTCACGTTTGTTTGATGTCTTATGAATGGGTTACTCGTCATTTTTTGTGCATTTTCCAACGATAGTTAAGCAATGCGTGTCAATTTCCACTCGTTATATGCGTATACTGTCTTTTCAAAAAGACTTTACAGCAAACAAGGCAAAAAAACGACATAGTTAGGTTTAGGAAAAGATCTTCGGTTGGGTTAAAATAACGACTGAAGTGGTGTTACTTAAGTACAAAAGTTACTCGACAAATAGCCTTGAATTGGTTGTTACGGTCTTTGTACTTCATCGTTCTTGATTAGTGGATCACATGCTAATTGATTTCATGTGATATCTACGAATTATAGCACATTCATTTCTGTGGGTTAGCACTGTTAGCACCCTTGGCTATGAGCCGCTGGCTCGTCGTCGTCATGTTGTGAGGCAATCGAATCGTGAATATAATTTAAACCGGTGAGTTGTATAAAAATTCACCCTCTGTTGTCATGAACGGGAAAATAAGCTGTAAAGACCCAAATATATTTTTCTACCAGGCTGTAAACACGTTTATTTGTGCTATAAGGTTGGGTATTTTAACATACTGTAGTTCTATAAGGATTGACCCACTTCTGAAACCAGTCTTGAGTGGCCATTCAAGGAAATGCAATTTCTGGCATTTACTCAGCTTCATTTTTTAAGCACTGGAGGTTGCAACATGACAATGTTCTCATAGGCAAAGCCAGGTCCATAAAGAAGACGGAAGAACAGAGCCGTGGCTGTGACCTTGACCTCACTTGATGCTCTTTTGGTTGAACGGGAACAAATCTCTGCAGCCAGGTTCAAACATCTGATGGAAAGAGGTCCCAGAGGAGTTGAGGCTTATTTGTAGTTCATTACTTTGGATGAGCTTGTGTGTGTCTCTCTGTGTGTGTATGTATGTATGTATGTATGTGTGTATGTATGTGTGTATATATATACACACACACAGAGTATATTACTTGTATGAATGTCTCCCTGAGGAGAGATGGGCTTGTTAATACCTGGTGACAGATGGACAGGTGGGCAATCTGTCAGCAGCAGGTTGTTTTAGCAGAACAGTCGTCAGGTTTCCTGCCAGAGGCTTTAGAAACAGCCAGTCATCCCAAGTATTGTAGCCCACACACACACACACACACACACACAGACTCTTGGTCAAAACCAAAACAGATTATCAAAGCAAATTGATCGCCGAAGTTAAACTCAAACATTCTTGATCTTGGAATCATTTCTGATCAAAAAAAAGGAAATCTCTGAACCCCCTGAAGCTTTCAGCCATTAGTAGTTTGCTCAGTTGTCATCATGTGACGGGTTGTCCTTTGACAATAAAGCAACCTCGACTCACGTGGTTGAAAGATATTTTTCAAAGTGGACTTTTTTTTACAAGGTTAACTAATGACACACTGATCACAAGATATTGTTGTTATTTGTTAGTTGTGACAAATACCAGACGAGTACACAGTATAAAGTATGGAAGAGGATTGTGGGAAAGTTATTTTCTTTTTTAATTAATATGAAAGTTATGAAGAAAAGGAAGCGTGAGTCACAGTGAGGAGAGGAAGAGAAACAAAGAAGAGGAGCCAATAATAAAACAGTTTCACAGAAAAAAGATTTAAAGAGAGGAGGTGAAAATACAGGAATGACTGATAAGACTTAGTTTGTCGGAACTGAGATGATGTCACCGGGTGGACCCATGACATCATCCGTCCTGCACATGTATGTGTGTGTGTGTGTGTGTGTGTGTGTGTGTGGTTCACTCCCTTCTCTTCCTCCCACACTCACTGAGAAATGTCCAAAAACAACTCTTCTTTCTCATCCAACACTTTCTCTCAACCGTCGTCTACAGAATCGTCGTCACGTCTCTGTTAACTCTGTGTCCTACAAATACTTACTGTTTGTGGTCAACTGAAGGTCCACAGAAGCATTTTTTTCCAGAGCTTTCGTCCACATCTCACAGGCCTCACCAGCAGAGGAAGTTGGTTGAAAGCTAATGCTAATTACGCTCATGATTTTACAGCTCAAACACGACCGTGAAGTTTTGCAACCCAGTGCAATTTGCCCTTTTCTTTTTGCATCTGTTTGTAATCATCCATGTGGCAAAGAATAAATGTTGCCTTTGTGTCAAGAACATAGTTGGCAGAACATTGAGGAGAGAGAAAAAGAAAACTTTTGGACCGCAAGATAAACGGTCCTGACCGACGAGGTGCAGAGGCATTCCTCAAGACTTCAGGCGAAGAATTTAGACGTAACGGAGAGAAACTATATTTGGGATTTAATATGCCACGATAACTGGAAAGTCTGGGTTTGACACCCCTAATAGATGTGCTTCAGTTTAACTCGCTGACAACGTCACTGTTACTGTGTGGCTATTCGCGCTGATCTTTGTTAAATGGACAGCTTTTGCAATGAGGCTCATTTGCAGAGAAAGGAGCAACTTCTGCTCTAAACGTCTCTATATTACCTGATTTATATACATGCAAATAGCATGTGCAATATTTCCTCAGCAGTTAAGGGGGCAGTTCACTCTTTGCAGGTGCTTTAAGAATCATTTATTTTTTGTTTAAATCAGACATTTTACTTGAACCTAAACGCACAACTCGTGTGTGTGTGTGTGTGTGTATGTATATATATATATATAAAACATGTGCAAGTGAAGGGACCTAAATCGTGAGGGCTAATGAGGGAATGGGCTGCAGGTGAGGAGGACCAGGTGAGGGGAATGAGAGATGATCGGGTGTGCATGGTAGGATGTGAAATGACAGGAGAGTTAGTCAAATAAGCAGACAGGATGAAAATAAACTAATATGAAGGAGAATTCGTAACAACTTGTGAAAAATATACTGAATAATGTTCTTCATCAGGAAAAGTACAAAATTTCAAGCCCAAATTTGTTCCTTGTCAGATACAGAGGAATCCAACAAACTCTGGTGTTTGTCATTTAAGAGCCTTTAGGCCTCGTGGCTAATGGTCAGCTTGTCAAAAGTCTGAATTGTCATAGTGATGTCATATTTTTGACTTACCATAGTGTTTTTTTCAACATTTTTTAACCTTTTCATCAGTTTTTTTTCCTGGTCAAAATGGTTTTATATTCTAGTTCTAGCTGCTGGCCTCTGATCTTTGATGATCTCACTGTTAGTTATTTATTTGTTAGATTGTACCCATACAAACAATTTAAACGTAAAACCTCATGATGTTTTCACTGTATTTTTGTCTCCTCTCAGATGTCTGTGAAGCCGAGTGCAGGAGGTGCAGCGGTGTGTCACGTATGTGAGGAGAGCTGCTCTGGATTCCAGCCGCATTCTTGGAGGTACAAACCTTCACTGTTTTTTATTTATTTTATTATTATTTCTCACTGCCTGAAAAAAAAAACCCAAGTTCTCTCCTCTCAATGATTCTCTGCTATTAAAGGAACTTGTTGGTTCTGCATCTTTTTAGCCAATTGGCTGAAGATGAGATGAGTCAGTTGTCAAACAGCACTGCACTTACAAGCCTAAACTACATGGACAAAATAAACGTATATGTTTTAAGAAGGACATTTGAATTTTGTTGTTTTTACATTAAAAAGGTCACATGTCAGTTTCCACAGATGGGAAGCCTGTGAGGGATGTCCTCGCGAGCTTGAGCAGTGTGTCACCACTGTTGACACTAATAATTGTATACATTACAGACTGAATGGATGGACGGGGTTTCATTAGTACAGATAATTAATTGGGCAAACTTAAAAACACTCCCAGGTCGTCAAATATCGCTGCTTCGTCAGTGCTCCTCGGTATCCGAGATCGTCGCACGGACTCCGTGCGACGGAGGCCCCCTACGGGGACGGTATGCGACGCACCGGGCTTTCAACTAACGCACCGCAGCATTCGTAAAACCCAGCGCATCGATCTCCAATGACGAGGGCCACCGACCAAGCGGCACAATTTGACGAGTTCGGAGTGAGAATGTGTTGCAAAACCATTGTTACAAAAGTGACAATCTATTTTTCTTTTCTAACGTTACATTAAACATTAAAGGTCTGTAGATGAAACCGCTTTCATAAGTCTTTTATCACAGAGCTATGAACGCATGACAAACTGAAAAGGAAAATTAATTAAATCGAGTCATTATTTCAAATGTAATTTTGTTTTATGGGTCATCAGTTACCAGTCTTTGCATGATGATCCCTGTCAACCTCATCATCGATTCATTGGAATGTAGCTTCATGTTTTGGAGGGAAATCATCAAGATGGTACAAAAAGTATCACAAATGATCACAAACTTCCCTAAACTGTTTTTAAAGTACCCCACTTTGGCAGGAAAAAACACCCAATTTGGCAACACATCCTTTTAATTGTTCAGCATTCTCTAAAAGCTGGTCATGTGACATATTTCTTCTTGACCTACTTGTGCAGGAAAGCCTGTATCTCCTGCGGCTGCAGCGCCGTCAACCACGCTCCAAGAAGTGACGTCGAAGACGACCAGCGAATGGGACGCCTGCTCGCAGACTCGCCCTGCTCCCATTTGACAGCGAAGGTGAAAGGAGGCGGCGGCCTCCGCGTGTACAAGAGGAACCGTATGATCGTGACCAATCCGGTGGTGTCGCGCAAAGACCCGACCTTCAACACCACGACGTACGACTGGGCACCGGCCGGCCTCAACCAGATACTGGTGAGGGTCAGTTCGGAGTGCAGGCGATAGTTGTTCGCCGCAGGCTGTTGGTCTGCAACAGCTCGGATAGAACTTTGACAAAAATATACAAATCAATAACATCTCAAGCAACAGACTCTCTTTATGTTGACTGTTTCCGCTTCCTCTGAATAACAACTGTCAGTCCTGCTGTGTTTTTCAAGGGTGCTAGATTTAAAAAGAACATCTAACTCGGGCAAGAATTACACAAAAGATTTATTTTCAACAACATTTCATCTATTTTATTCCCATCCTTAAAGCTCACCTCTGGGTTTCACCACTTTATTCATCATTTCACTTTAGTTTAGTTTCTGCAGCCTCCTCTGCGTGTCGAACCGTCTCGACCGCCTGGTTTCCATTAAAAACAAGTCTGTTTGAGTTTTCACAACCTATGATTATCAGGATGACAGGGAGTATTGAGCACTGCGGGGTGGTGGGAGACGTTCCTGCGGCTGAACTTGTAGAGACAGATCCAGATCCAACACTGGGACGGCTCTCCAGATCTGCCTCTAAAAGAACTTCTGCATGCTTTGAAACCAACGCCGCAGCTCTAGACTGTTAGTCACCATCTTACTCTGCTGCAGACAACACAGATGTGTCTCTGACAACACCTGGATGGAGCGATGACCGCTGAAACACAGACTCCTGAACAATGCTGAAGTTTGTCACTCAGCCATGTTCGCGAGGTCTATAGGCTCAGATCAGTGTCTTCTGATATAGAGTGTGTTCAACATGCTGAAATAACAGTGGTAAGAATAGTCAGGGAAGTGCCAAAGTATATCCAGTAAATATGTTGCCTTTCTCCACTGTTTGTTTGTTTGTTTGTTTATCTTTCTTGTATGGTGCAGGTTGGTGGAGAGCTGATCTCATAAAGACCAAACAGCTCCCCGTCGTGGTGAATCTGCAGCCTGATAAATGTGAACGAGTGAATTTGTCAGTTCAATAAGTTGGATCGCATCCCAACACGACTAATGCTGTAAGAAGTAACAGGTTACAAGTAAAATGCCCCTGATTCCCCCTCAGGCCATGCAGTACATGGAGCTCATCCCGCAGAGACAACGTCCGGTCTCGGGCACAGATGGAGCGTTGGAGCGACGGAGGAAACTCTTCAGTCAGCTTCCTGCCTACGATCAGGACCCCATGAAGTGCCAGAGCCTGGCCAGTGAAGAGGAGGTACCGTACTCTACTTAAAGCTATTATAACTTTTATCTTGTGCCGATTTTGGCGGCCCCTGTGGACAAAGGTGGTAGTGTTTCTGAATAACTAAGAATATATTCTCTCTTCTCTCCAATAGTCTTGTTTACTTATGTAGGTCATATAGAGTCTTCAGTATTAAGAGTGTTTCATAATCAGGTCAAACTTCCTCAGAGTAACTTTAAGCTGTATGTTCGCTATCTAATGTCACTTAAATCCGTTTTTATGGCTGGAAAACAATGTAAACACCATGTAAAGTCTGTTTTCTTTAGTTGACTCTGATCTTGACTTACCTCTCCTGTAGATTTCCTCCATGCTGCTGTTTGTGAAGAGCTACAAACAGGAGGTGCTGGGAGTCGGGGAAGTGGCCTTGCCTGGTGAGGGCGGAGCTCTGAGGGAAGCAGCCACTCAGAGGACAGCGAAGGACGCCAAGAACAGTGACAGGAAGGATGCTCCGGAGCACCAGGACCATGGCTCCTCCAACAGCAGCGCTGCCTCTGCCTCTGGCTCCACGAACGGAACAGATAACAAGACTGGATATGTAAGGAAATAAGGCCTCTGACAGCAAAGCATCAGACAGATTTGAAAAACATCAGGTGGATTTCCATTCGGTCCAGTTATTCCGGGCAGGTTATTTTGTAGGTCTCGTTAAATATTTGCAAAGCAATTCTGCAAAGCTTGACGTCAACCCCAAAAAGACCTTAAACTCTAAGCTGCACTTTTTGGAACACTTGAATCAGACTTTTCTTTGCAAGCAGAGGAGTCGCCATCTGCTGGCTATTAGAGAGAATGCACGTTTAAGACACTTCAGCATTGACTTCACTTTTCCGACCCGGAGGTTCCCGACTGAAGTCAACAGCAGAGGTGGAAAAAGTATTCAAATCACTGACTTGAAAGTAAACGTAGCAATGGCACAGTAAAAAAATCAACTTGGTATTCTTTAGGTATTTGAAACTAAATGTACTTTATGGATCAAATGTAAATTCAAAGTAACTACCGGTACTGTGAGTGTTACATGGATCATTTTATCGATGTATTAAAATGTTGTATTTTTAAATTCTTCATGTACTTTTGGTACTCTAGTCTGTAAGAACGGATCATATTTTATAAACTGATTACATGTTTTCATAAAGGACCAGGATGTAGCATTTAGGGGGATATATTGGAATTGAATTTTTCTGAAATGGAATATTGTATTCATAACCATCTTTTCATTCGTGTATAATCACCTGGAACTAAGAATCGTTGTGTTTTCTTTACCTTACAATGATTCATATTTACATATTTGGAGCGGGTCCTCTTCATGGTGTTGGCGATGTTGCATCACCATGTTTCTACAGCAGCCCAACGGACAAACCAAACACTGGTTCTAGAGATCCTTTAGTATTTCTACATTACCTACAGGCCACCGTAGGTTCTCAAAACGCTTGGAAAGGAAGCCGATGGGTATTCAGTTGGTTGCAATCTGCAACCTCACCACTAGATGCCACTAAATCCTACACACAGATGTATGTATGTGTCTGTATTGTTGCAGTAGTTTAGTTCATGAACGTCTCTCACTTTCTTGTTCTGCCCTCTCTCTGTGCTCTAGCGCTGCACCTGTTGCCATGGTGAGGTTGCCAAAGAGAGTCCAGCTATTTACGCTGAGCGTGCAGGTTACCATCGCGCCCTGTGGCATCCCACCTGCTTCAAATGTTCAGAGTGTGGCCAGGGATTGGTGGACCTGGTCTACTTCTGGTCCAATCAGAAGCTGTTCTGCGGCCGACACTACTGTCAGACGGTCTGGCCGCGATGCTCCGGCTGCGATGAGGTGAGACGTCGTCCCGTCAGACTTCCTGTAGAGACTATTAATATCAGACAGAGGGACGTTAAGATGAGTACGGCTTCACAGAGCAGCTAGCATGGCTGTAGACTTTAAATACACAGTTTGTATACAAGTCACAGGGTAATTACAACAGATGGAGATGGATTCAACCAATGAAAAACCACATGCCATGAAGCCACCTACAAACATCAGTTGAACAACTATGTTTGATTATCACTGTTTAATTATCTCCTCTCCCGTTCTCCTCCCTCAGTTGATCTTCTGTCAGTCTTTCCACACGGCAAAAGATGGCCGGACGTGGCATCGGCATCACTACTGCTGCTGGAAGTGCGGGCAAAACCTGGACACGCCCTGTCAGCACTGAGACACAATATGGTGGTCAGTTTAAAAAAGTTTCAGCACTGCTGAAAAAGCTGAATTACAGACAAGGCAACAAAAAAACTGTCGTGTTGAGTGTAGTTGGTTTGCTTGTTTTAAATAAATAAAAGAAATAAGTAGAGTTTTACATTTTTTAATTTGTGTGTGCGGTGATGGAGCTGATGATGCTATCAGGAGGTAATCTGGTCTTCATCCCCTCCTTTATGTTCTGGCTCTCTTTAACGTCTGGTAAACACAGAAAAATAAATAAGTAAGCGATAAGTAATACCGAACAAATGGGGCTTTATGTCTTCAAACTTGATGTTTATTTGACATTTACTGTTTAAAATACGGCATCCTACAAGTCCAGTTGATATGTGGATGTTTATAATACTTAAGACATCCAGCGGGCGTTGAAGTATTTAAAGACTTGTTCAGTTGAGCCTACTGGTGTTTGAGATACTCAAGCAAATGTTAAGTGGACTCAAAAGTGTTTAAAGTACTGAAACAAACATTTGGTGGATTTATTGGCACTTAGATTGTTGACAGTGACCGGACCCAGATGTGCTGGTCTCAGATACAAACAGCAGCTTAAAGGACCGAGCAGCAGACGGTTTAGGAAACAAATGAGTAAATGAAAATAAGATGATGAATGAATGAATAAATAAATATAAAAGGTCCAAGCTGATGGTTCCAGCACTCTCTCAACCACATCACACATCTTCATGTTTCACTTTTATTTCAGACAGAAAAAATGGAATTGTTTGATTTAGATCTCGGAGAACTGGACAGGAAGAAGGCTGGAAAAGGCATAAAACTAATTAGAAATGAAGAGTACTGCTGGATTTATTTTTGTATTGTTTAAACTAGAGTAGATTTTGACCGCCTGCCTTTTAATACTCATCAAAGTTGCGTCATGTATTTTTAGAAATAGAAAGTTTCTTCAGTCAAACTGCGGATACATTTTGCATTTAACCTCTTTCGTGAACATTAATCTGTGCTTCTGAATGCTAAATTGTGTGTAAAGTTTTGTAGTTCGTTAACACTTACCAAAGGTGATTCATCTTGTGTAATAGATGGTACTGTGAGGTACACAAGGTTTTCGGGCTGCAAAGTTAGTATTTTTGCAATGTGATGAAGTCTCTTAAATCAAGGTAGCCAGAAATAAACATCTGTGAGAGACGGAAGCTAATTAGCTTTACTTTTGTTCCATAACATCAGGCAATGTGCTTGCGTGTTTTTTATTGTCTTTCGATTGCTTTTTTAATTGATTGCTGCTGGAAAACGCTAACTGTTGACAATTAAGCTCGCAATATTGTTTGAAGTGATCAGCTTAAATATGTAGCAAACAGACAATACTGTTCAATACAATGTTATCTGTGACGGAAAATATGTCGTGTATAGCAATCTCAAATTGACTATGAATACTAGTTCCACCTGTTTATCAGTGTGCAATAAATCTTCATACAAAGGTTCGTATGATATCTTACAAAAAACATATTTTGTTGTTTTTTGTGCGTTTTCTTACGAATGTCCAGCAACCTGAGCGATAAGTGCGAACAAATATTACTTGGTTATGTTTAGGAAAAGATTGTGATTTAAAATATATACAAAAGTGGCGTTAAAGTCACTACAAGGAAGTTAAACTCTGTTGATTTTGGCGCCCCCTGTGGACAAAAGCGGTGTGTTTCTGACACACCCATCCACCCTGGGCTCTTCCCTTCACAGACTTTATCGCTCTTTATACTTCCTGGTTGACAAATACTTGGATTACACATAAATTGATTACTTGTGTTATATAATAATTATAGTGCATTGCTTTTCGTAGGTATAGATATACGAACAGTGTGTGAGAAGCCTGACGTGTTTAGCACAAAAACTGTAAGCGAGGGTGAAACGGCTAGCCTAGCTTAGCTCAGTCAACGATAAAATAATAGTTTGACACGAACACAACGAGATGAGATATTTATCTTTGTCTGTGTAAAATGACAAACAAGGATCTGCTCTCTGAAGCAGGACCTTGTTTAGCGGCTGGTATGAAAAACCGTTATATCTCGTGTTTAAAATGAAAAGGTTTGATGCTGTGTTCAGAACTGGTCATTCACAGTTCACAATAAGGAATTCCCAGTGAAATGCTAAACTGTGCTGTTGTCAGTCGTTGACACTGATGGTATTTGGTGATTTGAAGGTGACCATCACTTGTTTAGTACTTTTTTTACATTACATTGTGGGATAAAACACAAAACTAATTACTGAGTTCCACAGTGAACAGTGAATGACATAAATCAGACTGTACTGTTTTAAATCAGAAGTGATGGCGTGAAAGAGATTTTTCTGCTGATCATGATTTGACACCTGAATTAAAGTCACTTCTGATTGAACTCCCTGTTGTCTGTCATCTGTTTGGAGAGAGTGTTTGATCGGTAAATGTATATTTTCACCAACTCATGTTGAAAGTTCATCACATCATCGTGAACTTTGACTTCACAGTGAGTGGGTTATGCCAATACGTCTTGTGGACAGTCTCAGCTAAACTATCTTTATTTTCAACAGTTAACAGCCGACAGTGGTTCGTCATCAATTATGTTGCAATTATATTTGATTAAAAAATATAATATAGTTTGAGACCCCTGCACTAGGACAAGGTTTTGACCGCCACCTGTTTGCCCTGCGATACCTGGCCGTTTAAAGTAGTCTTCAATGTACTCACAATCCATTTATATGTCAAATGTAGGGTAACTTAAGTATCTTATAATTATGACTTTTTACCTCATAGCTTTCTATCTCATAGTTATGACTTTCTATCTCATAATTTCGACTTTCTATCTCATAACTTCGATTTACCATGGGGATCGTTTTATTATCAATTCTAACTTTTCATCTTTGTTTTTTGTCATTTTTATTTGTTTGCTGGCGTAAATGGACTTTCATAGAATGCGTTGTTACATGCGATTGTGATATTTCTCACAGCACCTGAACGCATCACAGTCCTCTCGGTGCTCTTTCCCTTTAAGTGCAGATGAAAGGCTGTTGAGTAATCCGGGTGAAAGAGGAGGAGGAGGAGGAAGAGGAAGAGGAGGAGGAAGAGGAAGAGGAGGAGGAAGAGCAGCAGCAGCAGCAGCAGCAGCAGCAGCAGCAGCGGACTGAATGGTGGACAGCTTGCAGTGACAGATCGAAGAGGAGTCCGACAGGTACAGTCTTACTTCCGTGCAGGTGATTTTAATAAATATGTTGTAATTAAAATGCATATGTTTCCGGTTCAGCACCCAAACTGTGTTACTCAGTCAGTATGTTAATAATATAACCGACAGTTTCCGCTCTAATGTTGCACCTGCAGTTTGAAACGTTTCTTATGAGACTGACAGGAAACCCGCGGTGATCCGGTTAAAGTGAAGTTCCGTTTTCCGCTTCTCTGACGGCTCACGTTGATTTCGACACGAATAGATTTTTATGGAACTTTTTTTCTTCTTTTTTTTACTAAACAAGGGCAAGTCAAGGTCCACTTTCTTTCCGGAACTTTCCACCGCGTCACATTATATTCATCAGTGGATCGAGTTTCTGTGTCTGTGTTGACTTAAAGAGTTGTTTACATATATGTTTATAGTTTTTATTGTATAGAAGTGGAGTACTTGGTCACATAGACAAATTGGTCATCAGCATTTTTTAAAACAATTTACTAAAAGAAGTATAATATCAAAAATGGAAAAAAAACAATGTTTAAATCAAGCCATCATTTCACAAAACAATTTTTTTATCAGTTCATGTCTGCAGTATTTCTGAAAATTGTGAATCATGTGAACTGGAGCCATAAAGTAGCCCACTCATGAGGTTACTTTCTCAGATTTCACGAGCAGCATTAGACACTCAGAGCAAGTATAAAGAACGAGAACGTGGGCGTCGTGAGGAGGTTCAGGGTGGATGGGAAGGTCAAACAAACAGGACTTTCACCCAGGAGTACATGTTCTTTGTGAATGCGTCTGTCAACAGTTGACTAATTTAACAAAGTAATTATGTACACAAATTCAGCTACGTAACAAACATCCTTTTTCCCTCAACCAAACCCTAGTTGTGTTTCCATGTGATAAAGACTGTGACCGAGCGTCCAAATGTAGAGTTACGAATGAGTTGTAAACCCTTTAATGAGTGTGAAGGTCATTTTAAGATTATTTGACAACTCAAATAGAAATGCTTTGTGATAAACAATGTTTTTTTTGTTACATATATAAGAAAAAATTTGTGAAAATTCTGATTTAAAAAAAACAACAAAAAAAACAAAACAAACATAACCGACTTCATTAGCCATTGTTATTTTAGAGGGACACATTAATGCTCCATAATTGAATAGCGGGACATTCAAATGAATAGTGATCCAGATAAACCTGCTCCGGGCCCCATGGGCAAGACAGTGAGCTGACGGGCGCTAGCAGTTTCCCTCTACTTCCAGTCTTTGTGCTAAGCTAAGCTAAAAACAAATCACAGTGCTATTTCTGCACGGAGATGAAAATGATATTCGCCCATCGTCCAAGTATTCATTTGATGTTTTTATTTTTATTGTTATCTGACACATCAATGTTCTGCGAGAGTGCTGACTCAAAAGTGATGAATCACGTACTGGTTTCACTGGACTCTTGCCACCACACTGGTCTGGTGTGTCAGTAGCAGAAGAGGCTGATGGGACGCTGGGTCAGCATCGACAATTCAGAAGCTGAGCTGAGAGCAAATGACAATGTCTGTCTGTGTGTTTTATTTTGAAAGGCGTGTGCAACGATGGAGCTGATTATACTCTCGGGAGGTATTGTGGTTCTCCCGGTCCTCGCCTTCATCACCGCCTTCCTGTTCTGGCCCGGAGTTCTCCTTAAAGCCTACAACTGGTAAACACACTCATGTTAGACATAACTGGTTTGTGTTAACTGGTGGATTCCAGTGAGATTGGGTTTTTGCATTCTTGAAAGGAGTCTCATGAAAATGTTCTGACAGTTCTGACTTCATGAGTTGTAACACACGTTCATGTCTTTAAGAAATATCAGAGTGCATCAAAGTTAGTAATCTGTCTACTTGTTACTTGTCCCTAAAGACGGACAAATCTACTGACGTTTTGTGTTTTTTTTAATATTTTTTAAGTTATTTCCCCTTTGGTAACATGTTGGATTCTTTATTTCATTAACTTCCAAAAGTACCCATAAGTTCCTATATTAATCAATCTAATTATGACAATTGTACACAAATGTCTGATGAGATGAAATGATGAAGTAATGACTGTAGACAACTGAAGACAATGCACCTCCTTCACCAGCAGCAGAGGGACAGATGTACCTCAGGACTGGACTTCAGGTTCAAGTTCAAGAACACATTATCTCGCTGTTGTGAACATATTTTTCTCAGCATTGTGTATTGATTGTAATGATTTTGTGACAATGTTATCTCACTAATCATTAGTGTGTTACAACCTGTTGCGCTGCTGGATTGTCACTGCCTCTAAAATGTGCTTTTATTGTGAAGGAGCAGGGCCTCTAGTGTGACCTGGCCTAGTGGACTTTGTCTAAGCTGTATAAAAAATATCCTACATGTTGGCTGCTAGGAAGGTTATTGTAGCTCTCTCTCACTCACTCACTCACTCACTCACTCACTCACTCACTCACTCTCACACACACACACTACTGAGTCACAGTTACGAAATAGTGCTTTTATCAGCAGCTCTGTGATATGCATAAAATGTCAAGTTATACAACACTGAAACATTACATGAAATAAGATGAGAAATCAAATGATCTTAAACAATGACAATATGACTGAGCGGTTCATCATAGTGAAATACAGCTAAGATCAACCTTTCGTCTACATCTGCCAGCGTCCCCAGCTGTTCTTATCACATCGCACAATCAGAAACGGCTGATTGTCAAGTATGTTGCACACACAAGCAGTTTGACTTGGTAATATGTCAATGTAATTAAAAGCCAACTATAGTGTAGTGGAGCCTTATAAAGATCTTCAGGCGTAGTTATTGTTGATTATGCAACAACTGTCAGGGCTTTATGCGAGCAGGACTTCAGACATTAACGTTTCTATAATTGTCATAGTGATGGTGCTGTGATGCTCCTCAGGTTCGTGCGTCGCAGGCTGGGCCTGGTGGTCCGCTACTCTCACAGTGGAAGTTACCGCTTCTGCTACAGCAGCCGCGGGACGCCGGGGGTCGCCACGCCGTCACTGCTGCTGCTGCACGGCTTCTCCGCCAACAAGGACATGTGGATGCCCATCGTCACGGTAACGCGTTACATGTCATTTTTGTCCCTTTTTTTTTCTGTTGTGAACACGCTGAAGCGGAACACCGTTTATTTCAGTGAGTCTGTTTTGCTCTCGTGCAGCATTTACCCAGAGGCCAGCATGTGGTGTGTGTGGACATGCCGGGACACGAGGGGACGAGTCGCACCGGCGCCGAGGACTACAGCATTCAGGGGCAGGTCACCCGAATCCACCAGGTCTGTGTGTGTGTGTGTGTGTGTGTGTGTGTGGCAAACACAACATACTGCATGTCAATGTGCAGTCTGAAGGTGTCAGTGTCACTTAAAATTAACTCAAATGTTTCCTGTTTCAATAAAGAGAACTGGATACAGAGTTGGAGGAGTTCCTATAACTCCGCCTCCCAGCCTTTGGTCCAGCCTCTTTTTCATTCACATGATTGGGAAAAGGAAATTAATGATGATTTTACATAAGGGATGCTCCTGTGGTTGTACTGGAAAGTTGAATTACCTCAAAACAAATTATCCGCCAAGTTAAAGACGTCTCTTTCCGAAATGTAAATCCCATAGGAAGAAGTCTTTGCGGCCCCATGGCATCATGTGACGGGCCCGTTAATCATGATTTCATCGTTTGGCCGTTATGTAAGATCTGTTTCAAAGCCCGGCTTTCTTTACTGGGGGGCTGAGTGCAAACTCCTGACCAGCTCTGACAGACTAGGTTCATCTTTGTCCCGCAATTTGATTTATCCTTGGCCTACATCTTCCAACACTGAAGATCTGTAATTATCACGGCGCATCTTGTTTGTTTAATCAGCATACAAACAGAAGTGTAAAAACGTGAAACAGTTCCTTGTTGTCGTTCAGTATGTTCAGCGTCCTAACAACTCTGTAACAGTTTGTGCAGAGCATCGGTCTGGACAAAGGACCTTTCCACCTGGTCGGGGCATCGATGGGTGGGAACGTCGCCGGCGTGTACGCCGCCCGTTACCCAGCTCAACTCTCCGGCGTCACCTTGGTCTGTCCGGCAGGTAAACTCAGCAAACGTCTTCATTTATGATTCAAACCTGAGACAGTTTGATGACGCAGAATAATAGACACGCCTCTCTCCTCCTCCTCCTCCTCCTCCTCCTCCTCCTCCTCCTCTTCCTCCTCTTTGTCCTCCAGGTCTGGTTTTTCCAACAGAAACTAAGTTCATCAATCGTCTGAGGGAGATAGAGAACACTGAGGAGTCGATCCCTCTGATCCCCACCACTCCTCAGGAGCTGGACAACATGATGAAACTCTGCTGCTTCACCCCCCTCAACTTACCCCGACAGGTAAAGAGCTGCGCTACCTGGTAGTCTTACCTGTAGTGCTATTTGTCAATCGAGATTGTTTTGGTGTGAGTTGCCTCGTTTTGAAGGTATCTGCAGGAGAGATGTCTGCTTTCTCTCAAAACGCCATCTCTTCAGCCGATATCTCCAAAACTACACCAAAACAATCGAGATTGATAAACAGCACTAAAGGGAAGAGGAAAAATATGTATTTTTGATATTGGGGTGAACTGTCCCTTTAAGGCTTCACACAACATTATCAATATATCAGTGCAACTACTGTTAGTATACAAATATCGTGTGTGTGTGTGTGTGTGTGTGTGTGTGTGTGTGTGTGTGTGTGTGTGTGTGTGTGTGTGTGTGTGTGTGTGTGTGTGTGTGTGTGTGTGTGTGTGTGTGTGTGTGTGTGTGTGTGTTGCCAGGTCATGCGGGGTCTACTTGACAACAGGATCCCCAACAATGATTTCTACAAAGAAGGTCAGTCTGCTCATATCCATCACCAGCACTTCCTCCTCCTCGTGTAACGATACAGAGCAGTAATGTCTACCTGAGCAGAGAATGAAGTCGCTCTCCCTCTGCGTGTTGTTATCCGAGTTTCGCCTTGCTTTGTTGACATAGCCAGGCGTGCCGTGCGTGTTAATTCATGTTTAATTCACTTGTTATCTCACGGCCGCCGCTCTGCACTGCTCTCATACGGCGGTTAGAGCCGATAACGTACTCGTAGCCCGCACCCTCCGGTTCCCTCTCAGGTCAACACTGTTGGTTCTGTCAGCACCGTCGCTGTAGTTAGCATTGTTAGCTCTGTTAGCCGTGAGCCGCCAGCTGAGGCATCGCCATGTTGAGAGCCATTTAGAGGCAATCGAAATGCTCCCAATCTCGTATCTTTCACCTTTTAATAACTGTGTGTGTGTGTGTGTGTGTGTGTGTGTGTGTGTGTGTGTGTGTGTGTGTGTGTGTGTGTGTGTGTGTGTGTGTGTGTGTGTGTGTGTGTGTGTGTGTGTGCGCGCGCGCGCGCAGTGTTCATGGAGCTCGTCGGTGAGAAGTCTCGTCACTCGCTGCAGGAAAACTTGCATCTGATCACATCACCCGTGCAGGTCATCTGGGGGACGGAGGACCAGGTATAAATGAACCACAGTGACGGTCATTTGAAAACTAGATATGTTCAAGGAAAAAGGCAGTCCCGCCCGCACACTGAACAGATGTTCTGAAAAAACAGATTTATTGAATATGTTAACATGCTGATCTTCAGCAGGTATAACATTTGCATTGTTCACCATCTTAATTTAGCGTGTTAGCATGCTAACACTTGTTGATAAGCACCAAAGGTACAGCTGAGGCTGAAGGGAAAGTCATTAGTTTTGCATGTATTTGGTCATAAATTTAAAGTTTTGGACACATTAAGATGTTATCCTGATTGGGGCACTAAATAGAAAATAAGAGGATCTTTGGAGTTATTACTGTTAATCCCGAGAGGAACATGAACGTCACCAAATTTCATGGTAATCCATCCAATAGTTGTTGAGGTATTTCTCTCATAACCACAAATGTGAACCTCATGGTGGCACAAGAGGAGAAGTCAGGGGATCAACAAAGTATTTTGGATTCATCCTCTGGGGAACATGAATGTCTCAACAAAGTGTTATGAAATTTAGATAAGGACAGACTGACCAAAAAGGCTCTACCATACAGCCGCGCTGCAGCTATTAAAGAATGAATATGACTCATCCATCTGCTGATCACCAAAGGCTTGTAACAAACCCGTCTGCTCTCTCAGGTGGTGGACGTCTCGGGGGCGGCGGTGCTGGAGGCGGCGCTGTCAAACTGTCGGGTTGAGCTGTTGGACAACTGTGGTCACACTGTGCCGTTGGATCGTCCCAGGAAAGCCGCCAAGCTCATCATGGACTTCCTTTCTGCACAGGAAGTCAGCTGTGAAAACACTAAGAAACTTTCCTGAAGAAAACCGTACGACCTCACTGTGGATGTTGAAGGCGAGGAGAATGAAGGTTGTGATGAAGTGGTATTGAAATTTGGTGATGATACCGTTTTCTATTTCGATATCAGGGTTTTTACATCCGTGAAAATTAAGTTAATGCACAAAAGAGGGACAGACGGTCAAATAGTCCTGAAGTTTCTGGACACACAGCACCACGCAGGAGGCTTTAGTCTCTGTTTTAGATGTTTATCTTTAATGAAAACATTCCACTTTGGGATTTTGCGCATTTCTCTTTCAGATAAACTGTTTTTGAATCTTCTGTGTCATGTGAATGACAGTCGTTTGTTTGTTTGTGTGTGTGTGAAGTCTCCTGCTGTGAACCGACTGCACATTCAACCTCATAGAAACACATTCAGAATGAAACATGGACTGTAAGTGAATAACGTTTGATGAATGAGGTGATTCAGTAATGTCTGCACAAAGAGTGTTTCTGGACGACCAGAAATAAATCTTATAAATAATAAAAATAATTGTTTTACTGACTGATTGGATGTACCACTCCACAGCACAAACTGGTCTCTGATGAGTACATTATAATAGTTATTGATAAGCATTTTAAAAGTAACTTGATTGTTTTTGGTTAAATATGATTCGTTGTTTTCAAATACTTTGGCTTATTGTGTAAATTGGGTTCGTGAACCGTTTGTTGTGAAGAGAGCATGAAATACCATTTATTCTATGAAAATAAAAATATAATCAGCTGTGACAGAAGTGAAATAAACTCAAGATTTCGACAATATCTCATAATTTTGACTGTCTTGTGTTATTTTAATAACTTATGCGAAATTGTATTCAATATCATTCCGAACTTTTCAACCATATGTTTCTCTTTCTGATGGAAATCGAAATGTCTTCAAAAATTCAAAATGTAGTCAAATTACCTGTTTTTATTTCATATACTTCTAACTGTTGATTTTTACTTGTCTGTCAATTTTTAATTTTTCTGTACCTGTTCATGTCTTAGTGCTGGTGGTGCAATAGTACCTGAAATTCCCCTCATCTTATCTTACCCTCGTTTGTGATTCCTGGATGTTCGGTGTTGAGTCAGAGTGAGCCATCTTATCATTTCACACCTCTTTGACAATATCCTGCTGTGGTGACTGCGCATGCGCTGATTCTGGTCAAGGGTGCATGGCGCTCACAACACGCCGTTATTGCTCATTGTTGATGTTAGTTGGTGAGTTAAATGCTGCGAAACGCAATGTTTTTTTAAATACTTTATCAATAACAAATGAGAGTTCGTTTACTGCTAGCTGTTTTCAGTGTAGCAGCTGAGAGCTAGCTTAGCTAAAGTTAGCTAGTTCTCCTGACTTTGCTACTGTTTGACCTCATGTCAGCTAGTTTTAGTGTCAGGTTACATGTTTTTGACTTGTCACGTGGAAAAGTTAGTCTGTCACACGTGTTAAGCCTTTATATTAATAGCGTAAGTTAATATTTTAAGTCAGAATGTAACGTCGTAGCCTGGTTATTAGCTCAGTCTATCATACGTTTGTGTGTCAAAACAAATTGAACTTTTCAGCAGGTTTGTATTCATGTGATCCTCAGATGGTATTTTAGTATTCTTTTTTGTGAAGCTAAATAGTATTGTTTGTCCACTTCCTGTGTCAACATGTAGATAAACAGCTGCCTTAATGATTTGACATTTACATTCACTCAAGTACTGAGTTATTGTACTTGAGTACAACTTTGAGGTACGTTGTATCTAACTTGATTAATTCCAGTTCATGCCACTTTATACTCCACTCTACTACATTTTGGGGTCAAATATTGTACTTTATTTTTACTTCTTTACATTTATTTGACAGATTTAGTTTCTCTGCAGTCAGAAATGAATTAAACATTTAACTAATATTCAACGAGTACTTTTACTTTTTGTACTTTTAGTATATTTTGATATGACTAATACTTTTATGAAGTAACATTTTTAAGATAAATTGGTAGACTCTGAATCTATTTCTTATTGCAATGGAATCCTATTAAAAGACCAAAACCATCAACATGTAAGTCAGTCTCTCAATACTTCTCCTCTCTTGTTTGTGACATAAATCTTTTTTTAAAACGTCTCGCAAATATATCTTTCCAGCTCAGTATTTTTCTAAAACAGCTGGTCTTTGTAGTTCAACTTTTCAGCAAATGTTACTCAAACAGGAGGAAACGGTTTGTTGTGGACTATTTTTAGCGGTGGATGAATCCACATTTGGTGCTTTAGTGAGTATTTCCAGCAGCAGGACCTCATAACAACAGACTCACCGTTACTTTTGACTCGTCTGAACCATGTAACACACACACATACACAGGGTACAAACAGACCAAACCGCCGTGCTAGTTGATGTCTGTTTAACCCTCAGCGGTTTGTTTTTTCGTCTGAAGTCAGCTGACCGACCTGCTGCTCGTCACCTGTTGGAGTCACGGATGCTTTGATAGAATGAGACGCGCCGACACGAAGAACGAACCTGCAGTTTACCGACGGGTCGTGTTGAAGAACGCCTCGCCGTACCACTACATGAAGGTCTGCCTGTAAGTCACTGTCACACTGTCAACACATCATCATTCATTGGTTTATTTTTAATCGTCTCTTGATATTGTAGTGCCTATGTCTGAAACATATATCTGTATATTGATCCATAGTATTTGTACATGTCTGTCCATGACTACTATACTTGTACATTCAACACTCGTTGTATTTCTGTTGGTGTTCAGCGTTCTGGAGGATGAGTCTACCAGACTGAGTGCAGTTGACCTGAAGCAGTTCATCGTCACCGGTCTGAACAGCCTGTACGGAGAGGTGAGGTCATTAACACATCGACGGTTCGATTCCCACAGTGTGATCTGTGAGGAAGCCTCCAGAAAATGTCCAGCTAGTTCTGAAATTATTCTGATTCTACGTAATCAACTAATTATTGGTTCGGGGAAAAAAGCTTGAAATTCTTTTGTTTCAACTGTGAAAATGATTTATCAAAAATATAGTTGTTGTTTTTGTTTGTGATTGTTGAGGTTATGCTTTGTTTGTCTGTAGGATATCTCCAAAACTACTTGATACATATAAATAAGTGTAGTGGAGTTAAAATTCCAACATTTACTTCCAAAATAGAGTAGAAGTATAAAGTAGCAGAAAATGTAAATTACCTTAAAGTTGTACTTAAGTACATCACTTGAGTAAATGTACCACTGCATTTGTGTTTGAGGTGGGAGCAGCGCTGACCTTTGACCTGTTGAAGTACGATGAAGACTCCCTCACTGCTCTTCTGCGTGTTTACAGCCGGTGAGTTCAGCAGCAGCAGGATGGAGAGAAAGTTTAACTCCGCCGACACAAGATGTGTGTTTTAATTGTGTGTTTGTGTTTTCAGGGGTTTGGTGAAGCTGTGGAGCTCCCTGACTCTGCTGGGCTCCTACCGGAACCAGAGTTGTGCCTTCAGGGTGCTGCAGGTCAGCAGACTTCACTTCAGTCAAAAACAATGATCTTTATCTTGTGTATCAGCTGCTGAGGGAAAGTTAAACTCTGACTCAGTCTCACATCTGTTCAGAGGGTTCTGCCTTTTAAAGGAAGCAGCCTGAGATTCACTTCTAGATTCATGACTTTTGACTGCTGGAAAATTCAAGTTATGAGTGTCTACTAGTCACTTAAACAAAGCCAGAATAGTTATATCAAAGGAATACTTCATCCCCACAATGTCCTTTCGTACATCAATTTCACACCTCTGTTGTGTCACATCTTGAATTTTTGAAGAAAGCATAAAAAACTGAATTCTTAATGATCAAAACGTGTGTTTACAAACTCTCACACAACTCGTGCAGTTTAACCAAAGTCTTGTTTATCCAGTCGTTTGCACAAAACTTCCCAAACACGTGCAGACGTGCTGATCGTCCTGCACAAGTGTGAGAATGTTTATACGCAAGTGTTTTAAACAGTAAAGTTGTAAAGATGAATGTGTGAGAAGAAGTGAGCGTACGACTGGATGAAGGAGACTTTGATTGCACTGAGAGTTTGTAAACTGTTGTTTTTATGTAGTTTTGCTGTTGAAGACTTTTTTGAATGCATGTGTGAAGAACTTTACGTGTCTTTGTTGGAGCTGAGAGCTATGATCGAACAAATGCTATGTTAATGTTTCTGTGTGGAATCATAATGACTGTTCTTCCTCTTTATCTTCAGGTGTCTCCGTTCCTCCTCGCGCTGACAGGAAACAGTCGAGAGCTGCAGCTGGACTGAAGGAGGAGGAGGAGGAGGATACTCGTTCTTCAGGATGAGTTTCATGTGGAGCAGCATCTTTAACAAACCGCGGCTGTGTCTCTCTCCTCCTTCCTGCCGGCTGCTCCACGTCGGCCAGCGGGCCTCCCTCACCAAAGCCTTCTCCGCCCGCGACGTGCAGCTGTTCGCCGAGCTGACGGGCGACAACAACCCCCTCCACCTGGACCCGGCCTACGCCAGCACCACCTCCTTCGAGGCGCCCATCGTCCACGGCGTGCTCATCAACGGCCTGATCTCGGCCGTGCTCGGCACCAGGATGCCCGGCCGCGGCTGCGTCTTCCTGTACCAGGAGATTCGCTTCCCGGCGCCGCTCTACATCGGCGAGGAGGTGCTGGCCGAAGCCGAGGTCCGCAAGATCAAGATGTCGTTCGCCTTCATCGCCGTCACGTGCTCCGTCAGGGACAAGGTGGTGATGGAGGGGGAGGTGATGGTGATGATGCCCGAGGACCAGCAGAAGAAGGAGTGAGAGGAGGAGGGAGGAGGTCAGAGGTGACGGGTGCAGTGGAGCTTGGCGTCTCTCGAGACTTTTTTTTTGCAGTTTATTGATACTGTACATGAATGGCTGAAACAGGATCTGCGTCTGGACAGAGACGGCTACCAGAGAGACTAATGATTTATTTAGATGTTTAATTTGTCAGATCTGCTCTGTATTTTCTTTAATGTGCGAAATAAAAACTCTAAACAATCATTGAATTTATTAAATCCATTCACGTCTTGTCACGGTCTTAAGTTCAACAGTTTTCAGGTCTCTACTTGTCTCCCTCGTATTCCTTCCAATTTGGCACAAACGTCCACTTGCACTCGAGGTTGAACTGGTTAAGATTTGGTGGCGAAAAGGTCAAGTTCCCTGTGACCTCATAATAACACCTTTCTCTTTACAACCTTTGAACTATTCTCTATTTCCTTCAGTCTACAATGTTAAACCACTGTCCTGGTCTTGGACGGTCAGCGCCGTGTGATGTCATTTTTTCATGCAAGTATGAGGGTTTAAAGAGATCGATGTCCTCTTTTTAGATCATGTCACTGGGTATCAATGCCAGGTACACAGTCAGGGGGCCCCTGAGAATCTTGAAGCATAAAATATCCTCAAGAATCTGAATAACCCTCTCCCAGAATGTTTTAATTTTATACATGACCAGAAAATGTGTGAGCGGCTGGTATTCATCCGCCCATATTGTCTCCAGCATTGCTGCTATTAACCCTGCCGTTTTTTCTTTTTTATTCCAGCCTGAAGGTTTGACAAACTAATTTTCAAAACAATACTCCAACCATCAACTCCATCAGCTGAGGAAGGCCATGAACTGTGGTTGAAACTTCTTGAAACAAGAAATAAGCTCAGCATTGTCTTGTGATTTTTTGTTTTTGAACTGGTTTGTTTGACACCTATTTACTTTTTTTCAGTTTCTTTATTTGCTCGTTTCTTTTATTTTGGTAAATTGTTTATGTCCTCGAACACTTCCTCCTCCGGACCAGCAGGGGGCGCTGACGCACCTCGGCGACTGATTGCAGCACCGCATCCTGGTTTACGGTAAAAAGCTAAGCTAACAGCCAGCGGTTAGTTCGCTTCTCTCGGAGCTGTTGGTGTTCCTCCTCCTCAGTCAGTGGACAGACGGACACTTTTAAGACCATACTTTCTCCGTTAATCCTCCGGATGTCTTTCCTGGAGAAGAAGACCCCGGGCCGGCTGCTGCTTGACGACACCGTTCCTCTAACTGCGGTGATCGAAGCCAGCCAGAACCTGCAGTCCCACACGGTGAGTGTTTACTAGAAAAACAACAAACGTCAACCTAACTAACCCGCTAACAACCTGTAGATGTAACAGGTGAAACAGTCTGTTATTCACCCCAATAAGACAGATGCTCGTACGTGTCGAAAATACAGCGTAATAGCGTACATTTTAAGGGGGATTTTATCGTTTGAGGCAATCGCTGCGTCACCGGTTCCATTATCGGACACATGTGTTGGAAGCTTCATTTCGGCTCGTTTTTTCTTAATAGTTTCATTAAACCATCAAACCAACTCTTTCAACTCAAGTCAATATAGCTGTAAAAAATACTACTGTCACCCCCCCACCCCCATGCGTCAGTTGTCAAGTCATATTTTTTTTAAGCGTGAGAGTTGACATTGTATCTCCATTATCGGACAGAGAGCCACTGTCACTGATTAAGCAATTTCCTGGAAGCTGTTTTGCATCCAGCAGACTGCTGATGTAAAGCGATCAGAGTGGAGCATTGCCACCGACTGACTGGAGGACCAGCAGCTGAAAGCAATGCCTGTAAAAGCTCCGAGAACCGTCGCTTATCTATGATCAATAAAGTGAATTATATTGAGAATCATTGCGTCTTATGGATTCCTCTTAAGGCTGTCTAACGTTATCGAAAACAAAAAGTATTGTTAATCTATAATGGTCTGTTGTAACAATAACATTCGGCATACATAATTATCTATCTATCTATCTATCTATCTATCTATCTATCTATCTATCTATCTATCTATCTATCTATCTATCTATCTATCTATCTATCTATCTATCTCTATATATATATATATATATATATATATATATATATATATATATATATATATATATATATATAATATAAAAAAAATAATAAGATATGTAAGTTATAATAATAATACGTGGTTATTTTTATTATTTGCCTCCATTGACATCTTTCCACTAACGTTGTATGAGGACTATGCTTGCTGTTTTCTGTATGGTTATACATGCTGAAGCGAAGAGATGGTGGATATGTTTGTAAAGTGACACAAATAATCTCTGCGTCTGTTAAAATCAACGGAAACATTAATTTGTCGGATTTGTTTTTAACTAAGTTTGGCGTGACATCATCTCTCAACATTGTAACTCAACTTGTTGCAAAAGCTCATGTTCAGCATTACTTTGTACTTAAATGTGTACTTTATACTCGTTTGCAGTAAGAAATGGCGTTTGAACAACGTGACTGTCGGTGGACATAAAGCATGTCTTTATGACATGGGTTCGTCTGTCCGATAATGGACGCCTCTGTGGCGGGTTTGTTTACGGTCCGACTGGGGATCAGCTGAGCTAGCCAGTTAGCATGCCAATGTCAGGCATCGGTGCTGCACATGTAAAACAGAACCATAACCTCATAGGAGAGACTAATACTGACAGATATAATACCTGTATTTATGTATTTACATTTCTCCCTGTTGGTAGTTTTTTTTGGTTGGTAGTCCCTGTTTTTTGTTTTAGTCCACTCAAAATACCAACTTTCCTGTAATTCAGAACAACATTATTACAGATTTCCTTGATGCTGAATCTGTCAGATGACTTTCCAGAATTTCACAACATAAGCAACTCCTAAGAAATGTGAGCACGTGCCTCTCACTAACACTGTATTTGGGGCATGTATTTGAGCTTCTAGTCAAGGACGAGTCACTTCCTGTTGGTCACCAATTACAAGTCACTGACTAGAAGGAGAGGAAGTCTGATGGACTCCACACAGGGAGGTCGGTGTCATGTTATCATGCGTTTCTCCCAATTAAATTAATAAAGTAATGTACAGTCAGTCAGTGGCAAAAATACATATTAACATAGAACTTGCATGTTCTATTCCGAAGAATAAAAAAACTAATTCAAAGTGATTTTTAATAACACAAACGACTAGAAATCTTGCTCTGGATATTATCCAAGTTCAACAATATGTTGTGAGGTCAACTCCATTTGTGTGGATCCAATACTCCACGTCCTGGTATCTGCTGTTGCTGGTACTCGTCATAGCTCACTGTGTGGAACTCATTGGGATGGTTTACGTGTTGAGTAACGTGAGGCCGGGAATTAGTGTCGCTCAAAGAAAACAGAGTCTGAAGCTAAATAATGTGACGCCTACTAAGAAAACTGTACTCGGCGTGGATCACCCGACCTGCTTCATGTGATCGGTATTGACGCTGATGCCAATCAGCCGGTTGCTGCGTCCCTTTTGTTTTGATATGTTTTATTTTTCACGGCTCCCACAAGCACGAGACTGCTGCAGATCAAAGGTCGGCAGCTTTACAGACTCGGGGCCGAGTGGAGAGCTACGAGAATGGACAGAAGGCAGGATTATGTGTGCTGCACCTTTTTAAACAAGGCAATTCAAAAGGACAGAAGGGCCTGAACAGTGACGACTGTTATCAATTGCAAACATTACTGCTATAAATGAATGGAGGGTGGATATCATGAATAATAGAGAGGTTGTTACAGTGATGAAACATACACTGCTGCACTGGAGAAAAAACTTCAGGAATTTGTAGCTTTTGTACATTTTCAGAAGAGACTGATGAAAGAAATCGTCTGAGAGATTGTATTGAGTTCAACAGGAAGTGATGTCATGTGTTTGTGTTGGGCTCACGTGAATGAATGCGAGATAACCGTAGAAACCAGCCTGTCAGCAGGAATTACACTGTTAGAGGATTAGATTAAAGGAAAAGTCTGTGTTTACGCCACGAGTCCTGTTTTCATAATCGTTCTTGTTGGTTATGAAAACATTTCACTGCAGAGATCTGTGAGCGCAGTGGCGTGATCAGACAGATCCTCACTGAACAGCGTTTGTGTTATTTAAACCGTTTATTTGGAAAAGAAACCGAAAGTGAACTCTACTGAAACATGAAGCTGTTTGTGTTTCAGCGTGACCTTTCTGTATATTTGTATTTATTGTCATTTATCTTCTATAATTAAAACTTCATCATATATTATGACTTTATTCCCATAAAATTACAATTTAATTTTACAATGTTTTTTTGTATAAAATCATAAACTTACTTTTGCAGTATTATAACTTTTCCCCTTGAAGTTGTGACTACATGGTTTTTCATCTAATTTACTTTTAATATATTATGACAATTTTCCTCTAAAATACCCATTTATTTTCACAGCAATACAGTTTCTTTATTTTAGTATTTCGATATGTAATGGGACCTTCATCCTGCAAAAACAATTTTAAAAAGTCAACATTGACTTCTTTTAAGTTACATCTTTTCCTTAAAGCGTCAGAAACACAGCTTTAAAAGCCAAGCCGTGATCTTTTACCAAACGTAACAAGTCATTTTGTTGCGTTCCAATTTTAAACAACTGCGAGCCGTAATCTGTAGAAAATGTTTCCTTTGAAACCTGATCGAGAATGGATTTTAGTTGTATGGGAATGTAATTTGACATTGTTGCCCAGTGGTTTCTCATTGTTTAAACCATTTACACAAGTTGTGATTGTCTGTTTTTAGTTACTTAAGAAAAGCGACAAACTCATGTTTTGATGGCTGTGATCTCTCGTCTCTCAGGAGTACATCATCCGAGTCCAGAGGGGCGTGTCTTCAGAGAACAGCTGGCAGGTAAATGCACCAATCACCACCTCAGGTGGCAACCAATTAGAATTCAGAGGCGAGAACATGACTGTGAAATGCCAATCAATCAGTTTGTTTGGCAGAAGTACTGACCGATGAAAATGTCAAGATCATAAGACCAATAAGGAGATGAATTGAAATCACAGACGGGTCAGTAACGCGTGTGTGTGTGTGTGTGTGTGCGTGTCTGTCTGTCTTTTGCAGGTGATTCGGCGCTACAGTGACTTCGATGTTCTCAACAGCAGCCTGATGGTGAGTTTCTTTTAGTCGCTGCGTCTCCTGTTGTTCCCGGTGTTTTAAAACATGCTGGTCTTGCAGATGGAACAGCAGAGAAGTGTCTCGTGCCTCGTCGCTGCTTTGAGAACGTTTCTGTGGACATTTTCGGATGTTTCGTGACTGACATGAATGAACAAGCTGCTGCTGAAGGAAAAAACTACAAACCTTTCACAGACGTCTTTAAATGCTCGGTGCAGAAATTAGTGTTTTTGGTGACTGAGCTCTACAGATGACATTAGTTTTAAAAATGATTATCATACACTGTTATGGTGGACTGCTTTATAAAATGGGCAGCAGTACTGTTGAAGTGCGTTGTTGGTAATTGCCTAATAACATGAAGAAAACAGCAGCCTGCCAACTTGAAATGTCTATAAGTGCACATTTACACACGGCGGCATCGTCTTAGCCAATAATCTCCTTCCTGTTTGGAAACACTGTTGGTTACGATATGCTCACGGTTTTGCTGTTGAGTCATTGATTTCCTGGCTGGTGCTTTGAGAGTCTGATGGTCTGTGTGCTGATGAGCTGTTTGCTTTGGAAGGTTGCACTGCGACACTCCGTATCTCTCTGCTAGAATATGTTGAAAATGCTGCTGTGTGCTCATTCTGCTCCGCTGCACCTGATGAGATTCAGCTCATGTTGTGATTGATCTTTTTCGCCTTGTTAGCAGAGTTCAAGCTCTCGGGACTGAAATATCTCAACCAATAACTTGTCAGAAATAAATTTCATGGCAATCCATTAGTTGATGAGATACCTTAGTCTGGACCGTGACGCTGTCACGTGGCTCAATCCTACAGAAGATGGAAGGTTCATGGTTATGTGTGAAGTGTTTGTTATCTTAGCGTAAGGATGGGGCGCTGCAGGAATCCTAAAACCCGGAAATGAGTCGGTGTTTTTACACATCCGGTTCTTCTCTTGGTGGCTGAAATAAGTTCTGTGGTTAAAACAAGCTTCAGAGATTTTCACATTTTGTTCTACAAAATAAAATTGTCAGTAAATACAACACTACAAGAAAGGTGTTTTTAACAAGTGGCTAAATGAGACTCCAGATATCGATATAAATATATCAAGCTTGGTGGAAGTGAATTCATGATGAACTTTGATTGTAGCGCCGGCCCTTTAATTCTGCATTTACCAACAAAGCGTGTAAGTATCATAAACTTCCGTTTACCTCAGAGATTATTATTATTTTATTTATTTATTATTATAAGATTTATTATATATCTTCCCAGTATCGTATTGATCTTTATTAAACCTATAATCAATAGAACTGTGTTGGAGCGGCTCTGACTTTGGGGTTCGTGTCAGATTGTCCTGGTTGTGACTCGTCTGATGTTCAGGTCAAATCATTGCTGGATAACAGGAAGTTAGCAGTTTTTCTGCTGAGGTTTCGTTTGCTCATTTCCTTTTTTGGGGTCTCCCACTGACCCCGACCTCCAGTCAGCCCCTTTACCTTCAGTCAACATGCAGCAGAACTGTCGGAAGCCTGTTGTTAGTCTGTCTCTGTGTAAATGCATTGCTTAGATATACAGGAAAGGACTAAAGTTGATAAGGAAACAAACTCCATCTCTCTCTGTAGGTTTGCGGCATCAGTCTCCCTCTTCCTCCCAAGAAGCTAATTGGAAACATGGACAGGGAGTTCATAGCAGAGAGGCAGAGAGGACTGCAGGCTTTTCTGGACTCAATTACCCAGCATCCCCTGCTTTCCAGCTCCCTGATAGTCAAGAAGTTCCTTGACCCAAACAACTACTCGGCCAACTACACAGGTGTGTTCCTTCGTCTTAAGTACAGTTTTTTATATTTTATGCTACTTAATACTTCACTAAATATTCACTATATATATACACAGTATATATATGTATATTATTGTAGTTTTTACCCAATGACATTAACCTGAACATATTCTTTTTTTAACATTTGCTTTGCAGATTCAGATTTTACATGCAAGAGATGTGATGAATTTATAAAACTACTACGACGAACTACAAAGCTTTTTGCATTGTTATATTTCATTGTCTTTTTACTGTTTCTGTCTCTCTGCCTGTCAGAGATCGCCCTGCAGCAGGTCTCCATGTTCTTCAGGTCGGACCTGAAGTGGGAGGTCCTGGAGCCTCTCAAAGACAACGGTAAGACTCTGAACCTGACTGTTTGCAGTGCTAATGCTAACCGCTAGCACAACATGCTGAAGTTTGCTTTAGCTTCGTTGTTTTCAAATGCAACAGTCAGTATCCAAAATAAATCATACGGTGCAGTATAGTTGAATGTATGTCAACATTGTTGTTTGATTCTTATTGGCTGAGTATCAAATGAAGTGACACGCTGTTTGTTTGTTTCAGGCTGGAGGATCAGGAAGAAATACTTTCTAATCAAAAACAAAGAGCAGCCCAAAGAGCGGTATCTGCTGAGCTGGGTGAGTACAAAAGAAATCGAGTTTCACTGATCAAAAACAGCAACAACAGGCTGAGAATAATGTCTGAGGAGGACAGTAATACAAGCGTGCAACATGGGCCGTTGTTTCATCTGGCTTCAAATAGTGAGTTGAGATCTTCGGAGTAATGCTCAAATTCTATATGAAGTTTCAAACATGCATGCGTGAATTGTTATTTAATCAAGTTTTGTTTGTATTGATTTTGAACCAAAATATATCAGTTAATTATTTTAAGGGAACTTGTGTCGTTGCGATGTGGGTTGAACTTTCCGACGGCCCTTGAACATATCATGTGTGACGAACGCTCCAGTCAGAAAAAGCAAACTAAAAACATTTTGATATTTCATCCCAAAAATGTCTCATTTAAAATTTTGCTCCAAATAAACCGTTTACTCAAACCAGATCATGTAAAATATATGGAGCTTTAACACTTTATCAAAGAAATTCAACTTGCATTTCTTTCATTTTTTAGATTTATGGCATTGTAACTTTGTTATACTGCACAAAAGACATGTTAAATGTTTCGCTACTTCTAGCCATGATTGTGCTGTTTCCATAGAGGTGCAGGACTTACTGGATATATTTCAGTGGAAATCAAGAAAGATGTGACGGGAGTGAAAAGCTGCTCTGGGTTCAGAAGGTTGAGGATTGTAAATCCCAGCCTCTAACCTTTAGTCCTTCACAAACTGAGGATGGAAATGAAGTTAATGTTTCTTAAAATCATTATAATGAAGCATTTTACAAATATAATTCTGTGACACGTTTCTGCAGGACAGCGTTTTATGGAAAAGTGACCGAATTCAGAGCAACAACAACACAAGGACAAGTTTTACTCAATGAATTCTTGAATCACAATGACTTCTTCTTTACTCTCTTCAAAGAGAAGTAAGAATTTAAAACAGTTTTCCACTTATACTTTCCTCCGACTCGTTTCCAGGAACGTCTCAGACGCTGAGGGATTCCCCACCGTTAAATTTAGCTTCATTTGGATTCAATTAAAAGTAATTCACTGATGTTAAAAGCTACAAAGTATGTGGAAATATGTGATCTGGGAGTATTTTAAATCTGAAAAGTACATGATTTAAAATGCATTTGTGCAACTCTGGTTCACAGAAGCAAGTCTGTAGAGAAGATTGTAATTGTCGAAATAACCCATAATCTATGTGTGTGTTGTAGGTGGACCTGGGTCCTGATAAATTCCTGTCCGACAAAGACCTGCAGTCAGCAATAAAGCTGTTAACCAGCCTGTCTGTACGTACTCGTGGTGTGTGTGTGTGTGTGTGTGTGTGTTAGTAACTTGCACTACCTTACACAGTAACTAAACATTTGGCCGTGAAACCAGAATCTGACTTCTTAGCAACTGTTTGAACATACACACATGAACATTGTGTTAAATTTGGAGCAACAACAAAAAGGAGCCAAAACATGCCAAACTGCAGTGACTGCACTTAGATCTGTGAACTGTTGAACTCGTCATTATAACGGCGTGGAGACAGCTAAAGCTAACGCAAGCTATGTCAACAGAAAGCTACCGGCTAGGTGGTGAGAAAGCTACGGCTAAATGTAGCTATAGCAATATATATTCCACATTACTGAGGCTGTAGCCAAATCCAGTAATGATGAAAAGAATAAAAAATATCCCTCTTTAAATCGTACCATTTTAATATGAATATTAAAAGCAGAGATGCATTTATTTCTAATTAATAATGATCTGTAAATGATGAAACTCCTCCTTCTCCAGACTCCATACCTCTGTCCGCTGTTGTTCTCCAGCACCAGTGAGTCTTCAGCTCTGCTCATCCGGCCGTTCAGTGAGAGAGGCTCTCTGAGAGACCACATCTGTAAGGTACACTGTGCAATAATGTGTTCACTGCTTTAACGTTGCAGCTGGTGGAGATCATCTTAATTAGTGTGTGTGTGTGTGTAGAAGTACAAATGCCTTGAAATTCAAAACTGTGCTTGAGTGGATGTACTTAGTTTTATTCCACCATGTTGTTGGTAAAAGGTTCCAGTGACACCCGTTCCTCTCCTCCAGGTGAAACCCAGAGAGAGTTACCTGAAGAAGTACTGTAACCCGAAGAAGAGTCAGGGACTCGAACTGCAGCACATCAAACTGTACGGCCGCCAGATCCTGGAGGTATATTTACACACACACACGCTCACACACACACACGTGCAGAGCAATAAAACACACATCACAAAATGTTACTTGTTACTACAACTCTCTGTCTCTCTCGCTCTCTCTCTCTGTGTGTGTGTGTGTGTGTGTGTGTGTGTTCAGAGCCTGAAGCTTCTCCATGATGGCGGGGTATTTTTCGGTCACCTGCACGCGTCCAACGTAATTGTGGATGACGGCGTGTGTCGACTGACTGATGTAGAAAACGGCATGCTGGGAGTTCCCTCAGTGCTGCGACCGGCCTTCAGCCAGCTCAGGAAGGTCAACGTACGTAGACACTGAAAAGGGAGAATATGGGAGAGAGACAATTGTTCCAGGAGTTAGCTCGTGTTCCTGTGAACATCTTTACATCTTCAGATTGTGAGCCTGTACATGCACCAACACACTTTGTGATTGAAGGTTAGTTTATCTAAGTCCTACTTGTGTTTCTGCAGACCACAGAGAGCATAGACGTCTTCTGCTTTGGACATTTACTCTACGAGATGATGTACGGCCGACCGCCGGACAGCGTGCCCGCCGATCAATACCCGGCTGCCCCCTACACCGCTGTGGGTCAGTATATATCCACACACACACACACACACACACATACAGATGCTGATGCTGTCACGATTTCTTTTCTACCTCCAGACATTCTGTCCTCTGGACCTGAAACAAGTTTACTTAAGTGTTCCAACGTGCTCTGTTGATTTATTGTGTGTGTTCAGTGTCAGTGCTGCAGTCCATTTTGTCCACAGAAGCCTGTAAGAGCGGGATGCCAACAGTGTCGCAGCTCATCCAGACACCGTGAGTTCACCTGACGTAGCCTCTGTCCTGTTGTTTTCATTAAGTAGTGATGTACCTACAGCCTGTGTACAGACTCATGATCATAATCTTGCCTGTGTACAGACACATGATCATAATCACATGTTTTTTTTTTGCTGATGAGTCACATTTTGTGTTTTTTAGGCTGTTCAGTGACGTTCAGCTCCAACACTCTGAAAAACTCCAGATCAAGGTGAGAGGCTGAGTTCACTGCTCTGAGAGTTTGTCCATGTGAACTCTTTCAGAATGTTTATTCTGATAAAAAGAATAAAACAAGCAGAAAGATGAAGCAGACCTCTGAGTCCTTCCTCTCCTCCAGGTTCCCAGCCGGCTAAAAGAGGCGCTGAAGACGGCGAAGGGGAGTCTGGAGAAGAGGCTGCAGGAGGAGCAGAGGCTGGTGGGTCACGACACTCATTTAACGTCTGTAAATCGTTTGTTTATTTTCTCCACTGAAGACCTTCGGGAGGACATGTCCCTTCTTAAAGGCTCCAACGATTTTCCCCAAATATCTGTATTTTGAATGGGTGACCTGCTGAACAAGTTGGACAAGGCCGGGCCCCTGCAACATAAAACACTGTGGAAAAACATTGCAACGTGATTTCCCACAACCGTTTCATGTTGCACACACACGTCAAATGGCTTCAAGCTGCTCTTCCTGTAAGTGATGCCGACTCCAGGAGCAGACGGCACTGAAACCTCATGTCTTCTCTTTAGAACTACAAAGTGAACGCAGTTTTGACTCTCCGCAGATTCTTTCATGTCTTCTAATGTCTTGAGAATGACTGCTTCACGAATGACATTCTGCATTTGGGGAAATGAATGCTTGATTTTCATGCTTCCTCGACTATCGACCAGCATAGAGTGACGGCGAACGGCTTGCCTCTTAAATGGAAGTCAGAACAGATTTCACCCGCAGACGTTTACCGGCGTCCCGAGGCAGAAAAAGCAGATGGAATAGCCCGAGCCGGGTTGTAAACATTCACTGCAGCAGATAGCACGGCTAGCACGCTAGCTGCAGCAGTCCATAAAGTTGAATGTCGCACTGTTTTATGAAGCGTTTTACATGAATCTCCGTCCGCTGTCTTTGCACTCGCTGATTCTCCTCTGCTTGTTTCACTGTGCAGTTATAAAACAAGAATATAGACAAAGATTACTCCATGAAGGAGAGGTCATGGAAGGATACCGGAGAGCCTCGTGATGTTGTGTGAACTCTGCATTCCACTTGTTTCTAGAAACGGACAAATTCAAGGCAGCTTGTAAATAGGAGGTTTGCTGTTTTGTAAGGAGGGTAACGTTGTTTGTTGGTTTGTTTGAAGCTCCACCAGCACAAGAGGCTGACCAGAGCTCAGTCTCACCACGGCTCGGAGGAGGAGAGGAAGAGGAGGAAGATTCTGGCGAGGAAGGTAGGCGACAGCAACAGACAGAACGTCGTCATGGACAAACGTCTTGGCTGGTTGATGCCAAGACTCATGGGATACGCGTTTGTTTAGAAAAACCCACGGGAACAAGTTCCTGTTGAGAGACTGAAATGAAATGCATTAAACGCGGTCGTCTGTCTGAGGTTGGAGGGACAGAGGTGACTCTACAAGTGCACAAGAAGCCGTTCATTTCTTGTAAATGAACGGCTTCATGTTAGCTGAACCGTATCGTCTCAATGAAATCTAATGTTGAGTTTTTGTCTTTGCAGAAGTCCAGACGGTCGGCTTATGAAAATGAAGAAGACGTCTCGGTCAGAAACAACAATAACTCTGGTAGGTCAGTGCTGGTAGCTAACGCTAGTTAGTTTGTTGGTATGTTAGTCGTAGTTAGACACCTAGTTGAACAGTTACCGAGGTACCGTCTTAGTTAGTGTTGTACCTTATAGTTCAAATCTTCATTCATAACGTTGACATTTTAATTATATTGACAGAACCATTGTGTGCAATAGTCCTCTCTCTCTCTCTCACTCTCACTCTCACTCTCACACACACACACACACACACAGAGCGAGGTGGTGCTCAGTCCTCGTCTCTGTCATTGTCTCGGTCCAAAAGTCTAAATTTATTGAAAAGAAGATGGATGTAATCATTTATGAAATGTCCACCGTGTTTTTATGGAACAAACATTTCTGTTTCGCTCGTTATTCGTTGGCGTTTAGCTTTTCAAAAACACAACGGGAAGCACGGGACGGTCGAGCAGCAATCTAACAGCACCATGAATGACATTTACATCCCAGAATAATCTTTAAATGGAAATAGGTATTAAAACAATAAATGTGGTCTAGACTCTGCACTTGCAGCTTTTGTTGAGCTACGCTTTGTTCTTTATTAAAGTTACTGATGCTGAATAATCTGTTTTTCTGTCCATCTTCAGGTTCTGGAGCCAGTTCCCCTCCCACATGCCCCTCCTCCCCCACCCCCCCATCCACCAGAGGTAGGCACTGTCTGTCTTTCCGTCTGTTCGTCCATCTGTCCTCATCAGTCTGTTTGTGCGTCTTCCCATTTGTCAGTTGAACTGTCTGTCTGTCTGTATGTCCTCTCGTCTGTCTGTCTGTCTTTCTTTCTATCCTCTCGTCTGTATGTCCTCTCGTCTGTCTGTCTGTCTTTCTTTCTATCCTCTCGTCTGTATGTCCTCTCGTCTGTCTGTCTGTCTTTCTTTCTATCCTCTCGTCTGTATGTCCTCTCGTCTGTCTGTCTGTCTGTCTTTCTATCCTCTCGTCTGTATGTCCTCTCGTCTGTATGTCCTCTCGTCCGTCTGTTCGTACGTCTGTCGTCCCATCTTTATGTTCAGCTGCCTGTCTGTCTGTCCTCCCATTTGTCAGTTGAACTGTCTGTCTTCCCCGGTGTCTCTGTGTTGTGGAACGTATCTGACAGACTGTGGTGAGAACCTGCTGCAGCAGCTCTCAGATCCATAACTGCATCTTTATCGTTAACCCTGAACTTCTTCCCTCAATTTTCCTCTTGAGATTTGCATGCGTGAATATGAAGACTAATCATTGAACCCGTCTGTCTCTTCACCTCTTCTCTCTCCATGTGAGGACCTGGTTCCGGTGTGTCTCCTTCGCTTTGTTGTGTCTCTAGCTAGCTGGATGCAGGATGGGAAACACTGATGTTTTATATTTCAAAGCAATAGTCTGCTGATATTCTTAATGCTTGTTGACAACAAATCCCACGAAAAGACCCAAACCTGAAGACGTGAGTCTGTCAGAAAGGCTCATTAATACAGAATATAGTTCCATATTTCATAAAAGGTCACTGTAGCTTTTAGCCAACGTTACTCAAACAGGAGCAAATGCAGCGTTTTTGTGGGACTATTTTCAGCAGCGGATGAACATACATCTGGTGCTCTCGTGAGCACTGATGCTGCTCGCTGATGTGTTTGAGCTCTGTTGGTGGTGGTGGAAAGTAACTAAGTACATTTACTCATTTAAGTACTGCACTTAAGCACAATTTTGAGGTACTTATTCTTTCCTTGAGCATTTCCATTTTACAATACTTCATAATTTGACTCATCACATTTTGGAGGGAAATATTGTACTTTTTATTTTAATATTTATTTGACATCACTTTGCATATTTAGATTATCAATATATAAGCAAATATATGGATCAACTAGTAAATTATAATGTGTTATTATAGTTAAAGGTACCCAGCAGTAAGTAAGTAAATTAAGATTAGCTCCAACGTTACCAGCTGCAACATTAAAGTGATGAACAAATTAAAACAATGATTATAATTGTATGATACAATATCTGGGCCAGTGTGCGTCGTAAGTACTTTTTGTACATTTATTTAAGCGAAGTGTTGAATGCAGGACTTTAACTTGTAACAGTGTGTTGCTGCTTGTACTTAAGTAACAGAGATGAGTACTTCCTCCATCGCTATTTAGAGGAATCCAAAATATACTTGTTAGGATTCTTTGTTGGTCTTTTTCATGAGATTTCTTGACGATGCAAAAAATAATGAATATCATCAAACGTTCACAACATGTGGCATCAGTTTCCTCCCCTGATAGAAGTGTCTCTTCTTATTTCCTCTCTTCCTCTTCTTCTTATTGCCTCTTCTTCTGCTTATTTCCTCTTCTCTCTTATTTCGTCTCCTCCTGTTTTTCTTATTTCCTTCTCTTCTCCTCTCCTCTCCGTCCTGGGGATACTGTGTAAATGCTGATTGGTCCACTGAACAGATAACTGTCATCTCCCTCTCTCTCTCCCGTGCCGTCTCCACCATAGAGCATGCTCCATTCTGACCGTGTCGTTGGGTAAAGTAAACGATTTATAACGTCGATGATGATGATGAAGGTCACTGGTGTTTTTTTTAAGCTGTCGTACACCCTGATTTCCCAGCAGTCTGCTGGTCAGAGATCTGCCTCATGCTTGTGATCTCAAGTAATGGCTGAACAGACTTTAATGGATTGAGCCGGATCACGAGCCTCTGTGTGTGTCATGTGCAGACAGCAGCACACGTTAAGATAACAGCTTCCTGGAAACAAACATGTCCGTCCGTTAACTGAAAGCTGAAATCCAGAGCTTCTTTCGTTCTGGTGTTGAAACTTGTGTTTCAGTGATGAGGACTTTTACTACAACGTTCTAAATACGACCTGACCAATACTGGAGTTTTCCGGTTGATACTGATATTGCGCCGTATACCGCTCTGATAGCACTCGTGACCTGCCAATCACAGTAGCCCCGCCCTAAAGCATCCCCTGCTTTATGGTCTGTTTGACTCTAAATGGACCATAATGTACTAAATGAACATCATGCTGTATTGCAGAAGACTTGAAACTAGAGATTGAGACATAAACTCATGTTTACAATGTTTACTGAGGTAATAAATCAAGAGAGAAGTAGAGTCATTTTCTCATTGACTTCTATACAATCAGAGGAGCCCCCTGGTGGACATTAGAGAGAATGCAGCTTTAAGACACTTCAGCATTGGAATCAATCGGCAGAACCGGAGATTACCGACTTAGACGTTTTGGCACAAACTCAAAAATTGATACGCTAATTATGACAACCTCACACATGTCGAATCGGATAAAATGATGAAGTGATTTTGTTTAGACATGGACGTCAATTAAAAAATGACGAGTTGGCAGAAGGATACAACTGTGAGGCGGTGATTCAAGTTTTACATAAATACGTCAAAACTTCCTCCTTTCGATTTTTTTGATAGTTTGTATTTTGTGTTACAAGAGACATACTGAGCCGGACGACTGCAAGACAGAAATGAACCTTCAGTGCTCTCTGGTGGACAAACTATGTAGTGGAGGCACGGCTCTACTTCCTCTCTCAACCTCGAAGGGACTTCGTAGGGTCAATGATGAGATCAACGAGTCTCTGTTTGCCTGGAACAGGGTGTACGCACAACTTTTATAAAAATCCTCACAATCTGCAATGATCTCCAAACCTCACAGACACTCCTCCCCGATTCAGACCCCATGTCCTCATTGGAGATTGTGATCCGTCCGTTCCGTCTGTCCGCCTGGTCAGTTGCAGCATGTCCGTTTGTCCGTCTCTGTTTTGTTTGTTTTTCGTCTGCTCGTGTGTCTGTGTTTGGGACGGGGGTGTCACGGTGAAGACGTGTCAGGTCTTTGAACGTTGCTTTTTTTTGGGTCAGAAACGTATTGAACTCATAATAACTCTGATTTGTTTTTTCAATATTTTAATTTACCTCCCAGCTGCTCTACCGTTGACCAAACCCTCCAGAAAATCTTTTAAAAGGATTTTCACATGTTTGGTTTAATATTCAGATAATACTTTGTCCATAAACATCGTGAAGTCACCAGATAAACCTTTTCTTGGTTCTCATTTTGGTTTCTTTTTTCAAGCACATCGATTACAAATTTAGAATAATTTACTTGTGATCTGGGCCCGTATTTATTAAACCTTTTTGTTTTCATAGCACGGACCATTTTCAAACCTTCATGGTGGTTCGTACTTCGGACACAGCGTGTCTTAGTCGGCCTGTGATCACAGATCTGAGCACAAGTTTCTCATTTAATCACGTGAACTGTGGACCGTGGACACAGCTGGGCTCCGGTCTGACGCATCTGAAGACGGATGTCTCACTGGAAGTGCAGCTGAGCACGTGACTGAAGGGTCATCTGAATATTACGTGAAAAAAACAAAGGCCTCTGTGGCTGCTAAATGTAATGAAAGTGAGTTTGTTCCACAGCCACCCTGGAGATACTCAGTCACCCCTGCAGGCATTCTTAAATTATGATTTCATAAAATACCTGCAAAACAATTCAAATCTAACGTACGTTTCCTCTGTTCTGCTCAGCCAAAAACAGGTTATTCCAAATAAAATCATCTTCAAACATGATAATGTCCTTCTGCAGTGACGGGTTTTTCCAGGTGTGGTTCCCATCTGTCCGAGTGACGGATGTACTTTCATTACGTCGCAGATAATCACAGACGGTGAAACAGAAGGTGGAGTCTGTGGAGTCGCAGCGCTTGGCCTCTGCTTCGACATGCTAGAGCTCGACGTCTCTCTGCCCTTAATCCCCGGCTTTTTAATTCAGCTCGGGATGCAAAATGGCACAACTGTAAGAGAATGAAGCGGGTTACGGTTCAACTCGCCATCAGTTCAGGCCGTCGATCGAAGTGATCCTGACGAGTAGAGAAACGGAGGCAGTCGCTCCTTTAGTAAAAGACAACAGAGCTGTGAAGCCACAGAAGAAACCTTTCTAACTTATTTTATTAACGTATTGACTTTAGGGACCACTTGGCCGTTTGACTCCGTATTCTTAAAATAAGGCTTCTTAGTTCCGGACCAACGTGTCTGAAAGGTGAACTGATGGTTGAGTTGAGCCGGGACGCGGATCTGGAGGAGCTGGTTTCATAAAGATAAACTCTGCAAAACCCACAGAACACAATCGACAATTTAAATAAGTGTGTTATGTCACCCTTCATAAAGGGTTAAAAAAATAATTAATAAGTCATTGGTAAAATATTTATGAACTGTTTTTAACTTTTCTTCACAGTAATCCAGTGATAGTTGTCTGTACAATCATGAATATATTGTAAACCATACTTCTAATTCTGTGTGGTTGTACTGGTGGCAACCTTCAAACAGAGGCCAGTGTTTGCGTTTCTAGTTTGTCAAAAATGTTCAGTGTAGCACATTTAACAATAACTCATTTATAACTGCAGATGACTTCGGCTGTTTGCTAAGTAGAAAAATATTTTTATTAATAACTTGACTAAATATGATCAACAAAGGGTACATTTGATAACTCTAAAGGGGTTCTTATTCATGACTGAACTGAACTATAAATCATTAGTAAACAATCTATTAATTAATAATGCATTGACAAAGTGCCTTAATAGAAAGTAATGAAAAACCATTTTCTACCAATTATAGCAGTTATAGTCTCTAATAAAACTACAGACCGTGAACAGGTTTGTGCTCTGATCATCTGAAGGATAACGTTGTGATTTATGACTCCTTCATGTTTAATCTTTAACCTCTATTGACTGAGTGTCTTAATGTGGACACGTTTTACTGCTCTGTTTTAATTAAGGTACAAGATATTAATGAGAGTTTAAAGTTTAACTCTCTGTAAACTAGTTAAAGAGTAAAACTAAGACCAGCGTGAACCAGTCGACCAGTTTAACTTCATCTTTGTGTAACCAGCTCCTGGGGAAACTGAAACCAGAGGTGTTGTTGGTTCCTCACCCTCTTTTCTTTGATTCTCTCCTTCATCCAGGAGCCCTGACTGCTCCTCCTGCCCCCCCTCCACTCCCTCCTCCCCCCCCTCCTCCGACGCTGGACTCGTCGTCCTGTCCTCCTCCTCTGTCCTCCTCTGGAGGAGGTCGCACCGCCCTGCTGAGCTCCATCCAGGCCTTCAGTAAGGGCAAACTGAAGAAGGCAATCATCTGACCCCCGCCCACCTGTTCCTCCACCAGGACCAGTCACTACGGCGTCACGACCCACCTGCTGGTTCCGCTCTGTGGTCGGGACTGGTTCATGTCGTCGCTCCCTGAGATGTGAAAAGGAATCGCTAACGAAACAAAAATATTCCAAGTACTAGTTTTACTTTTTACTGCTATTTCTGCTTTTTTTTTTTCCTGCTTTTAAATTTTTAAAATCTGTTGCTGTGGTGGGAAAGAGGAGTCTCAGTCTGCCCTTTAAAAAAAACTCTGGACAGTCTGAGGCACCGAGGTTCGTCCTCACGGCCACCGGGCTCCACAGTCTGGTGAGGGGGGGGGGGGTTGGTTTTTTTCTGGTTGACCTGCTGCTTCAACAGGCAGACAACTGGCTTCTTTTCTGCTTGTCAAGGTGGCGGTTGAATGTTTTGAAATGTTATGTTTTGGAGCCACTGTGAATGCTTCGTCCCGCTGGAGGATGAAGTTGAATTTCCTGGATCCAAACGATCTTAATATCGGTGCTCTGACACTGATGATCACTGTCCTGAGACTGATCCAAACTCCGGCTTTCCCTCTTTGACAAATCATCTCATGACGTGTTGCCTCCACGGAGACCGTTTCATTGCAGGACATCGTGACAAAAAAAAGACTCAATCACTCGAATCAATAAAGTCATTTTTGTCTATTATTATGTCCCAAAAACACACTTTTTTTTTAAAAAACAATTGAAAAAAATTTAAATATTTCAACTGAAATGTTCTATAAATGTGTCTGCATCTTGAAAAAAACAATGCAGGTCGCCGTATGTGACCTGCAGGTTTATTGTCAGACGTTTTAAGAACATTCTCAACTTACAGATGTCCGTTTGCTGCAGTGCGTCTGTCTGAACGTCACGGTGGGATCAGACCCTGAACCAGAGGGAGGGGTTGATGAGGTTCTGTGCCGTTAGAGGTTGTGGATTGACATGGACCCTCTGAGGTTGTTCATCCCATTCAAGAACGGATAAAGAAACTTTACTGTTCAGCTCTGTGAGCATGAGGCGTCCTGATTGGTCAGTTGTTGATTCATTCTAAACAACTCTACGACCGTTTCTGACTGAGCATGCAAATAGTTTGCACAAGTTGGAGCACAAAAGAAAAAGAGCAGCACATAATCAACAACTACCCGCGTTGCTCCAAACTGCAAGAAGTTTGTTTCCATCCACCTATTTTTTTGCGCATGTTCAATTTGTACATATAAAGGCTAAATGAAAATTTAAAAAGGAATATTTATACGTCTCAAAAGTAGAAATGTTGCTGTATAAATAAATACACATAAAATCATGATGTTCATGAAGACTAACGTTCACCAAAGAGACAAAATCAGATCTGTGTGGAGCGATGAGATTAAAATCTTCCTCTAATTAAAACATGAAACAAACATATTTACATCATGTTTTCCACCATTCCAGGTGAATTAACGCCACCAACTGTTGATCTTAATGCACCTGGTATTCACATGTTATTGGAGGAAAAGGCACATTTATTTAACATTTTCTTTAGCCGGTTTCTGGAATTTGGTTAAAATTTCCACTACATTTGTGTGGAAACTTGACTAATGCTCATGTAAACAATCCCAATATATGTAACGCTCACCATAGTTTTCACTCAAGTCCCGGGAGGGCTGGAGAGGTGGAACTGCCCGCCATGAAGTTCAGCACCATTCTCCTCTGATCTCCCATCGTACTGTAACTTCTGCCTCGCCAGTGAGACTTTCGGCTGCTAAACGCGGCAGAAAGTAACGGCGGCCGCTGAAAGTAACGCTGCGGCTGGTGCAGCTGCTCTCTCCGTTGGATAGAGACGTCGCTCTACGCGATGTCAAACCTGCACTTTTGGTGAACGTCTGTGAGACGGAGTCTGTACCGTCCTGAATCGGAGCGACGTGGATCCGCAGCGATGAGCCGCTCTGATTGTATTTGGGGTCTGAAATTAATCTGAAATACTTTTTTTCTCCACCAGCATCTTTACTGATATGTGAGATTTTTCATGATTTTGCTTCTTTGCACCACAATAAATCCTCTGTATTCCACTTATATGACCCACACTGCTGCTTTTGCATGTTTTGTTTCGGCCCATTAACTGCTGATCACTTTCCAAGTCTCCCATCATGTTTTAAGATTTCCTTCTTTCTCCGAAAATGAACTTGCACAGACTTGAAACTTGCTACAGAGAGAAAATCCATTCGTCACCTTTCAGTTTGAATTGATGAATTCATAGTCATGTGCCAATTCAGAGTTGCTTGCAGGCTTTGTATTGAACGGCGGTTGAACTAGTAATCGACTGTGCGTCAGAGATTAAGCACCTGAAATGTAAACAAATGACCAACTTCAAATTCAGCTTTTCACAGCATCCATCTTTGTTCATTATGCTAATTCTGTGTTTGAGTTTGTGATAACGTCAATGAAAGTTCTCAGTCTGCAAGCTTTTATAAACCCAAAATGACACTTTAAACCTTCTCTCACATGGTGGGGAAACCTGATTGATGTTGTGGTGTAACTGGGCTGAGGCCTTATATGATCTAGTGTTTATTATAATTCATGGTGAGATGCATTGATGAAAACACTTTTCTAAAAGCTAAAATATCCATAGATAAGAAAAAAGCAGGGACTAAAAGCACATAACAAAATAAAGCAAAGACATGGTTTCCTTTCTCCCCACCAGCCAGATATTCAGGTCATCAGACCGAACTGGAGCCCGATCAGATCAGATGTGTATTTTATCTATAAATGCATCGCAAAGGAATGATTTAAAGTCAATAAATGGATCTCTGCAGTAAGTTTCACACTCATTAATAACACTCACCTGAAGGAATGAAAGAAGGAAATCCGTTATTTTGGGATCTTATTTTGTTGAACAGCGCTGGTGACGCTAACGTTAGTTAACCTTGGTGAGACGGTGACTGTTCATTTCAGACCCTGATTGTGTTGATTCCTGTTTTTGTTTTTTTGCTTTTGTTTTAATTCTGTTGTATTTTAATGTCTGTTGTCGTCATAGAGCTGAGATTATTTTAATTTTATTGTGCCATATGGATCCATGTGCCTATGGAAAAATGAATGTTTGTTTTTGTTGAAATATTGTCTGTGATATCATGCATACCAGATCATCTGTATGTATACAAGCTCTGTCTGAGTAACACTTTAGCACACAGGATGTTATTGCCATTACAGTCTGGGAATTTCCCAAAATAATACCAACTGATTACTTTTCGTTGTCGTTTCGTCTATAAATAGTGAAAACCCGGTGACGTCTACACCTCGTACCTCTGACAAACAGTCCAAGGCCTTATTACTGAGGCAGGCTAGCTGGTGCCACCAGTTTCCAGTCCTTGTGCTAAGCTAAGCTAACCAGCTTCTGGCTGTAGCTTTTTATTTGAACAGACCGATATGAGAGTGGTATTTATCTTCTCATCCGACTCTCTGCCCGAAAGCGACTCAGTGTATTTTCCAGAATGTCAAATGATTAAAAGTGTGTGTGACTCTGGGGTAGGACCACTGCAGCATGAGGAGCTACTTTACTTGTAAACCTTAACAAGAAACAACAGTAGAAGCAGAAGTAGACTGTCATCAGATTGACGGTAGGATCTTTTCCACTTGTGTCTCGGTCCTCGTTTCTTCTTCCTCTCACCTGTGATTACCTGACGCACTGCGTGCTAAAGTGTTAGCCTGTGACAGAGCGCTTATTGTGAGTCTTGAGCTCAGTAGAATCCTGCCACCTGATGACTGATCTCTGCAATCCAAGTTTAAGCACTCAGAGTGTTGGTTTTAAATCGATGCTGTGTGCTGAATGCCTTTTTTTGTTTTTATTATTCAGTGCAATCCGGTCCAATGCGATGGCCTTCACATTCTTTGAATGGTCATTAAATTGTATCGGGATGTTTCTCTGCAGCACTTTACCCACGAGCAGCGGAAGACGAGTCCAGAGGTGTGTTTGCGAAAAACAATTAAATTCAGAGTCACAGAGACGGCGCTGGATTACAAGTGTTGTTATGAAAAACCACTCTTCAATCATCAGGTCTTTTATCTCGCACTAGATGCATCAAATGTTTCGTCCCGATGTCGCCTTTGAATTAAAATGTCTTCTACATTTAATGCAGCTGCAAAATGACTCATCTATATTAAAGTCAAAAATAATAATCTAGCAAGCCTGCTGTGATGAAATAATAACTGTATCAACCGAATGAACATTTGATTAAAAAATGGTTCAGGAAAATCAAGACTAAGTTGTGTTTATTTGGTAGTGAAATGGGTTTTTTTGGACACACCTTAGAAGATTTGAAATGCCTAGATTAAACCGAAACCAGGGAATGTGTAGTAAGTATTTACACAAAAAAAGGAAATTCATGTATAGAAGCTCCCTTGCACCTCCTCATGAACACTAATGACAGTGTTCTCCAAGTAGTATTGGCTTGTCTGTGCTGCCATACACCTCTTAATTTACCCTAACCCACTCTACAGGTGTGTAGTTAAGATCAGAGTGAAAGTAAAGTTCAAAGATGTTTTGTCCAGGCGAGGGCATCGTAGGGGGTAGGAAGAAGAAAATATTGATTAAAGGCTCTATAAACTATTATTAGTGCAGCGTGTACAACTCGTTTTATTGACTGTAAATCTTGTCTGTCTTTTACCCATATTTACCCTTTTCATTTGGTTTTTTCATGCATGGAAAGGACCGCAAAGTAAACGTGATGCAGCAGGACAGACTGCCTGTGTCATTAATGAATACAAACATTGCCTACATTTTCCACTCATGTTTATGTTTAACTTAAAAATGTGGATGAAAAGGATAAAATAGCTCCTCCCTCTCTGCAACTCTATTGTTTTAAATAATTATGCAGCTACGTAGAACTCTGAATTTGCCTTATATTAATTTGTGGTGTCTTCCATCGAGTATTTTTTTTATATTTGTCATTTATAACGTTTAATTTATTTTTCATCGTGTCAGCTTTGGTCTTCCATACATAATGACAGGAACAGTGTCCTTGGATGTTTTTTTTCCACTCTTGACGTTGCTTCCGCCTCCGTCTCAGCTGAACCGTTGTGATTGGCTCTTTAGCTATAACAGCTTCCGGTCGACATCTGAACTGTAGCCCTGATTGGTTGAAATTCCTGACCTACGTCGGAGACCCGGCCTTCTCTCCGGCAGAGGACAGATTGAACATGGCGGCCTCCGTAAGATGCTTTCTCCGCTCAGGAAAGGTATGACTATTATTCCGGTAAACGGTTACTCTGAATTTGTTGATTATGAGTGTAACTAACGACGTCTCTCTGTATTTTCCTACAGAATGCCGTGTCGGCTCTAGGACCGCGGGGATTTCACAAGAGCGCTCCGGCCGCTGCGCAGGTCAGTGCTAGCAGCTAGCATGCTAGCTTTAGCTCCAGCTGTGTTGGTTTTTATTTTGTTTTACTGACAGATGACAGTCGTTATTGTCAGCTGTGTTCCACAGTCGGACCAGGCTTCACCTCCAGCGTTAAGCTTGAAGGTTCCTACTGTTCTACTAAAGATGTCGCATCATCAGTTCTCAATGCGACTCTCTGTCCTTGTGCTGCTGTGAAAGCCCAATCTCAGTCAACTAAGGTTTAAAGCTTTGATTGCTCTGATATAAATATACATTATTTGATATTATATAATATCATTTTTTATATATATATATATATATATATATATATATATATATATATATATATATTCTAATATTTTGTTCTTTTATAATTAACAATATAACCATCGTTATAGCTGCAAAAAAATAATAATTACAAACTGTAAATAATCAGTGTGTCTCACTAACAGGATGGTTTGATTTGTTTTCAAAAGACTCCGTTCTGACGGTAGAGGGTCTGTACTCACTGCTGTGCTGTTGTTTTGTTAGATGATGGTCCGTGATGCCTTGAACCAGGCAATGGACGAGGAGCTGGAGAGGGACGAGCGGGTGTTCCTGTTGGGCGAGGAGGTGGCCCAGTACGACGGAGCCTACAAGGTGAGTGGCAACCAAAAGAAAAGAACGAGTATGTGGTCACTGTGCAACAGAGATGCCCATCCTCCTAAAGAATATAACATTCACTGAAATAGGAGTGTTTTTCCCGGAAACTCCTTATTTCAAGGAGTTTAACGACCGGTTTCTAACAGTTTGCTCACTGAGGCTGTGAGTAGAATTTAGTGACGCTCTGGATTCAGGAGACAACTGGAATAAACAACCAGGGGCTGGACATTCCAGCAGCTGAGCCTGTTCACTCAGCGCTGCAGCGACTATTTCTCTTTAAACGAAAACTACAGTTTTGTGCGTGCATGTGTGTGTGTGTGTGTGTGTGTGTAGGTGAGCAGGGGTCTGTGGAAGAAGTACGGAGACAAACGCATCATCGACACTCCGATCACAGAGGTGAGACTCTCGAACCTCCACTAATGTTCTCTGTGGAAGTGAATCAGCTCAGTGTTTGTGATCCAAACAGGAACAGCTGTTTAACATCTGTCTGTCTGCCCCCCCCCCCCCCCCCCCCCCAGATGGGCTTTACCGGCATCGCAGTGGGAGCCGCCATGGTGAGTTGTTTTTTTCCCGTCCCCATTGTAACACAGTGAGGAACCACACATGAATCCCTAACAGTACATTGGCATTATGACTCTGGATAAACCATAAACTCATCATGGAAGAGGCCACCTGCTCATCAGATTGTTATTTAATCTGTGACACACACTCTTTGAACCACAAAACTTTACTTCACATCTTGGTTTGTGAGGAAAACAACTTCAAAAAACGCAGGTTTCCCTGAAAGACGTTGGCAGTGTGCTGGTAATTGTTTGATTGAATAACATGAGAATCCTTAGTCTATTAAGTTATTATATTAAGTATACAGAACAGCAAAAAGATGTCTTGAGTACAGACCTGAGAGCCACCAGACCTAAGACTGGATATAGTTTGGACTCGACCGGTGTCGGGGCTTGAGACGGGTTTCGGTTACTAGGAACTAAGAGTGTGAGACCTCTACTAGATATTTTCTTTATTACAGCAAGAAATGAATACATATAAAACAAATACAACATATTAAAACTATTATGTTTAGACGAGAAGGCCTCTTGTTGAATGGTGGCTCCTCAGTGTTATTTCACTAATATTAAACTTCCGTCCCCTGCAGGCCGGCCTGAGACCCATCTGTGAGTTCATGACCTGGAACTTCTCCATGCAAGCCATCGACCAGGTCATCAACTCTGCAGCAAAGACCTGCTACATGTCCGCCGGTCTGCAGTCGGTGCCCATCGTCTTCAGAGGCCCCAACGGGGCGTCGGCAGGCGTCGCCGCTCAGCACTCGCAGTGCTTCGCTGCGTGGTGCGTTCACTGACACCTGATGACTGTTAACTCTTAATAATGTGTGCAAGGTTCTTCATTGTAGCTTCATTACAACTTGCTTTTGTAGTTTTGATCATTTTATCAGCAATAGTACAAGTTAACAGCTGTGATCGAGGAAAAACAAAAAAGCAGTCAAACAATCAAATGGGCGAAAGTAAGTGCCCAAAAAATTAGGCACCCTTCAAAGGTGGAAGTAACAGTGGGTGACGGGAGTGCTTTTGTCTGTCTGCAGGTACGGTCACTGTCCAGGTCTGAAGGTTGTGAGTCCCTGGAGCGCAGAAGATGCCAAAGGTCTCCTGAAGGCAGCCATCAGAGACGACAACCCCGGTGAGACGCGACACGAACACCGACGACTGATCTCAGTCGATGTACAGTGTGACGTTAGCTGAGCGCTCAGTCTCGTAGCGCATCGTCAACAAGCTGACGACTGATAAGAGGCGGCATTCATGAGGAGAGACGAGCTACTCAAAACCACTAAAAATCTAAATCGTTGTCAGACGATGGCGGGCGGGTTCAGAGATTACATCTCAGCCAATGAGCTCCGCCTGTTTTGAGACACGGACTGCAAACGGAAACCAGAACGCTTCCAATACTCAAATCTTGTGATTCATTCACATTTTCATACATATGAATGCATCATTTGTTAAAAGAGATAAGCTGCCGTTATCAAAAGCGACACATCCGTGTGAGTGGTGGTTTGCTCCGAGCGCAAGCTGATGACTGAAGACTGGAGTTTAAGAATGCGTCTTTGAGAGACGGATGCATTCACACCTTTAATTCATGCAATCGTGAATGCTTCTGGGATTTACACTAAAGGGCCTTTTCACACAGAACAAGACATCAGCAGTTACCCATAACTGTAAATGGGCTTCACTGTTTTTTACTGAACGCCGTGTGTGTGTGTTTTTCAGTGGTGTTCCTGGAGAACGAGCTGATGTACGGTGTTCCCTTCGAGATGTCAGAGGAGTCTCAGTCCAAAGACTTCACCATTCCCATCGGCAAGGCCAAGGTTGAGAGACAAGGTGAGACTTGGTGGCAACCTCACTGTGACGACAGGACGTCAGGAAGCTTCACGCAGTCGCTGCACCCAAAAACAGATAGTTCTAGCGTCATAGATCACTGTCACGAAATCTGTGTCTGTTCACGCGCACGTCTTTGCACCGTTTCAAATAACGGTTTAGCGGTTTACACAGGAAGACGATTGTCTCTGCGCTGCAGAAAGTACTTCGGAGGAAGAACAGAGTGGAACTATTTCTGAAAGTTAACACCTGAGTATGCAGGCGGTGGGAAACATCGATTAATTATCCTCTGGTTGTTGAGGTTTATGTTTGTTTTCTTTTTTTTTTAATGGTCATGTTATCGGCTTAAATGTTGCAAAGGTTATAGATATTTACGCCGTCTTTCCCAAAATGTTGAACTGTTCCTTTAACTTGCATGAATCACTACAGCTCACACAGGTGCAACAGCGTGTAACAGTGCTTTATGGAGAATAAGGTGGCATTTGAAATTTGTTATGAACACGATGAACCGGAGGTTTGTGAGGGTGTTCAGTTAAACGTGACCTGGATGTCAAGAGATCTGTCTGTCACTGGTGTGTTCCTGAACTTGTCTTCTTCATCTTCTGCTCCTCCTCCTCTTCCTCCTCCTCTCTCTGTTTCAGGGACTCATGTCACTTTGGTCACTCACTCTCGGTACGTCAGCCACTGCCTGGATGCCGCCGTCGTCCTCGCCAAGGAGGGAATCGAGTGTGAGGTAGAGGAAGGAACGCAGCACGCTGTTATCCGACACTGATGACCTGCGGTCAGAGCCTGTTAACTACTTCCTGTCTGTGTGTGTCAGGTGATCAACCTGCGGACCATCCGTCCCTTGGATGTGGAGTGCATTGAGACCAGCGTGATGAAGACCAACCACCTGGTGACAGTGGAGGGCGGCTGGCCTCAGTTTGGTGTTGGAGCTGAGATCTGCGCCAGGGTCATGGAAGGTAACGGCTGCATTACACCGCGTTCAACTTCATGTAACAATTTCTGCCCCTCAAATCCTTGAATGTGTGGACTCTTGTCCTGTGATTGGCTGGTTTAAGTCACACAGCGCTCTCCCTTCATGGGGTTAAATACGAACAGTGAGTTTGGAGAAATCTGGAGATGTTAGGGTATAAACTAAAATACGTCTAACATCCTGTGTGTGTTTACAGGTCCTGCCTTTAACTACCTGGACGCTCCGGCCACCAGGGTGACGGGCGTCGACATCCCCATGCCGTACGCCAAAATCCTGGAGGACAACAGCCTGCCGCAGATCAAAGACATCATCTTCTCCGTCAAAAGGACCCTCAATGTCTGAAACGCACACTCAAGACGAACCCACCTGAATCGTCTTTGTCTCGACGGTGGAAACATCGTCCGGTAAAACAGTTGAACCGTGTGTAAATGCAGCCGAACGGTAACTTTAAAAAGAAAATTAAAAAAATGCAGATTGTAATGTTGTTCGCCAGATGTTGGTCAATGAAGCGCACAGCTGTTTGTCTGCACCCAGAGCGGCGGACACACAGGGTTCAGTCAAGTCGTTGCCTCTTGTATAAGCTTGGGGGTACTCTGTGTGTGGAGCTCTGGCTGCTCTCTCTTCACTTCCTCACCCTTCAAAATAAAAGTCCCTCTGTCCTGTAGGATTTTCTGTTTATCTGGGTAACAACAAAACTCATGAGTTTGTTCCTGCGTGTTCTCAAATTTAGACTTGCAGACTGTTTAAAATGTGTTTTTTACTCCCAGTAGTTTTGTTGTTAAACTCCATATATTTCTGACCACCAGAACACATTATAGAGGTGGATTATTGTCTGGAATATTTATTGTAGCTGCAGCAGCTCTGCTGTTTTTGTTGCTGTAAATTACTCTGTTACAGAAATAAAAACATTTCACTCCCTTCACGCTGCTTCGTTCTTTCAGGAGTCCGTCCTGTTCACTTCCTGTTGGCAGGTGAAGGCTTCTGCTCTCTGATTGGTTGGTTTTCGTGATCTCACAGGTGTTTGCTATCTACCTAAATCCAGTGTTCCTCCAGCCTGTTTAAGAAGAGGAGAGCAGCGAGGCCACGTTTGCAGTGATGTTTCTGGGAAAAACTGGGTTTAAACTTCTGTTTTGCCCGCAAACAAAGATGTCACCCTCCCAGAATCATCTTTGAGGGTAAGACATCTTTGTTTCCCCCTAAAGTTTTGCACTGCGGGGTCGATATGACCGTCAAAAACCATATAACCGTATAACCCAAAAACCAGTGACATTTAATTATGTTGTTAGGTAATGATATGCAAGACGTTGAATACGTATTCAGATCGTTTTACTTTAATTAAAAGCAACATTACAGTGTAGAAATAGTTACAAGTAAAAGTTCTGCAAAAATATTTGCATCAAAATATACTAGTGCCAGAAGTTGAAGTATGCAGAATGGCGCATTTCACGATATATACATAATATATAAATATATATATATATATTCATCAGATATGAGTGACGCATTCATGCATACATCACTGTAGTGCTGTGAAGATAGTTTAAGATAATATATCATTTATTAGTCAATTTATATTTTGTAATCTGCAAATGAACCAGTAACTGCTATTTACATTTAAAGTAAGTTAGAAATATAAAGTGGCATGAAATAGAAATACTGTCGTGAATGTTCTTATTTATATTCCACCGTTACAAAATCAAGCCTCAATCAACAGAACAAAACATGGAAATCAATTGTTTTCCATAAACAAACAAGATGCCATTGTTGTGCAGTAGATCTGCATCATCTGAAGGAGAAGCGAGACGGGTGAAGCCTTAAACATGTTTTTATTGACTTTTATAATACGATATCATCAGACTCGGTTCAACAGAAAACATCCGTCACATTCCTCCAACTCAAGACACACGAAAATAATATTCACTGAAGGAAGAACGAAAGCTCTCGCGTTACAACTCAAACTATATTACAGCGTCTCCTGGTTCACAAACTTTCGTTTTGTAACCAGGAGAGAAAAGTTCATCCGCAGTTTTACAAACGATGGAAATATTCAGTGAACACCACAGAAAAGGATCGAGAAACATTTATTTTATGAGCCTTTAATATCCTATTGTCCCGGAAAGATCGATGTACTCTGGTGATAATGCTGAACGTTATTCTCCATAAATCTATTTAACCCAGTTTAGCCATGATTGTAAGTATTTTCTTCACAATTAGTGTCGCATTATATAGTCCTTTCATTTAAATGATGGACTATATAGTCAAATTAAAAAGACAATTTACAAGATAAATTGTTGAATTCTAAGAAGAAAAAAAAGAAGTGTCAGATTTTTGACAATCGTATATTTTAGTTTTCTTTGCTCTAATGCTGCGTTCAGGTCATGTTGGAGTTACCGTAATCACCAGTCGTACGACTTGTAAAAACCATTCAAATGAACATCTCTGTCGTAACGACGGCTAAAACAGATTTTTTTAAAAGCTCTAGAATTCGTTAATCTCGATGTTCCTGAAAACGAAACACATGGAAGCCTGTCGTACATTATTTCATAGTTTTAGTGCGATATTGTATGTATTATACGGACAATATGTTTAACCCTCGCATTACCACCTCTGTGATCATACAACATGTAGAGTTTATGCCTCAAACGAGCACATTGAAGCAGTTATCCTGATCCGATGGGTTCACTATGGCCGACAAACGGGAAGCAAAGAGACAAAGCAATGAACTCTCCCTCAGTGGTGCATCCACAGAAACATTTCAAACAAACGCACAGCTTCAGTCTGTAAACAGAAACAGCTGAAGACGTCCAGTTCTGAGGATGAAAATCAAACCATATTCTGTTCCTGCGAGTTTATAAACAAGCACTGTGGTGCCAACTGTACGGACATAATCTGAGAGTACACATCTTTTAAGAAGACAGTTAGCCTCTTAGTAGCAGCTTGACCGTTGGCAAAATCAAATCATTTTTCAAAATATAACTTTCTTGAAGGATTGCAATTTTATTATCACAATATTTACCTTTTATCATACATCAAAGTCTTTCTTCTCAAGTTATGAAATTGTTCATGTAACATTTTTCCAAATTCATACAATATTTAGGACAAACGTCTGATTTATTTTAATTCTCTCTCACGTCCCATAAAGTGGTGGCAGACTGCGGAGTTCTGCCCAGAAACCTCTAAGAGTTGAAAACAACATATCAGTTCATCAGTAAATTAATATCAGACTGTGGGACCTGCAAAACAAAATGTTACCAAAGAATTCATTTTGGAAGCTGCTACCGAGGAAGGTGGAACAAAACCCGTCGGGGTTAAAAACGATGCCGACCAATCAGCTGTGAGTGTTGTATTCTCGGTTGAGCTTCTTTTCTGGAAACAAATTAACTAGTTTTTTTATCCAACGACAAAATGAAAACTTTAAAAGTAAAGCGCTCAATAGTTTCCCTCCAGTTATGGCCCTCCTACTATTCCCAGAATCCCTTTCAATATCACCCAGAGAAGAGGGGCGGGACCTCTGTCCTGCTCTCTGATTGGATGCGGGGCCAGTTGAGTCTATAAAGTCTTAAGGAGCAGATAGGTCGGATCGTCCGACTTCTGAGTGCCCTTTCAGAAGGTCGAGCCTCACCACCACCACCCGCCTCTTCTTCGGCTCAGACCCTTCATCATCATCCTCCTCTTCCTCCTTCACCTCCCCCCTCTCCTTCACTTTTTGTTTTGCTCTCTCCTTCCTCTTCTCCTTCTTTGCCTTCTTCTTCCTCCTCTTCTTTTCCTTCTCTGTCTTTTCCTCCACTGCCTGATCCTCCACTTCCTCCACTACATCCTGCACTTCCTCCTGTTCCACTTCTAACTCCTCCACTGCCATCTCCATTTCATATTCTTCTTCCTCCTCGTTTTTTTCTTCCTCTGCTTCCTCCTCCTCAGCTTCCTCCTCTTCTTCTTCCTCCTCCTCCTCTTCTTCCTCCTCCTCTTCTTCCTCATCTTCCTCCTCCTCCTCATCATCTTCATCCTCCTCCTCATCCTCGATATCCCCTTCCTCCACATCTGTCATCTGTTGTCCTTTCGGCTGCTGTAGTTTGATCTTCATCCTCTGTCGTCCGTTCTGTGCCGGCTGTCGGGAGCAGAGCATTTTCGATATCATGCACAACATTGCTTTTCTATTTTAGTTTCTGTCAGAATTACTTCTTATGCACTTTATACTCTTCTTTTTAATCATAGGTTATTGTAATTACTTTTTCTATTTGCACTGCCGTTAGTATAACTTATTACTTCATTGCTTATACATATATATATACATACATACATACATACATACATACACATATACATATACACACACACACACACATATATGTGTACTCATGTTTTTTTTTTTTCTTCTTCTGTAGTAATCTTTAATCAAACTCTGGCACAAGATTTTCCTTCTGGATAAATCAAGCGTTATCTCATCATATTTGAATTGTGCAAACACATAAAAACATCTGGCTGCAGCCAACATGTGTGTGTAAACACGGCAGATACTCACCGCCTTGTTGCCGCTCCGCAGCCTGTGCAGCAGTAACCGGACGGTGTCTTTGTTCTGACACAGTCCCATGGTGTTGAGGGCGTCCAGGGCGGAGCCCGAGCAGCCCTGCAGGCGGAGCTCCGCCCCCAGAGCGGCCTGCAGGAAGTTGTTCTTCCAGATGTTCCTGGTGAAGAGCGGGATGGAGAGCGCCACCACGGCCCGGCGCATCAGCAGCGTCTGGGCCTGGTCCTCTGACATCTGACTACCACACGAAACAAACAGAACACAGAGGAGGTCTTAGATATTTTCTTGTTGAGCTTGAAATGAGCCGCCACCAGCAGCAGGACTCCTCAACTCCTCCGCCCCAATCCCCCGAGCTAACTCTTCAACCTGAGACTTACTGGCTGCTCTTGGACAGAGCGTTGATGTCGGGGAACAGCGATGTGAGGCAGGTGGTGACGAGCGGAGCTTTGTCCTGGGCCCAGCTCAGACAGCGCCGCCAGGGGAAGGACGACAGCGGCTTCCTGCTCGACACCTTCTGGTGGAAGGGATTGTCCGTCTGACGCGTCAGCGCCTTCATCTGCACCGCCACCAGGAAACACAGCACGCCACGATTACACAACAGTGGGAAAAAATGCATTATGAAGAATTAAAGCAGGATGCGTTTGTCCTGATCGACCAGGCGGAGCCTCCGTCCTCACCTCTTCTTTCAACTGTTTGCTCCAGAACTCCAGCATGGGCTTCCGGGCGCCTTTAGCGGACCAGAGCATTTTGAAAGCAGACTTGTAGCACGACTTGCTCACCAGCAGTGCGGCTTTGCTCTTCTTTCCCATCCGGCGGCCTTTCGTCTTCCTGTCACTCACCTCAGGCTGCAGTCACCAACACAGAGGACACAAACGTCAAACCTTCTCAATGCATCCCAAAGTGACACGATCAGATCAGTGTGCAAGTAAACTTTACAGCTGGGTCCTAAACCCCCTATGTGGAGGATTATCTAGTGCGCTAGTTGGCCACTTCTGGACACTACAGCGCATTATTTTCATTTGGTATATGCTGCTCAGTCACAATCCACCGTACACTACTTTTGGAAAAGTTTGACTTGAGTCTAACCAATACTAGATTTTTGAGAGAGCTAAATATTCCTCTTATAATATATAAACCCATATTGAGGTATTATATAAATGCATGATTAACATTCTGTTTTACGTAGAGAATTCAGGCAGCACTACAAAGCAGTAAACACGCTGTACAGTGAATACGGATTAGTAAGCTAAATTTGGACACAGCATACGTTAATGTACACTTCTGCAAAACACTCAGCTTCTCTAGAGTTACAACTTCATTTCTTATCCAAAGAAAATATGGTAACGAGGGGTTTACTTGTATATATATATTGATTGTTCCTGTGTTGTATAGAGCAAAGAGATGTAACCTCTGGCTATATATTCCCTTTGTATTTGGAACTAGGGAACATTTATCAGGGGCAATGCATTAAAAACAGGATCACGTGTTAAATGTTCATCTGAGTTTCATATCGAGATAGTGTCTCTCTCGCACACACACACCTGATACTGATACGGTTTCAGCCACATAGCTCTCTTCCCGTTCATTCTCCGTCTGCATTTGGTCCTGATGACCTGCGCACACGTCTCGCACAGGAAGGACTTGTCGTGCACGGTTGTCGTGGAGTCCGGGAACACCCACTGCACGGCCTCCGGTGTGGTGAAGGTGAACACCGCCCTCCGGTTGAAGCTGCGGCCCTGCTTCTCAAACGCAACCTTGCAGGCGGAGCAGCTCCTGTCCTCCGGCTGCTTGGGACGCCGGCGGCCAACTCGATGAACCGGAGAGGCGACGGTCGCAGCAGCAGCGAATTCCGTGGCGTCGTCTGTCTTTCGGGGGCCTTCTTCTTCTTCGGCCTGCAGCGGAGTAAACGCACACACGTGGTTTACAGGTGGACAGTCCACCTCCGCACCGACCGTTGTTGAGCTTTCTTGCACGACGACTCCGCCGTCTGCAGCATCCGTGGACGTGGAGTTATTGGCCGCAGTAGTTTCGGCATAGTCGTGCTCGGACGCGGCAGCCGCATCGTCATCTTTACCCAACTTCGTTTCGGTCTTTTTAGTCGCCATGACGACAACTGAGAGCCTCCAGGTTGTTGTTTTTTTAAGTAGCAACGACTCCAGAGCAGATAGAAAACACAAGAGACGTGATCCAACCGGATGTAGCCGCCGATAAACAATGTTTAGTTTCCGTGTTTTATGTTAACTGAGAGGCCGCTGGCGCCCCCCGGTGGTGGGAGGCAGGTACTATGTCGTATTCTTCTTTGTGGTTTATTGACGGTTGGCAAACAATGAATTGGTGCATTACCGCCACCAAATGGTCTGGAGTGTGGATCAGGATGTCTAGTACTTACTGTATAGTATAAAAAATGAAATAAATAAAGAAATGAAATTAAATAAATAAGAAAAAGAACAAACAAAACAACTGGCTCATATTTTCTTAATAATATTAGTTAGTCTAAGTCTTGAAATTATACCTTTTTTTTTCTTTTGCAGAATATCCACTACATCAAACCGTACCTCCATCTTGCCAAGGTCTCCAATCAGCTGCCCTCTTTCCTGCTCATATTTCTGACATTGCACAATAAGGTGTTCTATTGTTTAATATTTCTGACATTGCACAATAACATGTTCTATTGTTTCATATTTCTGACATTGCACAATAACATGTTCTATTGTTTCATATTTCTGACATTGCACAATAACATGTTCTATTGTTTAATATTTCTGACATTGCACAATAACATGTTCTATTGTTTCATATTTCTGACATTGCACAATAACATGTTCTATTGTTTCATATTTCTGACATTGCACAATAACATGTTCTATTGTTTCATATTTCTGACATTGCACAATAACGTGTTCTATTGTTTCATATTTCTGACATTGCACAATAACATGTTCTATTGTTTCATATTTCTGACATTGCACAATAATAACGTGTTCTATTGTTTCCTCTTGCCCACAATAGTCGCATTTGCCTTTTTCATGTTTACCTATTTTTTTAAGCATACTGTTTAGGCCAAGGCAGATACTACATGCCTCTACTGTTTATTTAAAGGATGGATGGACACTTTTTTCAGCTAAAATATCTAATATATATAGATTTAAATTAAATAGTAACTAATTCTGTTTTTCATTTCTGCCTCTGGATTAGCATTTAGACTTTGTTTACACTAATAATCAGCACAGATTGAAGACTATGATCTCGGTCAAATTAAATTATAAAATAATTTTGTCATGCATTCAAACTTGTACTTAAAGCTACTCTGAGGAACTTTTATTTGTTGTTGATTGGGGCAGTCCCTGTGGACGGGAAGCATTAGTGTTTCTGAGCATCAGATTATTAGGATAAACATTTACTAAAGGAACAAAAAGTAGAGTAATCATTCTGCCCATTTCAGAATCTAATTTATAGTAATTATTGATGCCTTACTGTGTACAACCCTTTAATATTGCAGCTGGTGGAGCTCATTTTAATGGTGTTATATACTGCTCGGTAACTTAATTATACGATATCATCACTTATAGCTTGATTTTTATTTCGGATTAATAATCTAAATTTAGTGGAGTAAGAATTAATGTACAATATTTGCCTCCAGAATTTAGTGGACTAGAAGGAAAAATGGCAATACTCAAGTAAAGTACATTTAAATGGTATTTAAGTACAGCACTTGAATAAATACACTTTATTACGTTCCAGCATTGACACTGACAATAATATATACTCATGTTTCTACTATTCATATCTGTATATTGATAATAACGACTCTTATTTTGACAGGTCTTACCGGAAGTCTCCTATTCGACGCGTGCGTGACAGAACTGTAACTGATGGATGTAAAAAGGCTATTTTAGCTCGTTGGCTAGATGGTCTACCTTCCACCTGTGTGTCGTGTTAAAGCAGTGATGGAGCAGTTATCGGTAAGAACGAACAGATCTTATTATTATATTTATTTTAAACGGATCAAAGTGTGACGTCTTCTTGCTCCTTCATGTGTTTACATTTTGTTGCAAAATACAAACGTGTCACAGCGTGTTTGACGCAGTGTCCAGTTCAACAAACACCAAACTACAGCCTCTGAAATGACCACATTTAGCTTAAATCATCGTCAAAATCAGCTGAATAGGATCACTGTACACATGTGTATGTCTGTGTGTATTAAACTACTTATTGACTTCTTAGTAGCTTAATCTATAGTAATAACATTATTTATTAGTTGTTTTGTATTAAGATTCTGAATCTGCAAAGTAATTACATTTATTAAATACATGTAGTGTTGGTAAAAATGAAATGTTTGCCTCTGAAATGTAGTGGAGCAAAAGTATAAATAAGAAGAAAATGTAAATACAAGTAAACTACCTCCAGTACAGATACCAGTAAATATCACTTTTCTGTCAATCAATTCATCAATTAGCTGATAAACAGTTTCTGCTCCATTACTGATGAGTAATAAAACATATATTTTCATCATCGAGGGTTTTAATTCGAGCATACTCTTGCTAGTTCCTTAAGATCACCAACCCTCGCTTTCAATTGGTTGAGTTAGTAAATGTCTGTAATGTGTTCATGACCCTGATGAGAGCACAATGAGATGTTAAAATGTGTGTCGAATTTAAAGTCAACCAGAGTTACACTGTGAAGGACTTCCATGAATTCATTACAGCGCCACCATGTGGCTGATTGGAGTCATACTTCTTGGGAAGCACTTCCACATTAATCTCCCGTTGACCACCATGAGACCTTATTTGTACGGTTGTCAACGACGAGAGACAAATCATTTTTTATCCCATCTAAAAATTTGCCATAAGTCACACATTTGATGACATTTGATTTGGTTAAATGACAATTTTGCATGTCAAATAAGTGGCATTTTGTAATAAACCTTTTGAAGTTCAAGACTGTGAACATATGTAATTAGAAAGACGAAACATCCAATAGTTGCATGAATGATGTCTCTCAGTGAAGCTGTGATTGTTTCTCACCGATGTACTCACACAAACGACAGGTTTTGATCTTTTTTTTTTTGCTTTATGGCTGAATAATTAACTCATCAGGTAAGATAACGTTGCATTTGTGCATGCGTACAACCAAGTTACTTAGCCAGCTAGCTAGCCCAGGGTAACGGCTTGGTGACGTGTACTGTGTGAGACACCAGATGTAAAAAATAATAACAAACCGCCATGAACTCAGCAGGGGCTTGAATCTAATAATCAACACATATTACGAGGGTACTAGACTCATTTTTAAACCCTTTTGTTATCCTGCATCAAAGCACAAGTCCAATATTCACAATTCTTTAAGCTCTGGTTTGGTCTCAATGTTCCACTTTCTTCACCAGCTAAACGCTTTCACTTTGTCTGGGTGTCGTTTGGTGCTGCAGTGGGTTTATCAGAGCTTGTTTAATGAAAACTGCTGCTGCTGCTGGAATCAATGTTGATGAGAGCAGTGAGACTGACACAAAACACAGTTGTAGGCTGGAAAACCAAAACAATAAAGCTTTATTTTATAACTGAAAGACTACAACGATTGTAGCCTCTTTTAGCTTTATAGCTGGAAAAAGCTACAGGGCGAAAGTGAGATGTCTGTAGGCTACTTGGTTGACAGCACGAGGCTACATTAGGTGCTACCAGTATAACACACACAAACCTCTGAATAAAGTCTCACCAGTTGAGTTGCATTGTGGGTAATGCAGGTGCCAGTTTTTTTGACAAAGAAGAAGATTGCATGCAGTAAAAAAAGTCTCTGGTGCTGCTGCATCAGTTTGCAGGATGCTGAAAATGTAAATTGAGAGATCCTCAGCCTGAAACACAGCTGAGTCTCATTTGCGATGAACGATATTTAATCACAGCTCGTTAAAAACGTGCGTCATTAATCAAGTTTTGTTTCTGAGATTTAAGGACGGAGGTCCACAGCTCCACCTCCTGTTCCTCACTGGCTTGGCACACGGTGAACACACATCAGTTACACAAGACTAATCAGCCGGATGATGAAGTCTGGACCACGGCAACGCAGCCGCATCAGCTGGGTCGCTTATCCCCATGGCAACCGTCTCATCGACCTCTCGTTGCAGGTGTTGGTGGAGACGATCTCGTCGACGGTCTGACCCCGAAGAGAAGCAACGCTGCAGATGGAGAATGGAGACCTGGGTCACATGGTACGTGCGAGTTTCCTGCAGACATGTTTTTCGGTCTGAACTGTTCCATGAAGGTATACTTGTGTCTTTTATTACGCAAACAAAGAGTGAAGTGCTGCTACATTTGAGATCATTTTGACAAAACAGAGCAATATAATGTCAACTGACCTCCATGTGGCTCATCACAGTAACCTCCCGTCAGTGTTTACAGTGGAAGCAGATACCAAGAGCCAAGTCGAACCCACCAATAGCAAGTCCCGGCTCATTCAGCAGCGGATGCCCCGCCCACTACATCCAAACTCAACTCGTAGGGCTTTGATTTGCAGCCAAATGTTCTCGTTTCATAAGCAAAACTAACAAATAATTTATTCTCCGTTTATATATTTTTACTTACAAACTTGATTTTTGATTGCAGTGCGAGAAATTTGCTCTCGAAACATTTTTAGTTTGTTTGCGTAATAAAGACACAAATATACCTTCATACTGTTCCCGCTTTCCGGCACTTCAGCCTTTGGCGAGTTGAACAACGGCTGTGTTAAAAATCTCATATTACTGTTCTACATACTACACATTACATATGTCTTCTCTGCATCACATGACCGTGTCGACCACAACGTAACAGGTTGAAGCTACCGTTCAATGTAAATCGGAGCTGTGTTTGAACGTTGATGTAGCGTTAAGACATCTGTTAGCTATGTAAAGATATAGCTCTGTCAGCACTTTCGCTGTAGTTGGCGCTGTTAGCACTGTTAGCTACGAGCCTCTGGTTCGCTGTCGCCATGTTAATGTACTTTTAACGGTAAATTATATATTTCCACAGTTAAAATGCTCACTGTTCTTTAGAATGTTAATATCATCACTACCAATAGAAATGTAGGCATCGCATGTACATAGTCATTGGTCATGTTTACCGTGCTCCGCTTTGTTGTCCTTGTTTTTAGCTGTTATGTCTGAGTTAAACTCTTTGTATCAGCACACACTCGCTTGACCATTAAAGCTGATGCATCTGGTGCATCGTGGCATGCACAACATACTCAATTTGTTTCAGTTGTCTCAGTTAAGTTATGATACCGGTGCTCTCTAAAGCCGAGTTCACACGACACAACTTTCAAGGTTGTCAGATGGCTGTACAGTTCACACTAATCAACATGCTGTCAGGTTGTGATGTTCACGCTGTGTTACATGACTCACCATCAACAGGGGGAGGTCACACACTTACAAGATCCTTCATCTGGAATCCCTGATGAGGTCTCAAAACTAGGTTTTGTCACAAAATCCCACGAGAAAAAATAACGCAGTCGCAGCGTAGTCGTGCCACGTGTTCACATAACAGCCTGTTTCTACACATCAGTACTATTTCCCCTCTATAGATCAGTCACTGTGTAATCTTTACTCATGCAAGCATCCAACACTCTAGGTGCAACAACAACAACTGTGGTCCACGTTGCAGCACATAGCTCACACAGGTGGGCTTCAGGTGAGGTGACCCCTCCACCAGGTTTCCCCTCAACCCGCAGCGCGTTTTCATTGGCTTTAGCTCCCCGACAGATCCAGAAATTAACAGTTTAGATTTGAATGTGGTCCACTTTAAAATAAAACGGTGGAGATGTAAATATATTTCGGTAAAAAAAACAGGCTGCGTCGTGTGTGATATCAGATTCGGTTGTATTTTAAATATCCATGTGGGATAACAGGACTTCTTCATGCTCTTCTTCGTCAACTAGCCTAAGTTCAAGAGCAGACGTTTGTTCTCGGTGTTCTCTGTATTGTTTTTCTCTTGACTGCTGTTCCTGCTCTCTCCAGATGGGGGAGCTAGTGACTCTGAACGTGGGCGGCTGCCTGTACAGCACGTCTCTGTCCACGCTGCAGCGCTACCCTGAGTCCATGCTGGGAGCCATGTTCGGAGGAGACCTCGCGACCGTCAGGGACGCTCGCGGAAACTACTTCATCGACCGCGACGGCCCGCTGTTTCGGTGAGTGTGTGTGTGTGTGTGCAGCTAGCGGATCAAGCTAGCTAACTTTCTCCAGGATGCAGGGACACAAAATGGATTTTTTTTTTTTTTACCGAAAAAAGAAAAGTGGTTTTTTTTTTTTGCTTTTACTTTTTAAAAGGTCTTCCTCAAAGCACCATCACAACCCAGCTGTTACCCCGTCAAAAACCTGCACAAACATCAGCCCAGCTTAATTTGCACACAATAATACATCAACAGTCCATGATGACTGCAGTTCAATGTTATGAAAGTTGCAGCACCAAATACAAATCATATAATCTTTATGAGCCCGTAGTGAAGCGTACATATACGATACAGAAGGAGGAACAGACTGGCTCACTGTGGACCAATGGGAAAGAGATAGAGAAAGAGTGTCACCCTAGAATCTCCATCTCCTAACGAGCGTCAGTGGCTTCTTACTCTTTACTATTATCATTATTTGGGAAGGTGGTCCTTTGGACATTTGTAAACAATCAGAAGAACTTTTTACTGCCACGAGGAACTTTTTACTACCTGAGCAAATAAATACACTTGAGAAATTTACTTTAAATGCAGATTAGATATTCATTGCAGGTTATATTTAGTTAGTTTGCAAGGGTTAAGCTACAGCTCACATAAAATGTCACTACACTTGATTCGTTACGTTAATTTTCTTCTTCGATTACACTCATTAGATTTAGATGCCGAGGCGGCTCGGTTGGAGCTGGATGTTCAATGGTGCGATGAAAAGGTTCTTTTGGAGTCGTTAGGAGTGAAGGTCCGGCCGGACCCTCGGTCCTCCTGCTCTACAGCAGAGTCCGTTCAACAGTCCTCAAAACTCAGTACAAAGTCTTTCTAGGGCTGCTGCGTCTTCTCCGTTGTCCAGTTGTTAGAGGCGAGCAGTGGGGAGAGGAAACTCTCAGTCTTTCAATTCTTTGTCCACGAACTGCGGTCTTCTTTCCATGAACAGAGACGAAGTCCTCAATACTTCAGTTACGATCGTCCGTATCTTCTCCTCAGAGCACTTGGACGGCTCTCGTGAAGAAATCCCAGTTTGCAGCTTGCAAGCGTCTCCTTTTATTCATGAGTTGGGCTGTCTGTTCTGCCCCCTCCTATCCAACACATGATCTCATTCCCCCACCCACTTGAGTGGGCGTTTGGTTCTGGACATGTCCAGACTAGTCCAGACAAGTTCAGACTTATCCTATATTATATATTTTATGCCTCTATGACTCATCTCTTGCAACAGTCTTTTCTGATCCACACCCAAAAACATCTGTTCCTAACTTCACTCTTTCCGCTGACTCATCATGACAAAACACTCTTCCCATATCTCGGCTCCGGTCACACAGAATATTATTATAATCAGTTTTTACATTTGTTAAACCACTCTATGCATTAAACATTCGTTACATATTGATTAAACATTTTGTTATATAATGATCATACCTTATCTGTTGATTACACTTTAACTATTGATTTCTGAGTACATACTTTGTGCTTTTCTCTCCTGACTTTCCTTTGAATGTGCAAGCATGTATCCGAGGCAGCTCTGTGGGCTCAACTCTTCTCGACACTATGCATTTGTGAGCTGTTTTCAAAAATTTACATTCTCGGTTAGAATCAAAAGGGTTGAGAACCACAGACGGGGCACGAAGCACAGACTGTAAATAAGAAGTGGACATAGTCACCATGACGTCACCCATTGGTTTGTGGACTGCCAAGATGCCTAAAGCATACTCTGCTTTATGGTCTGTTTGACAATAAATGGAGCATAATTCACAAAGTGAACATCATGCTGTATTGAAGAAGACTTGAAACTGGAGATTGAGACCATAAACTCATGTTTACAATGTTTACTGAGGTAATAAATCAATACAATCTGTCTTCTTTTTGCAACCCCTGCTGGCCGGTAGAGAGAATGCAATTTTAAGACACTTCAGCATTGGCTTCACTTTTCAGAAAAAGGAAGTTGCCGCCTGGTAGGGAAGTAACAAACTATTGAGAGATGTCAGAAATGTCAGAAAAAGTGAAACAAACTTTCTCTCTCTGGAGTTGTACAGCAGCTCTCTCCCCTCCCGTCCTGACTTTGACTGACAGTTCAGACTCTTACAGAATCATCAACTCAGCAGTCTGGACTGATCCTGTCTCTGTTTCTGCTGTTTCAGCTACATCCTCAACTTCCTGCGGACGTCTGAGCTGACGCTGCCGTGCGACTTCAAGGAGGCCGAGCTCCTCAGGAAGGAGGCGGACTTCTATCAGATTGAGCCCCTGATTCACTGTCTAGGAGACCCCAAACCCCTGCTGCCCTACCCCACTGATACCTACGAGGAGGTGGTGGAGCTGTCCAGCACCAGGAAGCTGTCCAAGTACTCCAACCCCGTCGCAGTCATCATCACCCAGCTCACCATCACCACCAAGGTCAGTGTAGATACATACTGTCTGTGGAGATATCGTGGCAGAACATTCTGTGGTACCAAAACCTAATTATATGCATTATAATCTTATTTCTACTGAGGTATTTCAGTCCAGGTTAATAGATTTGCTTCTTCTCTTAATGGGCACATTCACATCTAGACATGTATATACTTTCATTCTGACAAGAATATACTTCTAAAATTGATTTTTCTATGAGATCAGTGTATGTCCATGATTCAACCGTCAATCTATATTGTGCTGCACATCAGTTCATTTGATTGATAGAGAGCATTTAGATGTTGATTTTTTACCGTTTACTTTGTTTTTGAAAAATGGTAAATCAGTAACATTTGTGTTGGAAAACAGGAGCTCAGTCTGGGCCAGTCGATGAAGTCTAAACTACTGCTCCAACACGTAGTCTATTCTGTTATTTTGCTGCTATTGGTGTCTCGAAAATGTTCGAAAGGAATCACTAAAAGCGGTCACAGTTTGATGCGATACAGTTTATTCTTTGAGCAAGAAGTACACCCGAACAGACCAACTGATTTCTCATATATAGTTCCTCCTTCTGGGGTCAATGCTCCACCTTTATATTTGAACTCCTCCTTTGTTGCCCTGGAAATAATGGTGTTATATTTTATGGTCCCATCCAAGTTTCACTTTACTAACGGTGTCATGGAAAGTCCCAGACTTCTCAGCCAAGTTCAGGCATGTTTTTCCTGATGCTATTATTTTCAGGCGATTCCAGAGAGCCTTTTTAAAAAACATTTACGTTTCCAAGTTATACATACTGGAATGGTTAAGTTTCGGCATTGACCTGGAATAGGTAAGTTTATGCATTGACCTGGAATGGTTACGTTTTGGCATTGACCTGGAATGGTTAAGTTTCGGCATTGACCTGGAATGGTTTATGTTAGATCATCATTTCCCTTCATGCCTCTTGGCATGTAGGGCAGCAACAAAAGTCTTCCACTCCTGTCTGTCCTGGGCGAGTCGCTGGATGGTGCCCCATGAGTGGTTTAGGCTCTGCATCTCCTTCTCCACAGTTCTTCTCCGTGTGTTTCTTGGTCGGCCTCTTTTTCTTTTCCCTTCTGGTGTCCAATGTAAGGCTGTTCTTGTGATATCAGCAAGATCTTTTCTCAACACATGTCCTATTCATCTCCATCTTCTTCTCATTAGGATGGTCTCCATGCTTTCGTGTTGGCATTTGTCATACAGTTCTTTATTTGAGATGGTGTTTGGCCATAAAATGTGCAGTATTCGTCTTAAACTCTTGGTATGGAAGGTTGATAGTCTGTTGAGATCTTCTTGTGTCATTCTCCAGCATTCAGAACCGTACAACAGGGGGGATAAAACACAGTGAGTGTGTTTTGTGTTTGTGTTTTAGGTTAGGATAGGTTGTCGTTTTTCTTTAAATTGTAGGTCACCATTTAGACGCAACCAGTAGTCACATGATTCTCTTCTTCTTCTCTAGGTCCATGCAATGTTGGAGTCGATCTCCAGCAGTTTCACAAAGTGGAACAAACACATGATGGACACCAGAGACTACCAGGTGTCCTTCACCTTTGGCCCATGTGACCACCAACAGGAAGTCAGCCTGCGCGTCCATCTGCTGGACTTCATCTCCAAAGCTGTACATGGCCTCTTATCTCGTCTTTAACATCATGTGTAGAAATGTTCCTACTAAGAGACACTGTTGAGATCAGTCGGAGTACCATATAGCTTATACTTTAAATAATAGTAACATTATAACTCAGTCTGCCTGTGTCATTGTTTTCCAGGGTTTCAGAATACGGAACACGCGTGTTCACCACATGAGCGAACGGGCCAATGAGAACACAGTAGAACATCACTGGACGTTCTGCAGACGAACTCACAGAGTGAACGACTGACAGAAGAACAGATGGTTGGACTTAACTGACGTCATCGCTGTGTCAACAGACACACATGCAGACAAATAGACAAGAGACGTGTTAGTGGTGGCTTTGTTGTTATGTGTTCATATTGTGTATGCATGTATTGTTTAGTATTTTTAGGAGGTAATTTTGTGGAAAGTGAGGTCATTTTTGAATATTTCCCTCAGACCAACGTGAGGTTTTTGGAAGGCTAGCAAATTAGAAACGTGGTACATTATGGTGAGATGTTTTGTTTTTGTTCAACTATCACATATAGCTGCAATGTTCTGGTAAAAGTATGGCCACAGTATGTATGTAGCTACATACTGTATATCTGGCATATCATCACAAATCTGTTGTACATCAATGACTAGGAAATTATATTATTTGCAAATAAAACAATCTGGATGATTGTGATCTTTTTTTTACCCACCCTCAGTTCTTCTTTTGTCCACCACTCACAGAAATGGACCAATAATTGACCAATTGAAACTAATGTTATTGATGGAGACAAACTCCACAATTCACAATCTGTTTAATAATGTATTCAAAAGTTTATTTGAACCTCAAATTAAGCTTACCGGTATGAGACTTGTTGGTGGCTTTGTGTTGATTTTTGAATCATAATGAAGTCTTTTTTTTTTCTTTTTGGAAAATTAGGTCATTTTGGAAAGTGAGGACATTTCTTGGAAGACTTTCTTTTGTTGTTTTTGAAGAATTAAGTCATTTTTGGACAGTACGGTTATTTTAGGAATGTGAATACATTTTTGAAAGTGGTAACATTTTGGGAAAGTTATGATTTATCTGGAAAGTGAAGTTTGAGGAAAATTTGGTCATTTTTGGAGGGCGAAGTCATTTTTGCAAAAATGTCATTTTTGTAAAATGAATACTTCGGTAAGTTAAAACATTTTTAGGGACTTAAGAAATATTTGGAAAGTGAAGACGTTTTTGGAAAATGTGGTCATTTAGGGAAAATTAAGAATTCTTTTGGACAGTGAAGTAATTTTTTTTAAAACATGAAATCATTTTTGGAGACTTTTCCAAATTGAATAGGGATAACTGGGTACATATAAAATGAACATGTAGATATATTGTCATTGACATCTGTGTTCTTGACCTTGATGAGCGAGTGCAGTCGCTTTGCTGCTTGCTCTTGCCTCTGCTTGCCTCTGCTTGCATTTTCTTGCTTCAATTTGCCAGATATATCACATATATCTTTCCAGATATATCACATATATCACTCTTCAACGTTTGAGTGAAGACAAATCCAGAAAGTCGTCAAGCTATTTGGATTGTTGGCTAATGCTAACTAGCAGCTAAGCTAAAGCTAAGTAGCAGCAAGATGCCTCCCTTCTCCACGGATGACTACTACAAACTCCTACAGAAGATTGCAGTCTTGGAAACAAAAATCTACCGACTAGAAGTAAACGTGGAAGTAAATGGACTGTGTGGGAATGATACCACTTTACCATGGACTCAAAACACTGGACAAATGCCAGCTAAGACACAGCTAACTAGCACAACCAGGCCTACCAAGAAACAGGAGGAGAGAGCAGATAATGGATCTTCAAATGGTAGTCCTCCCAGGAACTCTCTCGGTGCAAAGCCGAAGAGAAAATATATGGGAGGACGACTAACAGACAGAGCCCAGCGCCCTGAGATTTATGATGCGACTGGCTGGCCTGCACTAGCACACGGGCAGAACTCCTCCTCAACCCCTGCACCCAGATGGACAAAGCCAAGGACAGCTAAGGAAAGTAAAACCTGCAAAATACCTCCACAACAACCAAGCCTACAACTTCAAAACAGATTTGCTCCATTGTCGCAGGATCCTAAATCTCCATCTGATGACCTGGATAAGCAGCTATCTCCTCAAAGCAGGGTAAGAACTGAGAGTAAATGTGAGAAACTGCCGCAGGCAAAGCTAGTGACTGGGCCTGAGACTCTGATTGTTGGTGACTATGCTGTAAAAGATGTCAGAAAACTGTGCAGCAAGAACACCAAAATACTCTGCTTTCCGAAAGATATGGTCTCTGACATGAGAGACAAATTCCTGGACATCGTGGCTGACTATCCCACAGCGAAAAACATCATCGTGCATACAGGAAGCTGTGATATTGTGAAACAACAGTCTGAAGTTCTGAAGCGAGACTTTATTGATCTGTTAAACACAGTCAGCTCTGTCAAGGCTGAGGTGTTTATCAGTGGCCCTCTCCCACCAGTCAGAGGAGGAGATGAAGGATTCAGCAGGCTGTTTGCACTGAACAAATGGCTGTCAACTGCATGTGCTGACCATTCAGTACATTTTATCAACAATTTCTACCTTTTCTGGGAGCGCAGACATCTTTTTGCAGCGCATGGATTTTGCCTGAACAAGTCAGGGGTAAAACTGTTTACCTCTAACCTGTTTTTCTCCCTGCGTCACTCGTCTGTCCCTACTGCCAAAGACAAGATACAAGAGGAGTCTAAACAAGAGATAACCACACAGCATCGCCATGGAGACCTTACGTGAAGGATGCCCCCGCCTAACGACAAAAAGGAGGAGTCTCCAACCTCATCATCAGGGACCGCCTTCGCCTCCGATCTCCCACTTTCCCCACCCTTCCTAGACACGGAGTCTTTACCTCCCTCCCCAGCTATTTCGGATCCATATTTTGGATCGCAATCCTCTCTCACACTCTCCCCATCCTCCCCCCACCTGGAGTTCACTGACAACATGAAAAAGCTGGTCATTGCTGGAACCAAACACACACCTCTTCACACTCCCCGACGGCTCTACAACCGTCCTCTGTCTCCTCTACCTGATGGAGGAAATAATTGATATCTTCTGGGTCCAGGCTACAAGGCTAATGACACCAATGACTCTCTCCAGGAAAGGTCGGGGCCCTGTATGCAGCTAGCCGTCTCAATTCCTGTCTTGCAAGTTCATAGAAAAAGAAAGGTGAGGCTGCGAAGAAACAATAGTAAACATGCAAACTTATCAAACTTAACATACATTCCTCGTCAGCCTGTCCAAATAAATTGGACAAAGAAAGCTTTACCCACATTAAACTTAGCTTTATTAAATGTCAGGTCTCTGTCAGGAAAAACATTTTTAATCAATGATTTTATTGTTAGGCACAAACTGGACATTTTGTTTTTAACTGAAACTTGGTTAAATCAAGATAACAGTGCAGCTGTTCTTATTGAATCAACACCTCACAACTTTAGTTTCATGAGTGAAACAAGAGCGCATAAGAAAGGAGGTGGAGTTGCTGTTTTATTTAATGATTCTCTTCAATGCAAGCAGATGCCCTTTGGTCATTTTGGTTCTTTTGAATATGTGGCTCTGAATTCCACTCAAGCTTTATTCCTAAACATTTACAGACCGCCTAAATACTGTGCAACCTTCTTTGATGAGTTTACTGAACTGCTGTCTGTAATCTGTATTGATTTTGACTGTGTTGTTATTGTTGGTGACTTTAATATCCATGTTGATAATCCCCAGGACAGAGAGTCTATAGAACTATGTGGTGTCCTTGATAACTGTGATCTGACTCAGCATGTGACAGGACCCACCCACAACAGGGGGTACACTCTGGACCTAATCATCACCAAAGGTGTAAACATTTCCAAGGTTGCTGTGACTGATGTTGCACTCTCTGATCATTTCGGTGTTTTCTTTGAGAGTGCACTCTCCTTGCACACAAATGTCCAAACCAAGGTTGTGACAAAGCGTTACATCTCTGAAAACACCAGTGAACTATTTATTCAGAAGTTCTCCTCCACACCAGCCCTCTCTTGCCTCTCAGTCAATGAGCTTGTAGATGGCTTCAATTTTAAAGTTAAAAATATTATTGATGCCATTGCACCCACTAAAGTGAAGGTTGTCTCGGGTAAGCAAAGATCTCCTTGGAGAAATGCTACGTTGGTCAAAATAGAGAAACGAGAGTGTCGGAAAGCTGAGCGCAGGTGACGAAAAACTAATCTCCAGGTTCACTGTGACATCTATAAAGAGAGACTTCGCAATTACAATTTGGAACTTAGAAATGCAAGGCAGTCATTCTTCTCTGACATCATAACCAAAAACAAGAACAATACACGCGCCTTATTTGCTACCGTCGACAGGCTAACAAACCCTCCAGTGTCGGTAGCTGCTGAACTCCAATCCACCTGGGCATGCAATCAATTTGCCTCCTTTTTTACTGACAAAATTCAGAAAATTAGACAAGCAGTCAGTGCCTCCACACCAACCACAGGATATGTGTTGTCCCGATCTCTGAATAACATCCATTCAAATATCATGACACAATTTCATTCAATCGACCGTAGAAGCCTAGAAGACATCATACAACATCTGAAGTCATCCTCCTGCTGCTTGGATATTCTACCAACACACTTTTTCAAAAATATTTCAAACTGCATGACCACTGATCTTTTACAAATTGTAAACACATCCCTTCTCTCAGGTGTCTTCCCACAAGCCCTAAAAACTGCAGTTATTAAACCACTCCTAAAGAAAGCTAGTTTAGACTCCGCAATGATGAAAAATTATAGGCCAATATCAAACCTCCCATTTTTAAGTAAAATAATTGAAAAAGCGGTTTTCCAACAGCTGACCGACTTCTTGGCCGTAAATAACTGCTTTGATGTTTTCCAGTCAGGCTTTCGACAGCACCACAGTACTGAAACTGCTCTTGTTAAGGTTTTCAACGACATCCACTTAAACATAGACAATGAAGTTCAGTCTTAGTGTTACTGGATCTCAGTGCTGCATTTGACACGGTCGACCATGCCATACTCCTAGAAAGACTAAAAATCTGGGTGGGACTCTGGCACAGCACTTAACTGGTTTGAATCCTACTTGAAGGGCCGAGAATACTTTGTGTCTGTAGCTGATTACACATCAGAGCTGACTAAAATGACATGTGGTGTTCCCCAAGGTTCAATACTGGGGCCTCTTCTGTTCAACATCTACATGCTTCCACTAGCTCAGATTATGGAAAACAACAAAGTGTGTTATCATAATTATGCAGACGACACACAAATCTACATAACTATGTCACCAGGGGACTATAATCCCATACAAGGGCTGGGTAACTGCATTGAACAAATCAACAACTGGATGTGCCAGAATTTTCTTAAATTAAACAAAGATAAAACAGAAGTAATTGTTTTCGGTACCAAGGACAAACAATTGAAAATCACCGCTCAGCTTCAGTCACTGATGTTAAAACCCACAAACCAAGCCAGAAATCTAGGTGTAGTTATGGATTCAGACCTCAACCTGAACAGCCATATCAAGACAATTACAAAATCAGCCTACTATCACCTGAAGAATATATCAAGGATTAGAGGACTTATGTCTCAACAGGATTTGGAAAAACTTGTCCACGCATTTATCTTCAGCAGACTGGACTACTGTAACGGTGTGTTTACAGGTCTCTGTAAAAAGTCCGTCAGAAAGCTGCAGCTGATTCAGAACGCTGCAGCTCGAGTCCTCACTAAGACCAGGAGGGTGGATCACATCACTCCAGTTCTGAGGTCTTTGCACTGGCTTCCTGGCCAACAAAGAATTGACTTTAAAATCCTGCTGTTGGTTTACAAAGCACTGAATGGTTTAGGACCAAAATACATCTCCGATCTGCTACGACCTTATGAACCATCCCGACCCCTCAGGTCGTCTGGGACCGGTCTACTTTCTGTTCCCAGAGTCAGAACTAAACATGGAGAAGCAGCGTTCAGTTTTTCTGCTCCACATATCTGGAACAAAGTCCCAGAAAGCTGCAGGTCTGCTGAGACCCTCAGCTCATTTAAATCAAGATTGAAGACCTTTCTGTTTGCTGCTGCCTTTAATTGAACCACATTCAATTAATATATTAATCAATTTCTGCATTTTACGACTGCATTTGATTTCTTACACTGTTTTTTAATTGTTTTTGAAATCTCCTTTTCTTTTGCCTTGTGTTTTGATGCTTTTAATGATTTTATGTGAAGCACTTTGAATTACCTTGTTGTTGAAATGTGCTATACAAATAAACTTGCCTTGCCTTGCCTTTGAGGTAAATTTGACCCCAGGCTGTTTTAGCTGTTTAAAACATCTAACACACATTTGTGTAGGTTGTTTTGGTTGATTCTGAGGTCACTTTCACATGCAATTTTGAAATCTTTCGGCCCTAACCTTCCCTAACCATGCCTGTAGGAGTGTGAGACCCCCTTAATATTTCCTACACTGTGTGGTGGTGGAAATATGTTGCTGTGAGAACATTTATTGTTCACTCAACACCGGAGATGGTCAAACATATAAAAGCTTGCACAGGAGGCTTGTAAACCATCTCACTCTGTGCTCTGTGTGCTATCTTTACAGTGAACGTGACATAGAAGAGAGTCTGAGACTGAGGGCAATGTTGAGGAGGACCTTGGTTATGAGGCATCTTCTGATGAGAATGATGCTCTTGGGGTTGGCCCTCCTGTTGTCTCTCAACCACCAGCAGATTCTGTTGTTGCTTGGCCTCCAAAAGTGGACATGTTAACGTCCAGAAATGGAAAGTTATGGTCCTTCTTCCTACTTGAACTGTATTGGGACAGTTGGACAGACTTGGATGTGACCCACTTGCAAGCTTACATTGGGTTGTTCATTTTGGCAGGAGTGTCTCAGTCAAAAGGCAAAGCAACAACAAGCCTTTGGAATGCTGCAGCCACCATGTCTCTGAAGACTTTCCATGCTTTTCTTCTGCTTTGTGACAAACTCACAACGATACAGGATGTATGGGCCATGTGTGCCCAGCGATTGTCCTTTCTTTAAAATCCAGGCCCTCAGACAAACTTTAAATGAATGTGTGGTTGTGTGTTGTAGGCGAAACCAGAACAAATTCGGTATCAAAATGAAGGCAGCGTGTAATGCACAGTCCAGCTATGTCTGGAATATGCAGATGTACACTGAGGAAACCCCTGGGGAAAGAACTAAAGAGAATCGGGGCATGAGTGTGGTGATGTTTAGGTGTGAAAAGGAAATACCAGGAAGCCCAGTTTGCGAGATTCATCCTTAAGTTTGAAGATTTTTCAGGTGGCAAATCACTGCACCTCAAACTGCACAGAATCATGCTGTTTGCAATATTACATTACAAATGAATCCACTGAGAATGTGAGCTTGCTCAAGTCACCGTTGACGCAGTCATTTTTAACAGTTTGATGTATTTGTACATAAATAGACCATAAACAACCTAGGAACATTTACAATGGTACATTTTTGTGTGTGTTACAAAGGTGTAGGTAAATTAGGCAGAGGTGTCAGCCTGTCACTGTCACAAGCCTCTTTCATTACCAACAGACAAAACTCTGTTTCTTCGACTCAATCCCAATCTCCATACTCACAGACTCACGGATTTTGAAGAACATTCCCAAAATGTCCTTGAGGGGTCCGGGCCGTCCCACTGTCAAATCATCAAGTGTTTGAGGGCTTTCTCAAATACTTTTGAGCCCTTTATGCACACTTTATGTAAGTCTGCATGTCTGCCGACTTTGCCTTCGGGAGTTACCCACAATTCATAGCAATGTAACATCAAACACGGGTATATTACACCTGGTACAAGTTGCAGGTTTTTTTTCTGTTTTGACAAAAACAAGTAAATAGATTGGTTGACAAATACCTCTCTTCTTGTGAGACAAAAGCCTGAGAGAAGTTCAAATCAGGCAGTAAAAATGTGAAATAAAAACCCACAGCTGTACATGACATGTTTTGCTGTCGTCGGGTAACGTGATATGTCGCTGCAAAGTGCTGTCACAATGGTATTTATACCATTCCAAGCCCTTGTCGCCTCTCACAGGTGACGTCAGTTAAGTCACAGAGGATTCAAGCCTTGAGGCTTTACGGGGGACCAGGCGGAAACATCTGGTTCTAAAAAGGGAATCCAATGCTGAAGTTTGTTAAACTTGCATTCTTTCTAATGGCCATCAGGGCCCGACTCCTCCGGTTGCAAAATAAGTCTGATTGTATAGAAGTCTATGAGAAAAGAACTCTACTTCTCACTTGATTTATTACCTCAGTTAAACATTGTAAACATGAGTTTACGGGCTCAATCGTTTCATGTGTTTTTCAATACAACATGATGATCATTTAGTAAATTATGGTGCATTAACAGTAAAATAGACCATAAAATAGGGTGACTCTGTCCATTGTTTGTATTTTTGTTACATCACTTGGCTAAAGCCACGCCTGCAAGAGTATCCCGATGTACTCCAGCTGGTGTATTTTTGTTTCCCATAAACGGGATAAGGACTTATCCCGGTTTCTGAAAACAGGATATGATGTTGACGTGTGTCAGAGTCGGCCTTGCAAGATTAGGACTGTTTACTGTTATATCCTCCTGGGTAATATATCTCAATTACTTGATTTACATTGTGTTGATCATTTTACTAATCTAAATCTGCAAAGTAACTAATAACTAATGTTGTCAAATAAATGTTGTTTGAATTAAATACGTGCCTACAAAAACTTGGTAGTGTGGTAGAAGTAATATTGTACTTACAGTACTTTACAGTACTTAGCTAGCCTTTATTTCGCTATTTCGCTATTTCGGTCACTGGGATGGTTGGTTGCAAAGAGTTTTAGTCACAGACACGGCATAAGCCACGCCCCCGTCTTGACGGCACAATTTACTTAGGCTTCATGGTTGAGGGGGGGCTCAGTTTTTTACTTTTTAAAATAATTATTGTGATATGAAATAAAACTTATGTTTTTTTGTTGTTGTTGTGGATTTTGATTCAGACATGATTTTTCTTTTTTTTTTAACACAATAATAGTTCCCCGCCCCCACCCCCTCGGTGAACAGAGCCCGCCCTCCTCTCCTCTCTCCCCGGCTGCCTCCGCCTCTCTCTCCCTGGTCTGTCATCCACACCGCTGTTGTTGCAGCCATTTTACCGTGTGGAGCGTCGGCGCAGCGGTGGAGGATGCCGAAACAGCGCCGTTAGAAGGTAATACCGCCTTTTTCCTTTTCCCTGTGCTGTAGCACTTTCATTCACGTCGGTAACCTTCACGGTCCCGACTCATCAAATACGTCCGATAATGTTTCGGAGCGAAGGGGAGGGCCTGGTCGGCCGGAAGGGCTTTAGGGAGCCTCTACAACTATAGCTGCCCAGACAGAGGACAGATTGCTGGGAGAGTGTTTGGCGAGCTCGGCTTGTCGGCAGTTCACAAGTCAGTGTGAAAAAAAATGGCGACGTCTTTCATCAAACCACTGAAAGTTGTAAGTGAGCTTCTCAACGGCGGCTACTTGAATACAGCTGACTACAGTTCGTGTTCCAGGAAAAATAAACTGAGTCTTATTGCCAGTTCGTGAAGGTGGGGGCGCTCGAGAGCTACGGAACCACGTAGCTTTGCGCACGTTTTTCGAGCGTAGCTCATTGGCTAAACTGGTTTGTTTTATTTTTAGCGTTTTTGATCTAAAAGTAGTAGCAACACCATAATATGTTTCTTTGTTCTGGTCAGTTAGGACATCAGTGTGTTTATTTTTGTGAGTTGTGTTGACCTGTAATCATCGCTAACTTATGAGGAAGTAAAGAAGTTAGTGAGTTATCGTGGTTAGCGGTCAATTAGCTTACAAGCTAGCTGGGAGGTCAACACCTGTTTACGCAATGTAATTATGTACAATCCCGACAGTAAAAAGCCATGTGACTCATCGGCTTTCTGATACGCCTCGGAAGGCAAGGGGCTATATTTCAGCGTAGACAGAGGACATCTCGACCAAGACTTCATTTTCTGTACGCTACACGTTGCTAACAGTCCAATTAGCAACTTGAGATGTGAGACTGGAATTGAGACAACGTATACGCCCGGATTGTTTCACAAGTAGCCAGTTTACAAGATAAGGCAATAAAATACTAAATTATTGTCAGATGGAAACCAGAATACGTCCGATACCTAAATCTTGTCCAGTTGCCTATTGTTAACTGAGTAGAGCTTGTATGTTCCCGGTTGGCCAACTTGTTAGTTTTTACGAACAAGCCTTGCAGTTCCTGGGACACCAAGGCTGTATTTGAAATCACAGACTAACGTACTGCATACTAAATACTCCATCTTCATATTTTATACTGCCTACTAAGTTAACGATTAAGTATGCCATTACCAGCAGACTGTTTACATTGAAGTAAAATCAAGCAATGCGTCTACACATTGATCACGGTGTTAGCTAGCTAGCTAAACGGCTGGCTAGCTACTGTGAATAAAAATTATTCATTCTAATGAAAATCAACATTACCTCTTCAACTCAGTTCAATGTTCTAATATTATTGGTAGGGTTGTCACGATACCAAAATTATGACTTCGATGCGATACCTGTCATAAGTATCACGATACCGATACTTACGATACCAGAATTCGATACAATACCACAAATACGATACGACAGTGGTATATTTATCTATAATGGTAATAAATAAAACATCTGTACGGTTCCCTTTTTTACCAGCTTGTTCCTGACCTGCTTTTTGAACACTTAACAAATGGCATTAATATTAGTATTAGCCTACAGCAAGATATTAATGAGAACTACATGGTGCCATGATTGCTGCTGACTCTGCTGGCATCTGTCTGACTGTCTGTGGGAGTGGGTGGGTAAACAATGCTTCATTTACTTGCATAGTGAGTTTGATGTTTTCACTTCATATTTTATCTTAATTCATGGAATAATAATTTTTCCTCAACTAAAACTAAAAATAATTAGCTCAAGATCCACCCTCGGGCTCCACCAGCATGGAGCCATTTTGCATCAATTGTGTTTTCATTTAGTACACGTATGTGCATTGTGACCTCATCATCATATAGGCTTGTTGTCAAACTAGGCTAAGGCTACTCCTGTTAGCTGTATATGGGTGAGCTTGGGGGTGTTCATGTTTATAATCACATTTGCTTACCCGTCGTTCTTTGAACTCTTTGAAAAGTTCGGGGTGTCTGTCTGAAAGGTGCTTTGCCATGTTAGACATGTTTCCTCACTTGGTCTGAAACACGTTTTGCAGACGGGTCTCTGTAGGTCAGTGGGCTTTCCTTCACTGTCTGCAATATTACCAAAGTACTTCCAGATGATACGTCTGACATATTGTTTTTCAACAGGGCTGAGGACGGTCGGCAAAAAGCTCCTGCCCCCCTTGCATGCCTGCAGGCAGCATGACAGGGAGCGGAGCAGCGAGTGCGCTCTGATCGCGCGCTATTTTAATGAAGTATCGATACTAAAAATATGCAAAATCGTACCGGTACCGCTGTACCTGTTTAGTATCGATACACCGTGCAACCCTAGTCACGCGTCATGATGCTGTTACGATCAACGATCAGGCTCTCAGACTATCGGATAGATTTCCGGCTTGTCAGAAATTTGACGTTGGCCGTCTGTCAGTTTGAGCAGTTCCATGGTCTGAATTTCTATCATGACTGCTATCAAAAGATCCGTCATAAACTGTTGTGAGCTTGTTTTAATACGATTGTAGTAGTATTTTACATTGTGTGGCCAAAATTGTAGTCTTGAATCTGCTGTGATATGAAGTAGAACAGATGGACCATATTGTTTGCGTCTTCCTATTTTCTGTAGAATTGGAAAGTATCCGCTGCCTTTCTCTCATTGTTGCAGAAAATATTTGACATTAGAAAGTGTCTCCATTACATAGTTTGTCCACCAGAGAGAACCGACAAGTTTATTTGAACTGAGCAACTAAACTGTGGTGACATTTTAGTTTCTTTGTCCCTACAATCCAGCAAACACATGACTTTGCCAGTTTTGTTAAGCTGTGTTTGATCCTGTAATTACGCTTTGCGACGAGTGTCGAGGTTGATTGCCTTTGATTACCACACTTTAAACTGGTATTTTGGTCACTGTGAAATTGTACTCGATCCGATGAACAGGAATGAACACTTGAAAATTATGCTCAGTTTTGAGAAAAAATTGTGGCGATTAAATTAGCAAACTAAAATGACAAACATCGCCCAAAACCACTGAAAAAAGCTAAAGCTTTGATCTGAATGTGTGTTGGTTGATTTGTTTCCTTGAATGCACCGCCATTGACTGATGATTTATGAAGTTCAGTTATCTATAAGTTCCTGCTGGTGGCTCGAGGGAGATCGAAGGGAGATTTAATTGTCAGTAAATATCACGCTGTAAAACGAGTATTTTCTGCTTTAAAAGAAGTTAGCAAGTACTACTCACCCATCTTTTAAATTCTTACGTCTCCAGTCTGATCTTGATTTCACAGCAGATCGGTATGTTGTTTGTTTACAACATTGCCTGCTGTTAGGACACAATGTCCCACTCTGTGGTCAAGTTCTCTGCCATCATTACAGTTATTGAATTATTCCTCGTTCAGTTTGATGCCATGCGTGCTATGCCTAACAATTTAAAAACAATTGTCTCGTTCTTTTTTACCACTTGTCCAACCCGCCAGTCATTTTTTGTTTGCAGTGAAATTTTCTGATCTTACCAGACAGTTCTAGACTGTTCAAATCATTGTTACTTAATTAATTATCTAGCACAGTCTTGGTTTTATGTTTTTAACTAAAACTTTGCTATTACAAGATAAAAATGCACCAATTCTTATTGAGTCAACCCCTCCCAACAGCAGTTTTATGAACAAAGCTTGAGTGCGTACGGCGGGGAGTGAAGTCGCCATTTTGTTTAACAATGCCATGCAAGCAGATGCCTTACGGGGAAGTTTGCCTCTTTCCAATATGTTGCTCCTCAGTCTAATTCCTCATGTCAAGCTGCAATCTTAGGGCCTGTGTCCACATAGTGTTTTGTTTTTTTCTCAAGGCCAGCGGCGTCTTTCGATTGTTCCAAATGAGGAGAGAAGCTATGCGACCCCCTAGAGAAAAGTTGATGGCAGCACTAAATAACTGTTGTAGTCTGGATAACTATGGACTGAATCAGCATGTGACATAATAAGGGCCACACTGAGGACTTTGTCATCTCAAAGGGTCTCAACATCGGACTAAAAGGTTGTGGTGGATGATGTCACTCTTTGAGATTATTCATGTTTTCTTTGGGATGAATATCTCTGTTCGCACAAATCTTTAAATTGTTAATTCAGGCTTTCTCTTCCTCACCGACCATCTTTTGGGTCTCAGCCAACAGTTTTTAGAGAAACGATTGTTGAGCCAATCGTCAGGGGGGTGTTTTTTTTTTAATCCAATAAATATTCTGCTTCAATCCAAATTAGTTTGCTTTCGTTTTTAATAAACAAAATTTTCGCTGCAGTCTTAAAACGGTCTCCAGCTTGTACCAGCGAGGGATGCCCCTAATGTAGCGGACTAGCAGCAAAAACCAATCGCAACATAAATTACATTTAACGACGAAACACAAAAATGAAGAATTACTGAGTGCATTCAACAAATCAATGACTGGATGTGTCAAAAATTACATTTGTCTAGTTTTACAAAGATACAACGGAAGTAATTTTCTTTCACTGCTCAGCTCAGAACAGTTTGCTCCGTTCCATACACGGTTATGTTACTAGCCTTTCCTTTAACCATGTTTGGAGTTGTTTCCCACAATATAACGGTATCTTATCTAGTGCCTCTAAGCTTTCTTTCTTGGTCAATCCCTCCCATGCGCTTTATTCTATTGAAGAGAGGCCTTGACTTTCAACAGCCCTTTTCAAGGATTCAACAGTAATTGTTGGAATGCTGTTAAGCATTCCAACAATCAGACATGAGTATGCTGATAAGTTTCCTGATTCGAGTGACATTTACACACACCGCGACACAAGAGGGAGAGGTGAGGAAAGACATGGCAGAGCAGGACAATAGTCATGCAAGCTGTAAAAGATAAAACATCAGACAATCTCCAAATGAGAAAGTTTGCCAGAGATATCAGAGCCTCTCTCTCGCTCTCTCTCTGCCTCTCTCTCTCTCTCTCTCTCTCTCTCTCTCTCTCACAAATTCTTTCTTCTCTCTCTCTCTCTCTCTCTCTCACAAATTCTTTCTTCTCTCTCTCTCTCTCTCACAAATTCTTTCTTCTCTCTCACAAATTCTTTCTTCTCTCTCTCAAATTCTTTCTTCTCTCTCTCTCTCTCACTAATTGTTGGAATGCTGTTAAACATTCCAACTATTGTTCATTGAATCTTTGTTGTTGGAATGCTGTTAAGCATTCCTAACTGAACTGCTTGTGATGAGCCTGTCATTTAATAACCTCTGTTTGTGTGTCAAACATGATGATTATGTCTCCTCTCCCCCTCCCTCCCCCACCCAGTCCCACCCTTTCAAAATAAAAGCCTCATGGATTAACTGTATTTAAACGTTTCGCTCAAAATTAGGCTTTTTTGTTGAAATAATGAATGCTCTTACTAATACTGCGACAACTACTACTACTGCTAATATTTCTAGTATTACCACTACTACTACACCTTTTGCTGTTGCTACTATTACTACTACTGCTATTACTGCTACCATAAATATTACTACCACTACTGCTATTACTACCACTACCACTACTATTATTACTGATACCACAACTGCTAATACTGCTATTCCTGCTACTACCAGTACTAATAACCAGTACTAATACTACTACAGCTATTAGTACGACTGCTGATACTACTACTTCTACTACTTCTTCGAATTACAAATACTTCCACTCCTACTGCTACTACAAATATCACTACTGCTACAACTAGTACGTATTCATATGCTACTCATACTTATACTGCGAATAATACTTCTACTACTACTACAACAAATATCACTACTGCTGGAATTCTTTTAAGCTACAGAAACCGTTCGAATATCAAAATGTTCAGCTCTTTCAGGAGAGGGGTGGTATGACTTTTCATATTTGTAATCTTTAAACTTTTGAATTATTCAGCTTTTTGCAATTTTTTTTAAATTGTATATCTATTTTCAGCAATGTTTTTGAGATTCATTTCAGCTTTCAGCATTCCAACGCATTTTCAGCAGGTAATGCATTTTCTAGTTCATTGTCATTATGCAACACAGGGTTGCATAACAAAATGCAGTTGCACCCCATTTGTATTCTATTTGTATATAATGTTGTATCCAGTCCAGCACACCTGCAGAGTTGCGCCGTGACCAAACACAATGTTTACACAGCACGCATTATTGGCCAACAGCATTATTTTAAAGAACTTCTGTGGCTGAAACAAAGCAGCCATGAGCACAAGAGGAATAACTAATACTGAGGAATGTCTGTGCTCTCCGTTATATTTTATTTATATTTGTTCCCAGTGAGATTTTAGTGACTTTGCTGTTGTAAACGCAATTGTTGCTGCTCTAAAAACTATATTTTTATATATTTTAAATACAAATTCTAATCCTGTTCTGATTTTATTTGTTTTCAAAATTCTGTATATGTTTTGAAAAAGGAATTGTTGTACTAAAATCCTAAAGGCCACCGTAGTTCCCCAACATGCTTAGAAAGGGAGGGGTGAGCTGAGGGGTATTTAGTTGGTTGATATCTGCAACAAACCCATAAGTGCCACTAAATCGTACACACTGGTCCTTTTAATGCTTTTGTTCATCATCTGTGGTTTGGATTTCCACGCAGTCGAAGAAATAAAGTGCATCCTGGCCATCGTTTAGTGATGAATGCGCTGTCAGTTGGGCTGTAATGAACATCTTTCTTTTTTCTTTAAAGCTTTGAATGTCTGTCGTCATATTTTATGACATTGTGTCTGTGCGTGTTTGAGAGTGAGGTAGAGAGGTGAAGACAAGGTGGACTATTGCATGCAGTGTTTCTGTAAGTAGTTGAAAACTAATTCAGAATGCTGCTTTGTCGCCCACCCGAACGCGGCCGGCCAGCGGGTTGTATCCAGATTCGATGGGTCAACCTGGGAATCAAATTCAACAGTATAATACTCCAAACCTACGGATAATATTAGTGTAGCCTAATCTTTATCTGCAGCTGAGCAGAAACATGCCCTAACCATGATGAATAGATAAGCAAAAATATGATTTTATGTTGCTTTTAGAATTTGATTGTCAAGATTATGAACTAGGCTTCAAAGATTCAGACTATTCGATACAGCCATAGCTGTCAGCACTGAATGGTAGAGGACATCGTCTGGTAGAGCAGGGATTCCCAAAGTGGGGTGCGCGAGCTGCCTCTAGGGGGTGCGCGAGCTGCCTCTAGGGGGTGCGCGAGAGGAAAAGTGTAATGGCGGTCTGATGGTGTAATAATATTAAATATTAAAAAAAAATGTAATTTTTATTTAAAAACTGTCAGGTGGGACATCTGAAGCTATCAGTCGTAAAAGAGGAGAGGGACAGAGAGAGAGAGAGGAATCGGAGGCGAGGGGAACGGAACGGAGAGGTGCGTTGGGGAGAGACCGGGAGAAGAAATCGAACGGGAGTCAGAGGAAGATGAGATGGAGGAGACCGAAAAGGAGGAAGGGATAGCACAGACAAATCGGGAGCACATCGGCCCATCGCGGAGTCAAGGTGAAAAAGAGGAAACGAGAGTGAGCATCAGACTGGGAAAAAAAGAGGAAATATGATGAAAAGTATCTGTGTCTGGGCTTCACTTGGATTGGCAACGCAGATTCCCCAAAGCCACAGTGCGTGGTGTGCAGTGAGGTTCTGGCTAACTGTCTGAAGCTCTTATTTACGTCGCCACCTGAACACCAAGCATGCCAGTGCAAGTCAAAAGCCCCTTACATTGTTTATATCGAAATTGGAGGAGTTACAAAACAGCCAAAAACAACTGGAGTCTCATTCATGTGTTGGGTCTATAAATGACGCACTACGGGCTTCATATCTGGTTACAGAATAGCGAGAAAGGGGCTACCGCACACAATCGCCGAAGACGTGAGCTTGCCAGCTGCCAGAGAGATGGTCGAATGTATGATTGGGGAGAAAGAAGCAAAAAAGTTGGACATGATCCCGGTGTCCAACAACACTGTGTCGCGCCGCATCGATGCTTTGTCCGAAGACATCCTGGCTACATTAGTCGCTCATTAATTGTAAATGAAATGTGATAATCTGCCTCTGAGCCTGTGCGTGTGTGCTCGCCATCCGTATTGGTCTTTAAAAGTGACGCCTTGTGTCACTGAAAGTTATTGAAACTTTGTTGCAGTGTTTCAGGGCGTTTTCACACCTTCAGTTCGTTTGCTTTGTTGCAGTGGCGCCTTTGTTCGGTTTGTGTTCACACTGCAACATTTAACAGCGGACTAAATCTTGTAAACAAATGCCACGCGCGAGCAAACTGTTCTCTCATTGGTCCGATTCTTATGCGGCTATGAAGGCTTAAAAGGCTCTGTTGCTTCTTTTTTTTTTTTATTAAGGGGGGGGATGCGCGAACCCGGTCGGGATGTAGAAGGGGGTGCGCGGCCTAAAAAGTTTGGGAACCGCTGTGGTAGAGGATATCGTCTGGTATTGATTTTTATAAATTGCATCCACATTTTGGCAATTTCTGCCATTTTCTAGATGAAACAGAAACAGGCAGTTTGAAAATAAGACTGATGTGAATCTAGCTTACCGTACTTTTCGGACTATAAGCTGCTACTTTTTACCCCAGGCTTTGAGGCGTCTGCTTATAGTCCTGTGCGCTTTATATACGGATTTTTCCGTAGCTTTTCTCTGCCACAACCGCAACTTCCGGTTCCGGTCTAACACAACATTTACTAGCTCCTGACACAGAACAGTTGCTACCAGCAACCCCTCTGCTACCAGCTGTTACTGACAGGGTCGCTACAATATGGATGAAGTACCTTTGACCTACCCCTCACTAGGACTGTTAACAAAAAAGGTTTAACGGCAAGATGCTTTTAACAGTACATGTCCGACTCGCTAGCTTCTAAGCTAATTTTAACATTACGGCCAATGGGGAAATGCTAACCGCGATTAGCATTAGCGAATATATAATATATCTTTGTACATCTTTTCATGCAGACATACTTGCATTACAGACTAAGGTCTCTCACGGCTACCAAACGAAAAGCAATGAGGCAATAACTGTTGTTGCTCATAGCTCTGAATAGCTGTTGTGCTAGCAGCAACTGGCCAAGCCAGTTAGCCGTAAATGCTATTCAGAGCTATGCGCAACATAGACACGCTGCATGAGAAGAGCAGCTTTTTCTACAACGTGCAAACGTAGTTACTTTCAAACCATGTGTTTGCATCCGATTTCGGTCCTCTCTTCTCGGTGGTCACATAGACGTTGGGCCCCAACGGGGTCCTCAACCTTGTTACATCTAACCGCCCCACCACGTGCTCCCTTGACCCGATCCCCTCCCCTCTTTTTCAGTCTATTGCGACTGAACTCCTTCCTTTCCTCACCCACCTCATCAACACATCTCTTGTTTCAGGATGCTTTCCCACAGCTTTCAAGACTGCTAGAGTCACCCCCCTTCTGAAAAAACCATCACTTGACCCCTCTGATGTCAAGAACCTCAGACCGGTTTCTCTTCTACCCTTTCTTTCCAAAACACTGGAACGTGCGGTCTTTACTCAACTATCATCCTATCTCCACCAAAACAACCTCTTGGACCCCCACCAGTCCGGGTTCAAAGTGGGTCACTCGACTTAGACAGCCCTCCTTGCGGTGACAGAGTCGCTTCACGCAGCGAGAGCTAACTCTCTGTCCTGATTCTCCTGGACCTGTCTGCTGCGTTTGACACCGTTAACCACCAGATCCTCCTCCTATCCACCCTCGAGGGGATGGGCGTCTCAGGCTCGGCACTCTGTTTGCATCCTACCAGACAGGTCGATCATACCAGGTGACATGGAGGGGGGCCGTGTCGGAACCACGCATGCTGACTACGGGGGTTCCGCAAGGCTCAGTCCTGGGCCCCCTTCTCTTCTCGCTCTACACAACATATCTGGGTTCTGTTATTCGCTTGCATGACTTCTCTTACCATTGTTATGCCGATGACACCCAGCTGGTCTTGTCTTTTCCCCCCGGGGACACTCAAGTGGAGGCACGCATTGCTGCGTGCTTGGCTGGCATCGCGAAGTGGATGACGACACACCACCTCAAGCTCAACCTGGACAAAACCGAGCTACTGTTCCTCCCGGGAAAGGGTTGCCCGCACCGAGACCTGTCCATCACCATTGATGATACCATGGTGACGCCAACTCGACCTGCGAGAAACCTGGGTGTGACCCTGGACGACCAACTGTCGTTCTCAGCAAACATTGCAACAGTCACATGCTCCTGCAGATTCCTGCTCTACAACATCAGGAGGATTCGCCCCTTCATCACCAATGAGACGGCGCAGGTGCTCATCCAGGCTCTTGTCATCTCCTGCCTGGACTACTGCAACTTACTACTTGCCGGAGCCCAGGCGTCGACCATCAGACCTCTGGAGCTTGTCCAGAAAGCTGCAGCTCGTCTGGTGTTCAATCGCCCCAACTTCTCCCACACAACCCCCCTTCTCCGTTCTCTCCACTGGCTCCCTGTAAGAGCCCGCATCCAGTTTAAGACTCTGGTGCTAGCCTACAGGGCAATGAAAGGAGCAGCTCCTTCCTATCTCCAGGCCATGGTCAAGCCCTACACCCCCGCCCGACCTGAATACACTTATTGTAAGTCGCTTTGGATAAAAGCATCTGCTAAATGACTGTACTGTAATGTTTCAGCTAAATGTCTGTCTTCATGACAGTCAGAGCATGTGAATGCAGCTCTACTGTTCATCAATATAATGCTGTAACTCAGAGGTAATGATGGTTACCCAGCGATCAAAGAATAAAGGGTTTGAATGTAATGTTGTCGCCTCAGAAATAAATGTGCATCATCCGTGATCTACCACAAATATACCAGTCAAAGTAGGAATTATATCATTTCTATTAAATGCCCCTATTTTTCTGGGCGACGCCCACAGGTCTCAGTAAGAATAGACAGTGACACTGGTCGGTTGAGGGCTAGCCATTGCCACAATCAAACATTTATTATTATATTTCCTTCCATACTTTGTTTCTGAAATTGCTGATTCCTTTGACCTTTTTTTGGTGGTGGTGGAGGTGAATTGAATAAAAAAATGATATAATATTAGGTGGTTTCCCTCCCTCGAGGCTACCATGTCAAGTTTTTGTCTTATTTTTTTCTGCTGGAAGAGGATCCCAGGGCGTTGTTTCTACTGTCTCAAAGGTCCTGGTTGCCATGTTTGCTAACGAAGCTTGTTTAGATTGAGGGTATAAAGGTGTGGATCTGGTGCTGAACTGAGAGACGGTCGCAGTTTTAACGAGCCAGCTGGGGTCCTTCTCCCAGCAGATCATGGAGCTTCAGTGTTTCTTTATATTCTCTGCTTTCTGCTGGTCTGGCTGTGAGGTGTCTGATTACACTGCTGCTGTCAGTAAACTAGCTTCTCCCCCAAGCATTGATCTAGCAATTAAAAAATCCCCAGCCTGTGTGTTCACAGCTGTAACAGTGCATGTTTGTGTTAACATTTTATATTCAGGTGACTTAACAACAACATGTCGCAGTGAACTCTGCTGCAGATCCACTTCAGCTTCTGGGGTCAGAAGGTCTGAGCACCCAGAAGCAGATGGTGATGGTAGAGAAATGTTTAGGAAAGACCAGAGTTGAACCATACATTGTTAGGATATGAACAGATAATGCTATCTGAACAGATGGGAGAAACATACGGTTTTATGATTGTTTTTCGTTGCCTGATTGACACAATTGACGCAAAGTATGCGAACGCAAATGCAAGAGAAGCCCGTAGTGAACAAACATGGCGTCTGAGGAGGAACACATACTGCTGTACTTACTGCACAGGCGAAAGAAAAAAATAAAACAAACATTGGTATATTTGTCTGAATGAAGAGGCAATGGAGTGCCATAAATATGCAAGTGAATACGGGCATTCTTTCAGGTGACACACTTCAGAATGGAACAAAATGTGAAATCGATCTTTGAAGTGTTATTTAAAAGAAATGGTCCCAGGACATCCTGGTGGCCTAGAGGTTAAGGCATCCATCTCTTTTTCTTCCTCATTTCCTGTCATGTCTCCGTTGTCGCTATCCAATAAAGGCATGAAACTTCCGAACGATGTACATCTTTTTTTAACATGCATTTGGGGGTAATGAGAAGTAAATTCCTCTTCTTTTGAAAGAATGGAGACCAAAAGGAGTTGCAACAATATAAGGTTGCAAAATAACAAAAAAGGTTCTTCTACAATTTCTGTGATTCAGTTTAACCAAATGCTTTCTGTATTCCCGGCAGGACTAGAAACATGGCTGAGGCGGCGCGAGGTCCAGTGGTTTGCCGACCTTTGGCATTTGCCAATGAAGACCGGGCAGTTCACTCCTGGTCTCGGATCTCATCAGCGGGGCAGAACGTCCTCCTGGATGCTCTGAAGATCCTCAGCCCGATGTCCCGCGACCTCTCGAGCAGTGAGGAGCTGGTCACCTTCTTGAAGGAGCTGGGAGAGGAGGGCCACACGCCCACCGTGCTGCGCAGCAAAGATGTGTATGGCTACCGCTCCTGCACGAACCAACCGCTGACCACTGACATGCTGAAGCCACAGAGCAGGAACGTCAGACCCACCACCAAGAGGAAGGGAAGGAAGCCACTGGTCAAGAAGAGAGAGGTGCACCCGTCCTGGAACGCCTCTGAGAAGAGCAACCCTAAGATTCAAGGGACCCGCCCTCCGGAGCTGCTGGTGGACCGACGGGCCATCATCTGCAGCAGGACACCCAGTCGGACTGTAGAGATGTCGCAGGCGCTGGAAGTGCGGCCGTGCCTCAGACTGACTAACATTGAGGGCCTATCTGGCTTCCATACGGCCAGACTCCAGATCCACACTTCCTGGGACTCATCCTCTGAGGCACCCTCTGTTGCCTTTTCACAGCAACAACACCCTCCAACGCTTTCAGGAATACCTTTGCAGCCTTCTCACAATGGTGGTGGGGCGCCCACCAAAGCTGTGGCCTTGTACAGCCAGAAGAGCCTGTCCTGCCCCATTCGATTGGACGGCGCCCTCATTGGAGATTCTGCACCGGTCTTCTACGCAAATGGACGGGCGTTCCCAGAGACTCACACAGAGCTCACCAGCAATGGCTGGAGGAGCAACGGCGTCCACCGAGATGTTCGGGGCCCCAAGGAACTAAACATCTCCACCCGGCAGAGAAACGGCTGGAAGGACAAAAACAGTCATAGATGGAAAGTTGTAAAAGTGGATGACTCTCGCTCTGTGGCTGAGGCCCGCAGAAAAGCGCAAAAGATCCTACAGGCCAACCTGTCTCCAGTGATTCAGATTCACCCTCTCAATTATGTGCTGAGAAACTTCAGATACCAGAATAAGTGACAATACACCCCACAACCATTGTTTCATTGCGCAGATGTCAGTGTTTTACATCCATTAGGCTGTTCCTGGCTGAGCCCCAGTGTTCATAGCAGATGTCTTACATGGTTTTTGTGATCTCTGCTGTGTGTTGGCGGTAGAGAAGCCAGAGTCTGTCTGTGGAAGTTCTGGTTCCTGACAGGGGCACTCGGGATTGAAAAGCATTTGAAGTCAGGTGAAGCTTTTCTCAGCAGGCTGGGAAAAGACTGTCGGCGGAATGCTGGTACATTTTCACGGTCTACTTTAGTTTACACTATACAATACTTCAACCAACCATCATTCTGCTTTGAGTTGCCAGCCTGCTAGCCGATGTTGTCGATGCAGTTTAGGACGCAGCATCCACTGTGACTGTTAGGCTAAAGGTGAATTTCCTGCCCTTCAACAAGACACTGGGTGCTCACCGTTTAAAAGAGTATTTATAACTCATTTGAAGTATCCCGCTATTTTGTTGAAAAGTATCTTTTACGTGTAGGGCTTACAAACAGTGCTGTCAGTCTGCAGCGCCCCATTTTCCACTGGGAAGAAGGAGAAAATCCCATTGGACAGATGAAGTAGTGGATGAGCAAGGCAGGTGTCCAAAGCCTTCAGACGAGCGGACATGGTGGTTGGTTGGTCCCAGAAAAACAAATTAACGAAACAAAAGGAGGCATAAAAGAGTGTTTAGTTTGCCTTCCTTTTTTTGTATTTTTTTTGTGTTTCCACTGGAAATTGGGAAGGCTCTCGGAGCGAGTGCAACAGGGAATCAAACCCGTGGCTCATACAGAGATAGATTAATATCTGGATGACTTGTTTGTCCTTCACAAAGTGTTCCTTTGGTTTAGTTTATCCACACGAGGAAACAAAAGACTTATGTGTTTTCAACTGTTGGGGGATTTGATGTCTCACAGTAACATGAACATGAATCAATGAACTGCAGGAAACGGCGGGTACGGAAGGGGACTTGGAGGAATTCATCTTTAATTATTAATTCTGGGAAAACATTGAGAATTATCAGATAACAGAATTCTGTCTTCACGCTTAAGTTTTGTCATTATTAAACTCAATCTCTGAATCCTTTATTTACAAACTTCTGACTAATTTCAGTGTTTACTTTCCAAATTACGTCTTTTTCCCTTAAAATTCCTCCATTCAATGACGTGGCCCTGGTCCACCACCATAAGTTTAAGGAGTTTTACACCGGATACAAAAACAACCCTCAGCTCAAGATTTACTTTAGTCCAATACATTTCTGTACTTCACAAGCAACCAACTGCCATTTGGAGACTTGATGTAAGGCAGTTATTTGGCTGATTTAAATATTCGTTGTGAAATTTGTTAACTTGAGCTGCGGGGCTGTTTTGTTTCCTGAAACTGCAGCATCAGAAAGTTGAATCTCCCATCAGAACTAGTCTGTGCTCTGTTGAGTCTTTGGCAGGAATTGCACTTTGAGAGTGTGACCGTGCGTCATTGTCGCCCGTTTCCTGAACATACGTCATTAATGTTCTTATTTTCCTGCATCACGTAGAAAATATGTGAAATAACATCAACAATTTGGTTTGACTTACATTGAGCCCACACTGGTTTGTGTAAAAGGTGCTAACTTTGCAACGTTGGTGCTTAATTAAATGACAAGAATGTCGTAATTTTTCAGTTTTTCTAGTTCAGATTAGAGCATTCAGGAGCCGGGACTTCAACTGAGTTATTTTCTGTGGGACTAATAGCACTGTTGCCCTTTGCAGGTTGGGATGAGCATGCTAAACTAAACTGCTTAAGTGATCTCAAGACCATTCAATGTGAATGAAAGCTCTGGAAAAAGCCAGTAAGGCGACCCTTTAAGTTGTTTTTTGTTGTCAGATTTCATTTCTATTCTTTTTCCAAGAAAAAGAAGAAAAAAAAAGGTATCAAGCATATTGAATACTTCAACCACCAAATCATTCAGTCAAATGTAAAACAGAAATAAAATTGCCATCGGATCAGTAAATGACGACCCTTGTTTCAAAAACCACAAAAAAAGAGATAAAAAAATAAAACAGAATTCGCTGTGTCATGTTTAAATGCTGTTGAAGCTGATACGGGCCACTTGGTAGAAACAACTCACCAAATTTAAAGTGGAAATCTGTGCTTTCTGGTTCAAAGTCCATGCATTAGTCGGAATATGCAATCTGTTCCCCCGTTTCAACTGAGGCCACATCAATGTTTGGTTGGCTTTACAGATTTTGCTGTAAATTCTTTGGTAATTCTCTGTTCCTGTGAATTTTACGTTCTGGAACAGTCTTGGTTTCCTTGCGCCCCCTCCCCTGCGGTCTGTGTTCATGCCCACTGACAATTCCCTTTTCTAGATCTTCTATCTGTTAGTCTTGTTTGTGCCACACTTGTATAATATTGTATTTCCTACATGATCTTTGAAAAATCTTTTTGTTCAATAAAACTGATCTGAAAATAGTTGTTCTCTAATTTTGAGAAAGTTCAGTTTCATTACATTGTTTGATCATATTGGTAATGTTCTTAGACCCCTGAATCACGAAGCAAAAAGTCATGTGTTGAGAAGTATTTAATATAAATTACACAAGTTTCTTTACCAATTCTGACTTCTTTCTAAGAACTATAATTAACAGTATGCACAAACAGTTTTGTGACTTTTGTCTAATGGAAAATTTAATTGTACGTTGCCTCTCGAATAGATCAAAGACCGGCTGACAAAAGATTTGAAAACCGTGGGTCTAAATCAAAACGAAATTAAATGCTACACGCAATCCGTCGCAGTACCACAAAATTTGCTGCAGTACTATGTGTATGCCTGATGAGTAAATTTGACCAGGTTTCCCCTGCGATATGTGTTTCCCCGTAACACTCTGTTCCATTTGAACTGGGAGGTCGGGATTTCAACCGGAACGCCATCTTAGCTCGGATTTCCAACTGGGAAAGGTGGACGAACCCCGACCTCAAAATCCAAGATGGCTACTACACGCGTCAACAGTAAAAAAGTTGAAGTAATATGTCTATTAGCACTTCTTTCATATTTGTGTCTCGTTAAATACTAGCATAAAGCGTTATCAATTGTTATTGCTAACAATGACCCCCAATAAGTTGTCCAACTTGTTCTCGAACACAATCAACTCGGGTGTGATTTCATTACCAGCTCCGACTTCCGATTCCAACTGAAAGGAAGCACTCGAAACAGCCTAACCTAACGCAGATGACGTCACACATTTTGATTGGCTGTATGTGGGAGAGACTAAACTGAGTCGCTTGGCCCATACTCTGCGTGTGATTGGCTAGACCCTTCCAGGCTGTTGCTACATGATAACTTTAGCCTAGCTATGATGTTAACGGGCACTATGAACTAGACAGATGCCGGAAGAAGGCTTTTGTTCCCGTTGTCCGAATGTAGGCCACCCGGTCCGAACAATGGGAGGCGAGAAATCAACTGTGTAGATAACGAACATATTGGCAGTTTTACCAACATTTTGTGAATGGTTATGGATGCATCTCTACTGACCTGATTCTCATGGATATTAAAACAAATGTGGAAATTTGGTTTTGAATGTCCACTTGTCTGGCTGCTGATTTATATTATATATATTTATATATTTATTTACCTTTTATACACTTACTGTTACTACCTGTTGACATGTGCATAGGCCATATATTGTTAGGCTACATCTCACTATGCATATACATTTACTACATTCCCGTTTCCTGTTTTTTCACTTTGCAATCAATCTGTCTACCACAAATATATATTATTTTGTATTTTTGTTTTATTTTATTAAATAAATGATTTAATAATTTAAATAAATATTTGTTTGAGCATTATTGGAGTGAGACTGAGATCTAGGATTTGTCAATTCCGCAACATTACAGTTGGTGGCGATATTGCCCCGCCCGTCTGTAATCCGCCATTAGAATAAGAAGTAGAAGAAGAAAAATTGTCAACGCGGAAGTGAAGCCAGGTGAAGTTAATTAAAAACATTACCGTGATCACTATAATACCGCTTTGTTAAAACAATTAAAACCAAACAACTGAGACCTAAAAGTTAAGCTAATGTTTCAGTAAACAAGGTTGCGTGTCAGTATACTTTAGCTAGCAGGAAGCTAGTTAGCATCAGGGATGAATGGAGGAGATGGTTGATGAAAACAATATAATAAACAAGTGCACCTGACATGTTTACAGGCTGCATATTAACCACTTTCCCTCCATGAAAGAAGAGAAGAAAGAACATCTTCATACCGTGAGTTATATTTACACCCTCCCAGTCTTTCACAGTGTAGTTATTGTTATGGAGGTTATTTGTATTAAATATCGTACACTTTTTGTATGTTGTGCTACATGGATGTTGAATTATCCTTATTTTTGCTTTTGATGTTGGCAATGGTGGAAGTGGACTTTAACTTTGATTTAAGTGTATTTACTCAAGTTACTTGTTTATGTAAGATTCTGAGGTAATTGTACTTTACTTGAGTATTTCCATTTTCTGCTACTTATACTTCTATCTACTACAGTTAAAGAGAAATGTTGTACTTGACACTCAACAACATTTATTCGACAGCTTTAGTTAATAGTTTCTACGCAGATTCAAATTAATAATTCAAAATGGGTTAACCTCAGACTTTAACTTAGTCTCTTTGCAGATTCAGACCAACAAATAAATATAAAATTATATATTTTGAGAATGAATAAATAGCCCACCCTTTTACCTCAAACAATATTTTTAAAATGTTTTGAATTTCCGCCAATAGATCCCCCTAAATGCAACACACTGTACCTTTTTTTTAAAAAGAAGGAAGTCCAAATCTTTACACCATTTAAATCTGTGTTAGATATTACATTAGTATTTGCTCAGATATCAGTTAATGCTATCCCGCATTGTGTAAATCATCTTGAAAGTGAGCATCGATCTGTGGTCTCCTACTAGTTATCCTCTGGTTTACTGGCTATTATTATGGCAGTTCATCTGAACTGCCATACTACTATAATTCGCTAATTTATCTTTGCAAATTCGTTAAAAACTGTCTCTGTCTAACTTGTTTTGGAAACAAGAATCTTGTAAAAATGGTCTTAAATATGCACATAATGGCTACATACAGTACACGATGTTGTGCTAACAGGTGTGGTAAACCTGCTGAGCATAGTCTGAATTCACCACAAATTTATTCAAGAACTCGTAAAAAACGATCTGTAATCCTGCCTCCTACTTTTTTATTACAGTTGTTCACCATTTCCTCTCATACTTCTACAGTCATCATCAAATGAAATAAGATAGTTTATTAATCAACCTGTACCTCCAGTTCCCTCGGGACCTTTGTTCCATAATGTTTCTTTGCTTCTGTTAATCAAAATAGGATTATTTAAATAAATAAATAAATTTATAAAAATAAATCCTGCTGATGGAAACGTGTGTTACCCAGTTGAGGGCTGCAGGATCAACAAACCACTCGGCCCGTTCTGTGGGTGTAGTTTGTTGACGCCGAGGCGTAAAGTATCAGATCTCTGAGCTCATCTGTCTGCTGTGGGAGGCGGAGCAGGTGGAGAACCAGATATCAAAGAAAGAGGAAATAAGTGACATTTCAGTGTGTGTGTGTGTGTGAGGGGGGGGGGATGACACGTTGAAGAAGCAAGATGCTCAGCTGGCTGTTTTTTTACCTTTTGACTCACAGCTGTTAACAGTTGATTCTAATGAGTCGCAGTACGAAAATATCAATTAGAAAATTCTTCTTTGATGTAAATCTGTATGTGTAGTCTCTTCTCTCTCTTCCAACTGATCATAGTTTTTCCACAACAACGCTATACAAACGAAAATCCTGTTTCACCTTTGCCACAATATTTTTGCTGCCTAAATTGGGTTTCAGGTTGAGTTTATTTTCAAATGTAAACTATTGAGAATGTATTTTTTCTCTCTGAGACTGAGCCAATTGTCCTCTCCCATCTCTATTGTGTAGATTAGTAGGGTTTCCCCTCCATTAGCTTGGCATGGATGAAATGAATGAAAAATATGGTGTTGGATGTCTGAGTCATGTTTGTCTGAGTCACGTTTGTCTGAGTCACGTTTGACAGATCACGTTTGTCTGAGTCACGTTTGACTCAAAACAGGTCACACTGGTGTTTTCTGTGACTCCAGCCCACAGGAATGTTTGCTCGGTTAAGATTTTTTCAGAACAGACCAGCTGTAGTCTCAATGCTGGCAATACAACTGTGGGCTTGTGTTTTGTTTCTCAGAACATTCTGGAAAACTGCACAAGGGGCACCAAGTCAGATTTTTTTAATTGTACAGTTTTGAATATCAAATAATGATCTTCAAGTGTCTTCAATTCACAAAAAAATGGCTGTATGTGTCCAGATTAGAGATGCACCGATTGCAGTTGTCTTGGTCGATTACGGTTTAAATCTTACCTGCTATAGATTTTGCTATTTAGAATTATTATTCAGACCCCAACTTCTTTTTATTAACATTGTCCCAGAACAACTTGAACAATAATTTCAACCGTCCAGACATCGGTGTAAACCGTCAGAAATTGTAAACGTTATATTACTTTGCTTTTACCTTATTGTGCTCTATAGTGGTTATTTATTTGCATAGAAATTCAAATGATTAGGAAATAAGTGATTGTATTTGTATTTAAATACTTGCTTTGAATAAAGAAATATGTTGGCATAGTTGTAATGATGTATTATAAGCAGCTTAGAGCTCGTGACAGACGGTTAAACAGGTCATGAATACCTCTCTAATATCCATTTTATGCTGCTGTGAAAACATCTCCTTCAAACAACTATTTATTAAAGTTTCTTGTCAAAAACGGAATTTGACATGATTACATTTGAACACATCATGATGAAGTTGTAATTTACCTTCGCTCAATGCACATTTTTTCTGATTGGAGCTTGAACGCATCATAATGTAACTCAATGAAACCTCCGTTAATGTTAGCTGTTTAGCCCTGTTTTGTGTCTGATCCACGGCTTATTTTGGACTTTCTGTGCTGCTGTGTGCCGTAAAACCATCATGCAGCGGCAACACCTGTGTAAATCTGACCGGCAAAAATGGAAATATGCAAACAGCCGCCTGGTCACCGGTCACGGTCCATCAGCTGACTGTTGTCCGGTTTCGATTGGCAGCCAATCGGTCGGTGCTTGATTTGACAAACGGAATGCATAACCTCCAGATTTATCTTCAGGACCTGCCGTGCTTGGTGTCAGCGTTGGTTAATGCAAGTTCTGCCATTGGTCGTGTCTCGAGTCTGGTGATTGTATTTCAGTTCAATAAATTAGCTCTAGGAGGCTTCATCAGGTCCAGTCAACGAGTGAGCGAGGTCAGGGCAGCTCTGGCTAGTCGCTGTCGATCAATTATGTGTGAACCAACGCAGAGGCCTGATCAGGGAAGAGTCTGGACTGTTTTTCGACATGCTATACTATGACTGTTTTGACTTTTTTCGACATGCTATACTATGACTGTTTTGACTTTTTTCGACATGCTATACTATGACTGTTTTGACTTTTTTCGACATGCTATATACTATGACTGTTTTTCGACATGCTATACTATGACTGTTTTTCGACATGCTATACTATGACTGTTTTTGAGACATGCTATACTATGACTGTTTTGACTTTTTTCGACATGCTATACTATGACTGTTTTGACTTTTTTCGACATGCTATACTATGACTGTTTTGACTTTTTTCGACATGCTATACTATGACTGTTTTGACTTTTTTCGACATGCTATATACTATGACTGTTTTTCGACATGCTATACTATGACTGTTTTTTCGACATGCTATACTATGACTGTTTTTGAGACATGCTATATACTATGACTGTTTTGACTTTTTTCGACATGCTATATACTATGACTGTTTTTCGACATGCTACACTATGACTGTTTTTTCGACATGCTATACTATGACTGTTTTTTCGACATGCTATACTATGACTGTTTTTGACTTTTTTCGACATGCTATATACTATGACTGTTTTTCGACATGCTATACTATGACTGTTTTGACTTTTTTCGACATGCTATATACTATGACTGTTTTTCGACATGCTATACTATGACTGTTTTGACTTTTTTCGACATGCTATATACTATGACTGTTTTTCGACATGCTACACTATGACTGTTTTTTCGACATGCTATACTATGACTGTTTTTGAGACATGCTATACTATGACTGTTTTTGACTTTTTTCGACATGCTATACTATGACTGTTTTTCGACATGCTGTATACTATGACTGTTTTTCGACATGCTATACTATGACTGTTTTGACTTTTTTCGACATGCTATACTATGACTGTTTTGACTTTTTTCGACATGCTATACTATGACTGTTTTGACTGTTTTTCGACATGCTATACTATGACTGTTTTGACTTTTTTCGACATGCTATACTATGACTGTTTTGACTTTTTTCGACATGCTATACTATGACTGTTTTTGACTTTTTTCGACATGCTATATACTATGACTGTTTTTCGACATGCTATATATACTATGACAGTTTTTCAACATGCTATACTATGACTGTTTTTGACTTTTTTCGACATGCTACACTATGACTGTTTTTGAGACATGCTATACTATGACTGTTTTTCGACATGCTATACTATGACTGTTTTTGACTTTTTTCGACATGCTATACTATGACTGTTTTTGACTTTTTTCGACATGCTATACTATGACTGTTTTTGAGACATGCTATACTATGACTGTTTTTCGACATGCTATATACTATGACTGTTTTTGACTTTTTTCGACATGCTATACTATGACTGTTTTTGACTTTTTTCGACATGCTATATACTATGACTGTTTTTCGACATGCTATACTATGACTGTTTTGACTTTTTTCGACATGCTATATACTATGACTGTTTTTCGACATGCTATATACTATGACTGTTTTTCGACATGCTATACTATGACTGTTTTGAGACATGCTATATACTATGACTGTTTTTCGACATGCTATACTATGACTGTTTTGACTTTTTTCGACATGCTATATACTATGACTGTTTTTCGACATGCTATACTATGACTGTTTTTTCGACATGCTATACTATGACTGTTTTTGAGACATGCTATATACTATGACTGTTTTGACTTTTTTCGACATGCTATATACTATGACTGTTTTTCGACATGCTACACTATGACTGTTTTTTCGACATGCTATACTATGACTGTTTTTTCGACATGCTATACTATGACTGTTTTTCGACATGCTATACTATGACTGTTTTGACTTTTTTCGACATGCTATATACTATGACTGTTTTTCGACATGCTATACTATGACTGTTTTTTCGACATGCTATACTATGACTGTTTTTGAGACATGCTATACTATGACTGTTTTTTCGACATGCTATACTATGACTGTTTTTGACTTTTTTCGACATGCTACACTATGACTGTTTTTGAGACATGCTATACTATGACTGTTTTTCGACATGCTATACTATGACTGTTTTGACTTTTTTCGACATGCTATATACTATGACTGTTTTTCGACATGCTATACTATGACTGTTTTTTCGACATGCTATACTATGACTGTTTTTGAGACATGCTATACTATGACTGTTTTTTCGACATGCTATACTATGACTGTTTTTGACTTTTTTCGACATGCTACACTATGACTGTTTTTGACTTTTTTCGACATGCTATACTATGACTGTTTTTGAGACATGCTATACTATGACTGTTTTTCGACATGCTATACTATGACTGTTTTTGACTTTTTTCGACATGCTATACTATGACTGTTTTTGACTTTTTTCGACATGCTATATACTATGACTGTTTTTCGACATGCTATACTATGACTGTTTTGACTTTTTTCGACATGCTATATACTATGACTGTTTTTCGACATGCTATATACTATGACTGTTTTTCGACATGCTATACTATGACTGTTTTGAGACATGCTATACTATGACTGTTTTGACTTTTTTCGACATGCTATATACTATGACTGTTTTTCGACATGCTATACTATGACTGTTTTTTCGACATGCTATACTATGACTGTTTTTGAGACATGCTATATACTATGACTGTTTTGACTTTTTTCGACATGCTATATACTATGACTGTTTTTCGACATGCTACACTATGACTGTTTTTTCGACATGCTATACTATGACTGTTTTTTCGACATGCTATACTATGACTGTTTTTCGACATGCTATACTATGACTGTTTTGACTTTTTTCGACATGCTATATACTATGACTGTTTTTCGACATGCTATACTATGACTGTTTTTTCGACATGCTATACTATGACTGTTTTTGAGACATGCTATACTATGACTGTTTTTTCGACATGCTATACTATGACTGTTTTTGACTTTTTTCGACATGCTATACTATGACTGTTTTTCGACATGCTATATACTATGACTGTTTTTCGACATGCTATATACTATGACTGTTTTTCGACATGCTATACTATGACTGTTTTGACTTTTTTCGACATGCTATACTATGACTGTTTTGACTTTTTTCGACATGCTATACTATGACTGTTTTGACTGTTTTTCGACATGCTATACTATGACTGTTTTGACTTTTTTCGACATGCTATACTATGACTGTTTTGACTTTTTTCGACATGCTATACTATGACTGTTTTTGACTTTTTTCGACATGCTATATACTATGACTGTTTTTCGACATGCTATATATACTATGACAGTTTTTCAACATGCTATACTATGACTGTTTTTGACTTTTTTCGACATGCTACACTATGACTGTTTTTGAGACATGCTATACTATGACTGTTTTTCGACATGCTATACTATGACTGTTTTTGACTTTTTTCGACATGCTATACTATGACTGTTTTTGACTTTTTTCGACATGCTATACTATGACTGTTTTTGAGACATGCTATACTATGACTGTTTTTCGACATGCTATACTATGACTGTTTTTGACTTTTTTCGACATGCTATACTATGACTGTTTTTGACTTTTTTCGACATGCTATATACTATGACTGTTTTTCGACATGCTATACTATGACTGTTTTGACTTTTTTCGACATGCTATATACTATGACTGTTTTTCGACATGCTATATACTATGACTGTTTTTCGACATGCTATACTATGACTGTTTTGAGACATGCTATACTATGACTGTTTTGACTTTTTTCGACATGCTATATACTATGACTGTTTTTCGACATGCTATACTATGACTGTTTTTTCGACATGCTATACTATGACTGTTTTTGAGACATGCTATATACTATGACTGTTTTGACTTTTTTCGACATGCTATATACTATGACTGTTTTTCGACATGCTACACTATGACTGTTTTTTCGACATGCTATACTATGACTGTTTTTTCGACATGCTATACTATGACTGTTTTTGACTTTTTTCGACATGCTATATACTATGACTGTTTTTCGACATGCTATACTATGACTGTTTTGACTTTTTTCGACATGCTATATACTATGACTGTTTTTCGACATGCTATACTATGACTGTTTTTTCGACATGCTATACTATGACTGTTTTTGAGACATGCTATACTATGACTGTTTTTTCGACATGCTATACTATGACTGTTTTTGACTTTTTTCGACATGCTATACTATGACTGTTTTTTCGACATGCTATGCTATGACTGTTTTTGAGACATGCTATACTATGACTGTTTTTTCGACATGCTATACTATGACTGTTTTGACTTTTTTCGACATGCTATACTATGACTGTTTTTTCGACATGCTATACTATGACTGTTTTTGAGACATGCTATACTATGACTGTTTTTTCGACATGCTATACTATGACTGTTTTTGAGACATGCTATACTATGACTGTTTTTGACTTTTTTCGACATGCTATATACTATGACTGTTTTTTCGACATGCTATACTATGACTGTTTTTGACTTTTTTCGACATGCTATATACTGTGACTGTTTTTCGACATGCTATACTATGACTGTTATTTCGACATGCTATACTATGACTGTTTTTGAGACATGCTATACTATGACTGTTTTTTCGACATGCTATACTATGACTGTTTTTGAGACATGCTATACTATGACTGTTTTTTCGACATGCTATACTATGACTGTTTTTGACTTTTTTCGACATGCTATACTATGACTGTTTTTTCGACATGCTATACTATGACTGTTTTTGAGACATGCTATACTATGACTGTTTTTTCGACATGCTATACTATGACTGTTTTTGAGACATGCTATACTATGACTGTTTTTTCGACATGCTATACTATGACTGTTTTTGACTTTTTTCGACATGCTATACTATGACTGTTTTTTCGACATGCTATACTATGACTGTTTTTGAGACATGCTATACTATGACTGTTTTTTCGACATGCTATACTATGACTGTTTTTGAGACATGCTATACTATGACTGTTTTTTCGACATGCTATACTATGACTGTTTTGACTTTTTTCGACATGCTATATACTATGACTGTTTTTCGACATGCTATACTATGACTGTTTTTTCGACATGCTATACTATGACTGTTTTTGAGACATGCTATACTATGACTGTTTTTTCGACATGCTATACTATGACTGTTTTTGACTTTTTTCGACATGCTATACTATGACTGTTTTTTCGACATGCTATACTATGACTGTTTTTGAGACATGCTATACTATGACTGTTTTTTCGACATGCTATACTATGACTGTTTTTGAGACATGCTATACTATGACTGTTTTTTCGACATGCTATACTATGACTGTTTTTCGACATGCTATACTATGACTGTTTTTGACTTTTTTCGACATGCTATACTATGACTGTTTTTGACTTTTTTCGACATGCTATACTATGACTGTTTTTGAGACATGCTATACTATGACTGTTTTTCGACATGCTATACTATGACTGTTTTGACTTTTTTCGACATGCTATATACTATGACTGTTTTTCGACATGCTATATACTATGACTGTTTTTCGACATGCTATACTATGACTGTTTTGAGACATGCTATACTATGACTGTTTTGACTTTTTTCGACATGCTATATACTATGACTGTTTTTCGACATGCTATACTATGACTGTTTTTTCGACATGCTATACTATGACTGTTTTTGAGACATGCTATATACTATGACTGTTTTGACTTTTTTCGACATGCTATATACTATGACTGTTTTTCGACATGCTACACTATGACTGTTTTTTCGACATGCTATACTATGACTGTTTTTGACTTTTTTCGACATGCTATATACTATGACTGTTTTTCGACATGCTATACTATGACTGTTTTTTCGACATGCTATACTATGACTGTTTTTGAGACATGCTATACTATGACTGTTTTTTCGACATGCTATACTATGACTGTTTTTGACTTTTTTCGACATGCTATACTATGACTGTTTTTCGACATGCTATATACTATGACTGTTTTTCGACATGCTATATACTATGACTGTTTTTCGACATGCTATACTATGACTGTTTTGACTTTTTTCGACATGCTATACTATGACTGTTTTGACTTTTTTCGACATGCTATACTATGACTGTTTTGACTTTTTTCGACATGCTATACTATGACTGTTTTTGACTTTTTTCGACATGCTATACTATGACTGTTTTTCGACATGCTATATACTATGACTGTTTTTCGACATGCTATATATACTATGACAGTTTTTCAACATGCTATACTATAACTGTTTTTGACTTTTTTCGACATGCTACACTATGACTGTTTTTGAGACATGCTATACTATGACTGGACTTTCTGCATGGTTAGTGTGTCCATGCCTGTTTTGGAGGAACAGTGTTTCTGTAGCTTTGATCTTTGAACTTTGGTATTGGTCTGTAGGCCGTGAAGTTCATGCTGACCCCAGAAGAGCAGCAGACTTTTGGTGTTTGTCACCTGTGCAGAGTTAAAGAACAGAGTCATTGGTCAACTCGACACATGGAGCTGAAAGCCACGTACCTCTCTCTCCAGCAGCTTTTGTAGGTTGTTGACCTTTTCCTACTAAAGGAAATATCCAGGAATCTATGAACCTTTTTAAGGAGCTCAGGACAGGATGCACCGATCCAACCTTTTCAGTCCTGATACCGATTGGGCTTTGGGTATCGGCCGATACCAATCAATAAGCCGTATTCCTCACTAGGGTTGGGTACTGAAACTCGGTGCCAATATGGCACCGGTTCCTATACGTCCGGTATCTACCGGACCGAAACACAATGCAGATTTCGGTGCTTCCTTTCGGTGCCTGAGCCGATTGAAATACTTTTTTGACACTACTCTGATGACTCCGTCCTGGCAGCAGGACTCGGTCCTCCGCTCCTCACTCATAGTATTATTACAACGGGGTACTTAGCGCTGTCGCTCATAAAAACAACACAGGCACGCGAAAGCTTCTTCTTCTTCTCCTTTGAGGTGTAGTGGCGGTTGGCAAACGACGAATTGGCGCATTACCGCCACCAACTGGTAAAATAAAATAAGTCATGAGTCGTATTTTGCCAGAGAAGGAAAATATGCTCATATTTCTGCAAAATAATTGCTGAAGTTTGAAGCTGTAGTGTGTGTACAGCGTGTGTGTGTGTTTTGTATTTATTTATATTTATTTAAGTGTACTGTAAAAAATATTGTTCATTGTTAAGTTTGAAGCTGTAGTTTGAAGCCAAGTGTTTTGTATTTATTTATATTTATAGTATACTTTAAACAGTTACTATATTGTTCAATTTGAAGAAAAAAGTATCGGTTCAGGCACCGTTTAGGCACCGGTATCGTTTTAAAAGTATCGTTTTAGCACCGGTATCGGGGAAAAAACCCAAACGATACCCAACCCTATTCCTCACTGTTCGGAAGTGAATGGGGTCATTCTTTTATGTTTAAGGTAACTTCAGGCTTAACTTAAACGTTGCTTTCTTAACTTTGTAAAACAAAATGTAACAAATAAGTACAAAGATATATATTCACTGAAGCAACATGGTAAAAAAAACCTTCAAAATGAACAGGAATTACAATTTGAGTGAATTCATTCATGTTTAATCAGACATCAACATTGATTTGAATAGATTGGCCCCATTGTCAGCCATAACCAATCCAGCTGTTTGAGTGATCGTGCATCCCTAAACTCAACTTCCACATGTTTTGGCAGGAGGAACTGACGTCTGAAATTTAAGTTCCTATGTTGTAGCTCATGTTCGGGGAAGCTATCAGGGCAGTTGTCTGTACTGACTGCTCAGCATTCATTTAGACATTATACAGCTTTGGGTTTCGTTAGTATCAATAATGAACTATTTATCAAATTATCTGGCTTCTGGACTAAGACCTAAATATCGAGGCTGTGTGATCTTGAGATCGAGTGTTGAAACGTTTGTCTACAGAGAGACAAAGCCACAGTCCTGTGTCCCCTGTGTGACCTTATTTCAGAAACATGTGGAGTATTGAATAGCGAAAGACGAATATGTTTTTCCTCCTGTTTGAATTGTGCCATGAATTACACGTATGATGTTTGTCAATTTAAAGGAGAACTTTGCACGTCAAGAAAGCCGGTTTGTCATGCATTTGTCGTATCAATTAGTTTTGTGTGAAACGGAATCGGTAAACTACATCTTTCATTTTGCACAATATACGTCACCAACACCAACATGGCAGTTACCTTGGTTTACTAGCTAGCGAGCAAACTTAGCTTTACTCATCGACAATTGTAACGTTATCTTACCTAAAGTGTTTCATCGAGCTGCTATTTTCATCAGCCAGGAAACAAAAAAACGAGCCAGACCTGTTGTTGGTGTGAGAACATCGTGGTACGAAACACTCGGGCGTCGTAGCTTCACAGAGATGTCACTTGCGCGACTTTTGGGTTTTTAGTCTTTCTGATGTCATATTTTATATTTTACTTGAAAAAACTCATCAGATTGTCACTATCACGAATGACATGCTTCCCACCAATTAATTTCCCTAGATGTATCAACAAATACTTTCTCCAGTAATACACTGAACATGAACAAGAAGCTGTAGCTTCTAAAACCTTTATTACTCCAATTTGTCTTCAGATGCACAATGGAGACAAAACTTAGCATTACACTCTCGTCTTAATATTGATTCTACCAGCACACGGTGCTTGTTTGCTGTCTGTGTTTGACCACCAATCAGTGACGTTCAACCCTGCAGACTCTGCCCCGATTGTTCCTGAACCATCAGGAAGAACTAATCCACATAAGGACTTTTTTTTACGGCAACAGGAACTATGGCAGAGGAACTACATTTAGCCCCTGTCCTCTGATCAAAAGCGAGGTGAAGTTCCTCAAAAGGTTCTTGGTCCTCTGCCAACGAAGGTATTAGTTCCTATTCAAAGTTCCTGGCACTATTTGGTCAAAAAGGGTCTTGCAGTATGTTCCCACTAGTGAAATATATGATCGAGTTGATTTTCAGTGGAGTAAGCAGAATGCATCCCGTAGAAAGTGAATAGAAGTGGAACAAACATTCCCATTTTAAATCAACGTAGCAGGACGGTCAGGGAGGTGGCCGTTACTGTGTACCGTTGCAGCAGGTTATCTTCCGTATAAACTAAACTGACTTACTGCAAGTCAAGGACTCACTGAGGTGAGGTTTTTGTGAATGAGTCAAATTAAACAACTTAATGCTTCATCTACACACTCTTGTCGCAGCGAAGGAAAGCGCACATTGCTGTTGTCAGGTGAGTGACAACTTTTGATCGACTCATTTTTTTGTAACCAGTGTAGCATTAGAGCATGGTGGAATTGGCAAGCTAGCTCGCTGGCAGTTGGCTATTTAGCTAGCATGTTAAGTTCACCATGTTTGAATGCTACACTGGTTACAATATGAACGAACAGCGTGGTGGTGGGTCCAACGTTCCCTCCGCCTCGTCGCTCCGGAGAAGAACGAGCTAAGTTTAACCTTTCTCATCTTCTTCCTGTCACACTGCTGGGCACCTTTTTGAGATTTGAGTCTCCAGTGACAGGATGTCGTTCATTTTGAACTGAACCACCCTCCACTACTACTCAAATGCTCCAACGTCATCCATCAGCAGAAGTTGAACAAAGGTTCAACGTTATGCAGATGTTCTCTGTCAGGCGGAAACGACATCGTGGTGACCGAGCAGCTCGTAAAACTCAACCACAGTTGGTTTTTTTCTACATTTTATTTGAGTTTCTTTAACTTAGTTGAGTGGAGTAGAAACGTCAACGGCTTCAACAACTGCACGTTTTAGCGAGCTACCAAGATTTGAATAGGAAAAAAACCGACTTTGTTCTGCGCCAGTATCGGCAACGTTTAGAAAATACCTGCACAAAGAGACCGACTCTTTTGTAATTGTGAACGTTTAAAAAAGGAGCTCTTCGGTTTCCTCTGCACATGAACCAGCTGCCACTTTCAGCTCTTTGAACTTCAGAGTTTGGCTCGGCCAAAACATCCAAGCTGATCAGGATGTTTCATCAAACAGGATGTCCAACCGGTTTTTAAATGAGGGCTGCAGTGGCGGCTTTTAAGCCAGCCAGCCTGCAGCAACGGAGGTCAGGGTCTCCGATCTTCACCCCCCCCACCCCCGCCTCCCTTTTCTTCCCCCTCAGCGTCGCTTCTCAGTCAAAACCGTTTCCAAGCTGCTCTGCTCTGCAGGAAGCGCTGCCGCTCAGCTCTTTGTGTGTTGGGGGGAAGGGAGCTCAGCAGGCGAAGAAACCTCCACGAGTGCTCGCTCTCCATCTTGGAAAACTCATCACAGAAAGTCTAATCTCAATATGGCTTCAGTGTGTGATCACACTGCTTTCTGCTGAACTGTCCAACCAATAAACTGTCTGACAGACTGGTGGACAGCAGAGGGAGGAGGTCAGGCTTGTTTTTGTGCGCCTTGAATGTCGGCAGCAGAGAAGGAAAGCTATTTTAAAGTGAAGGTCTGCAGAGAGTGGAAGCGTTTGGGTTTTTTCGGTGTGAGCCAGCGGTAGACGCAGCAGAATAACAACAATCTCTCTTTCTGCCCGGAGATACGAAACAGAGGAGGAAGGAGAAGAAACAAACTGGCTCCGTCCCTCATAAACAACATGGCTGCTTTCACACGGAAAACCGGTGTTAGGAACGTAAGGGAGCGTGTTTGGGTTATCAGCATCTAAGGAACAAAATTCCACGTCCTCCCACGGGGACGTGAAGATACTTTACTATGACATTTTTATGCCCATTTTTTTTAATGGCATACAATGGCGTTTTTATGGCAATAGCTCAGGACAGGCAACGGTATGTTGTGTTTAGCCCACTACACCTCAGCTAAGGGGCGATGAAGAGGTCATCAAGTAGGACAAAATGACAGTTGTAGACCCATTCCAATTTAAAAGTTAGTTTTTTTGTCACTAAATAATAATGGTCATAATGAATCGGCCAACCTGGGCTGGCTATCTGCATATCGAGGCGGTTGTCATGGAACATCAGTTGATATTACATTTTTCCTCCCAGGATAGCGTTATACAAATATATTTTAATGACTATTTTGACATATACTATGACCTAAACAAATAACGATACCATGATTTTTTTTTAATGACTTGTGATATTTTTATGACGTGCTATACTGTGACTTTTAATGACTTTTTTTCCACACCTTTATGGCATAGCGTGACTACTTATGGCTTGTTTTGGCTCTTTGTGACATAGTATATTACGACTTTCCATGGCATACTTAACTTTATCATGACTTCTTTTTTCAGCATACTATGACTGACATATAAAAGTAATTACAAGACTTTTCTATGACTTATTTTACTACTACTTGTGACATCGTATACAATTACCTTATTATGACAGACTGTACTATGACTTTTGTTCATGACTTTTTTACTTTACCACTAATTTCTGAATACATGTTTATGACCACTATTCTGTTAAGTGCTGAGCAGGAAGTGTCCAGTTGGTTTATCACAGATTGTTTGCTGAAAACCAAACGGTCGATGTAAAACTAGGAGCTGAAAGAGGCTAAAACACATCACAGAGTTGGTGACACACTTTCACATTGACAGAAACATTTGATCCATTGACTTTTATTTCTTATTTGAATACAGATGATCTGAGAAAAAGCTGAAACTAACAGCTAACAGTTATTGTGTTATGTAAACAGACGGCTCCAGTTCTACTGGTCCAGGTCCAGAATCTTTGGAGGTTCTTCAGGTTCTGCTGGCTCCAACCCCTGACCGGCCTCCTGTAAGGAAGGAGAGAAAACTATCAGACCAAAAAACCAACCACACAAAACGAATGTGGCGAGAGAGCTCGTCACATTCCCAGATTCACCCCCTCAGGCTGTTCAAGGATCATAAAGCAAAGTGGAGGCCAGAAGTTTAAAAGTTGGGCTGACTTTTGACCTTTTATAGTTCCACAGAGAGGTTATGATGCTCGGGAATCAGAACGCCAGATTCAAACTACAGGATGTGATTGTTTGAAAGTGTGGAGAGAACCTGCTAAAGGATGGAAAACAACAGTCAGGTTTCTCCTGCTGTGATCGTCACCCCTGTTCGTACCGGAGATCCCTTCCTGATGCACTGTTAATATCACTGATGATGAAATCCTCACTCTTTGTTTTGTGTTAAAATAAAGCAACTGTGAAGGCGCTGTGGTGACGGATACAAGTACACGTTTTCTTTAGTTACTTTGAAATATGAAAGCTGGATTCCTACTGGTTACCTTGTGATTGTCGTGAAAAGGATAAAATAGTTGCTGCCTTGATTACTTCGCAGATTTGTAAAATCCTGTCTTGTAGTCTTATAAACCGCTGTGCCGAGTCTCTGTTGTACAAACTGGACTTCAGACCAGATCCTCGGGGGTTTAGTTTAAGAACCAGCGAGCAGCTCTCTGATTGGTCGACTCACCCCAAACGGCTCGCTGAAGGCTCTGGAGCCGCTGTACAGAGGGTTGGGGATGGAGACCAGCGTGGGCTTCATCCTGCCACCCGGCGCATCGTCCTCATCCTCGTCCTGTCAGAGGAAACAAATGAATCAGACATTTGTAACGTCATCTGTAAGCATCACTGAATGAAACATCACGCAGTGTTTCAGGCTCCAGGTTCAGATTTGAACAAATGAGACGAAAACAAACACGACTGGAAGACACAAACAAGCTAAGAACAGAGATTCATGCACTTAAGTGTCGGGGTTACAGTCAGCGTTCTCCAGTTAGATGATTTCTGTCAAGTTATGTAAATGAGAAACCAGCTTCCTGTAATCAGGGTCGGGGATTGAAGAAACCAGATTGTTACTGCTTGGATTTCTACTTGACAAAGTTGATTTCTTGGTCATGTACACATACGAGCAGCTCCTTTTATCTGCTCTTTACAAGGACGCATGACGGTAAGAGGTGACTAGTCAGAGCCATGCATCCTTTTATTAAAAATAAAACTCGTACGAATACAAAGTATCCTCTAGAAGTCGTCAGTTTCTGCCACTGATTTATTTATTTTCAATTTTTTTTTCAATTTATTGAATTTGAAGTTTACGGCTGTGAGATTCGTCTGTTACACTGTGTGTGTGTGTGTGTGTGTGTGTGTGTGTGTGTGTGTGTGTGTGTGTGTGTGTCACCCTAAAGTAGTGGAAGCGGAAGGCGTCCGTCTTGTGTTTGAAGACGTAGTAGCCGAGTGCAGCCAACACACACGCCAGCAACACCGACACCAAGATGGCCGACACTGTGCCGCTTGAGTGGGCGTGGCCTCGGGAAGCATGATGGGAGATCTGGAGACGACAAACACACACACAATCATTACTGTGATGTTCTTATACATGTAGTCAACCTTTCAATCCTCGTGAAAATTCAACCAATGAAAATGAACAATTGATGTTCACAATCCAATGGGTAGAGAAAGGGAACTGATGCTCCTGATGACTCACTCTGGCAGACATTTTGTTTTGTTCCTCACAGGAAGAACATGTAAAATGACATCATCAAAACCTGAATGTTTCCAGGTTAGTCGTTAAGTTATGGTTGAGTTTTTTTGAGGCTTTAGTTCAGAGGTTCAGGGGAAAGTTACTCTGACCTTTTTATGAAAAACTGACCTTTTTGACATTCTATGACTTTTTAATTTATTTTTTTACTTTTTTCATTAAATTATTGACTTTTTACATTACGTTTTTCGACTTTTGTAAGGATATTTTTCACAGCACTCTTTAAAAGGAAAATAATATTCAGCGCCACTATCAGACTCATCATGGTGAAAAGACACAGGAATTTGCAAGGACAACTGAGAACAGAGAAGTTAAATAATTGTTGGCAGGTTAGTCAAAAACAGCAGTTCGGTTTTAGTCGTAGCCGAGAGATCCACAAGTCACAATGTGGAGAAGGTGAGGACAGGAAGTCATTCGGGGGAGTAGAATAAATATTTAGCTGAAGGCTTTAGAGTGATCTGTTGTGATCTAGCCTCCATCATCTTCTTGTGTCCCACATCATGAATATTGATTGGGTCGTGATGTTATCTCAAACTCAACTGATTGAATCTTCATTTCCTGAAAACTGGGCCAAAAAACTAAACGGAGCCATCTGCTCCGTGCCCACAGCTGTAGATGTTGCCTAGCAACAACAGAGGGAACATCTTATGTTGGAAGCCCTGGCAGAATGGAGAGGGAGCGGTTGTCACGACGCCCCCTCGTGGCTGCGCTCAGAACTGCAGCAGTTCACGACGTAGCAAACGTTTCATCTCGCTGAGAGACAGTTTGGGACGTTAAAAAAAAGTTGCCGAAGGTTTTTATTGCACGAATAGTAACGAGCGTAGCCGTCGTCAATTCAAGGTCGCTTCATCTGGTTCACTTCAGTGTTTGCATGATAAATTACACCAAAAGGTTAAGTACAGATAAAAACACAGATATGGTCCCATCCCTACATGACACACTGAACAAATACTTCCATTCATCAGTACACTGCTACACATCAGTACAGCACAAGAAGAGGTACATTTCCATCTGCGTGTTTTTACATTTTAAATTTATTAACAATGAATAAAACAAAATAAATATCTCATTTCACAATTTTTATTTATGAATGAATGATTCACTGAGGTGGAAGGAATTGATTTATTGATGAAAGTGTGCCAATCAAGACAGATTTTGGAGTTTCCCACTTTCTTAGAATTTTTACAAACTGCACAAATATTGGACATTTGTTTTGTATTTTAATTTTCTCTGCTTTTTGTGAAAGGTGGAAGCATTTACATTTAGACTGGCGCTTTGTCTGTAATATTCCTCTACTCGTGATTCTGTTCCTGTTATTTTGTTAACTATAAACGGTAACATGTATGCTAAGCTAACCCACCATGTATAAATAAAGGTTGAATTAGTTACATTTCAAATTATTGTTCACCGGTTTCAACACGCATTCGATATCTATGTATGAAAGGATAGTGTGTCAGTTGATAGTGTGTCAGTTGATTGGACATTCTGAGCCTCAAATCAATTTGATGAACTGTGTCTCAATTGTGTTTTTGTCACCTTTGTGATTTTAAATTTTGACACTAGTTGCCACAATGCTTTAGGCAATGTCAACAGGAAGTGTATCATCATTATCTGTGAGCTTTATATTTTAATGGATCTGCACCATTAAAAGCGTCGATGCTGCATCATGACATCATGGTTCAGAGTAAGCGGTAGAAGTTATACTAACAGTGAGCAGCTCTGGGTTAAACCATGTTCACTCACCGGAGCGGGGGGCGCTGTCAGCGGGGCCTCGATGACATGGATGATCCCGTTTACAGCAGGAATGTCCCACTCCAGCAGCATCCGCCGGTTCACAAGCTTAAAGCTCTGATCATTAAGAACCAAGACACACAATCAATACACTTTAGTCAAAGAAGATTGTACTTTTATTTCTGTGTGTGTGTCTGACCTCGTTTTTGCCGTGGGTAACAGTCAGGTTGAATCCAAGCCTGGATATGATGACTTCCTGGTGTTTCAGATCCTTAAATGGTCGAATGCTGTGATTGGTTGAGATGTGATACTCAAGATCTCTACCAGACAGAGTCTGAGACACACACACACACACACACACACACACAGGAGAAACATTCGATTTCAGTCACAGCTCCGTCAGTTGGAAGCTGCTGGTATTCTGATTGAATTCATTTAGTTCTAAAGGTTAAAACATGTGTTGGTGTGGATCAGTCCATTTCCTAAAATAATCTTCAACAACACTCTGCGGTCCTTTGTTCTTTGTTTTTCGAACACATTTAAAATGAAATAAAACACAATAAACATTATACAAAGATTACAATACTACTGTACTCTACAGGACCCACAGCTTCATCTAAATATTAACCAAAAATAAATGCTGGCTGTTTGAGGTCCTAACTGCATTCTGGGAATATAGACTGAATTATCATGAGCAAATTAAATAATATATATATATAATATATAATTACAGTATTTACAAATATCTATAGAAACGGGCCAAACAATACGTTTTAGTAAATAGTTAAATTTTGTATTTTGGAATATCGAAACAGGAACAAAGCAATGTCCGGCTGGGGACTGGGAGCAGCAGCAAAACATACTTTAGACACAAACAATATCTTTAGATGAACCTTTGTCATGTGAACAAAAAGCACAATTCGTGTTGGCAATGTATTTAGTAATTAATAAGTAATAATTGAAGGGTACGTCACCTGGTTTGGACCGAAGCCGGCGTTATGAGGAACAAACAGCGTGACCTCAGACGTCCTGTGAGACATGAATTCAACGAGCTGTTTGCCCTCTGAGGACCGGCCGCTGTAGTCCAACAACAGCTACAGAGAGAGAGGGAGGACAAATTAAGTTATTTAGATGTACAATTGATTTGTTGTCAAGGCTTAAAACCAAACCAATCAATATGCGATGCATGCTTATATGTTATAAACATCCTCTCGTCCAGTGTCGACGGGAAATTAAAAGACAAAACAACCGAGTCAGAGCACTTCATATGAGGTCAATACGTAGATGTGCTAATCGAGGACAGGACTTTAAATTCAACTCAGAAACCAACAGTGGGCCAGCAGAGGACTACAGCAGCCAGTTTGATAACTACATGACTACATGACTACATAACAAAATAGTCAAAAGTCAGACCTTGAACTGAATCCTCCAACAGCTTCTCTTTCTTTGTGGAGATAGTTTGGTCAACACGGAGCCTCTCTACCGTTTCATTAGCTCGTGAACTGGAAGTCTTCCAAAGCTCAGTTCTCTCCAGGAGGTGACGTCTGTGTTATCTATGAGGTTTGATTAACGATGCGAGCGTCTGAAGAAGCGCGTCCTTCGCATACCTCGAGAACCGCTCATCCGATCTACTTCACACTGAGCGGGTGCAGTGACGGGGACCCGCGGGAGTGCTTTGTCGGGGGGGTTCAGTCGAGCTGCTGGATACACGAACGTTACAACCGAACTCTTCACCTCCCCGGAGGCAAAGAGTGATGAGTGGTTGTCGAGAACAGTTCGTCGGCCCGCGCCGAACGTTTACGCATTCCGAAGAGCCACGCCGGGAGTCGAGCATCGTTTAAAATGATCGTCTTTGGACAGAATATTTGTTGATGTCTGCTGACATCGAGCTCTGACAACAGAACGATATCTGAAGATAATTAATGACGCAATAATGAAATAAACTTCATTAAACTAAATCATTTACTTAAAAATAAGGTTGTTAAAGTCACAATGTCTACCATTTGAAAACTCTCACTCACTGTGACGCCCACAATAGCAGTTTAAAAACAGACACCTGTATGAATGGATGTTATTAATCAGCTGGCAGCCAAACAGCTGACCAATGAGCCACTGATGGTGAAATATGAATGAAACGCCTGATGAGCTAATGCAAACACTGTACTCCAGTTTATTACAGTTATCTTTATATGTTGTTATTTTTAATAGTTTATCTTAATTTATCAAGTGTGTTATATTGTCCATTAACTGCAACATTCTATCCATGTCTGTATGTGCATTAAGTGTCTATGTATGTATCCATGAAATACAAACAAAGTTTATTATCATTGTTACGATTATTATGAACACGCTGTATGTTATTACTGATAGGAATGAAAATACTGATCCAAGTTATAAATAAACCAGAATTAACTTTTTACAACCAACTGGTCCAACTGTCACTCTCACCTTGAAAAAGATGGAGAAGTTGCTGTACGTCGCGAGGACGCTGGTCAGGACGCCGTTACAGAAGTCTCCGTTTCCAATGTAACCGGCAGGACACACACATGAAACATCTGTACGTACACACACACGTACACACACACACACACACACACACACACACACACACACACACACACACAGTATTGTCAATAAACCGAATCAAATATCGCTGTTATCTGAATGTTTTCAATTCTAAGATGTCACCTAGAGCTCCGGGAACCTTTTCTGAGATATTAAAGAAAAACAGTTCATCAGTTAGTTTAAAGAATAGGTGACAGAATGTATTAAAAATAATTATAAACTGCAGCTCTAGATTACAAAGGCAATCCAGAAGGAGCTCTGTGACGCTCCAGCAGACTAAACAACAAACGCTGCTCAGGAAGTGAAATCTGCAGCGATATGAACAACAGACCGGCCTCTGTCTGGACACAGAGACTGTGCTGCTTTAGTACCGTTGAGCCTGTAGCAGTAGGCGTCGTACTCGCTGCTCCGGTCCATAGGTTCCTTGTACATAACCAGGCCCACGTGGTTGTCTCCACACCTGACCGAGGGGAAGCGGGTCGGGTATCCCACCTGCCCCCCCTCCATCCAGCCGGCCACGCACAGATGCATCCCCAGCTGTCAGGACCAGAGATAAATGAGTCATCACAAGTACCAACATGCACTGCTGGAAGTAATCATTTTCAACTGACTAGAAGAGGTAATTATGTGTTGGATACATCTGTCTCGTGCTGTGGTGGTTCTATCAGCAGGTGGAATCAGCAGCTCGTACCTCGAGCATCAATCTGGCTTCATTGTTCAACATTTGAGGAAACATACTTTGTTTGCTTTCTTTCTGAGAGTGAATGAGATCAGTGCTCGTGCACTTATGAGTTAACGGTTCAATAAACGGTTGTTCATCAGGGTAACAACTGTATTTAAAAAAAAAAGTAATTTCCTAAAACAGCTGAACATTGTAGTTCTTAGCAAACGTTACTAAACAGGAGTTACTAAAGTAGTCACCGGTTTGTACGCTGCTCTCACTCACAGCTGTTTAGGAGAGAGTAGCGGCACTCTACGAAAAACAACGGTCTTCATCTGCTCCGACATGTTTTCTTATAAATGCGCTGTATGTGTTTACAAGAGCGGGGTGTACTGATCTGTCTGGTGTCTCGATGGAACCCCTTCAGCAGGCGGCTTTACCTGCTGTGCGTCTCCCAGCTGTTTATAGTTGGCCAGCGCGGCGTCCTCGGCCTGGCAGGCGGCGTCGGCCTGACTGAAGTTCATCTTGTACTTCCCGTCTGGGGAGCGCAGGTTGAACACTCCTGCTGTGTTGGCTGAACCACAATAACCGTGTTACCTTTACCTCAGATTACTGTCGCCCTGCACAGCTCAGGGCAACAATTCTATCTCTACAAAAAATCTACTGAAAATAAATTGGATTAAACCGCAGCAAAATAAAATGTTGATATCCGATTAGCTGTCAGCTTGTTTCCCTCTTTGTATTAAAAACATAATGATCTTCGACCACAAAACTGCCGTATCTATTAAATTCAGCATGACGACAACACGCTGATCGATGAGCACCATAAGAATCACCTCTGGGTTTTAACGAGCTCGTGGCCTTAACGGTAGAATCTGGTTTGTAAACACAGCTTTCTGACTCAACGAGAGAGCGAGATAGAGGCGGAGAGAGAGAGAGGGAGAGGAAGAGAGTGATGAAGAGAAAGAGAGAGGAAGAAAGAGAGACAGAGGAAGAGGGAGAGAGATGAGAGGAAGAGAGATGGAGAGGAAAAAGAAGAGAGAGAGAGGAAGAGAGAGAGATGGAGAGGAAGAGAGAGGGAGGAAGATGAAGAGAGAGGAAGAGAAAGAGAGGAAGAGAGAGGGAGGAAGAAAGAGAGAGGAAGAAAGAGAGACAGAGAGAGAGGAAGAGGGAGAGAGATGGAGAGGAAGAAAGAGAGATGAGAGAGAGGAAGAGGAAGAGAGATGGAGAGGAAAAAGAAGAGAGGGGAAGAGAGAGAGAGCGATGGAGAGGAAGAGAGAGAGGGAGGAAGATGAAGAGGATGAGAGAGAGAGGAAGAAAGAGAGACAGAGAGAGAGGAAGAAAGAGAGACAGAGAGAGAGGAAGAAAGAGAGACAGAGAGAGAGGAAGAAAGAGAGACAGAGCGAGGAAGAAAGAGAGACAGAGAGAGGAAGAAAGAGAGACAGAGAGAGAGGAAGAAAGAGAGGGAGGAAGATGAAGAGGACGAGAGAGAGAGGAAGAAAGAGAGACAGAGAGAGAGGAAGAAAGAGAGACAGAGAGAGGAAGAAAGAGAGACAGAGAGAGGAAGAAAGAGAGACAGAGAGAGAGGAAGAAAGAGAGACAGAGAGAGAGGAAGAAAGAGAGAGAGAGGAAGAAAGAGAGACAGAGAGAGAGGAAGAAAGAGAGACAGAGAGAGAGGAAGAAAGAGAGACAGAGAGAGGAAGAAAGAGAGACAGAGAGAGAGGAAGAAAGAGAGACAGAGAGAGAGGAAGAAAGAGAGACAGAGCGAGGAAGAAAGAGAGACAGAGAGAGGAAGAAAGAGAGACAGAGAGAGAGGAAGAAAGAGAGGGAGGAAGATGAAGAGGACGAGAGAGAGAGGAAGAAAGAGAGACAGAGAGAGAGGAAGAAAGAGAGACAGAGAGAGGAAGAAAGAGAGACAGAGAGAGGAAGAAAGAGAGACAGAGAGAGAGGAAGAAAGAGAGACAGAGAGAGAGGAAGAAAGAGAGACAGAGAGAGAGGAAGAAAGAGAGAGAGAGGAAGAAAGAGAGACAGAGAGAGAGGAAGAAAGAGAGACAGAGAGAGGAAGAAAGAGAGACAGAGAGAGAGGAAGAAAGAGAGACAGAGAGAGAGGAAGAAAGAGAGACAGAGAGAGAGGAAGAAAGAGAGACAGAGAGAGAGGAAGAAAGAGAGACAGAGAGAGAGGGACTGTCATCATTAAGAAGAAAGCCATGAATCAGAAGAATAAAAGGTGATTTTCTGATTGTTTCATGGCGGCTACGTTCTAAAGAACACATCTCCACACAGACGGATGGACTTTGACTGAGGCTTGCTTCATCCTGCTGAGGCTCGTCTGTGAGTCTCGGTAGGCCGCGGGGGCGTAACAAAGCGCCGCCCTTTGACCCGGGAATGAGAAACGGGCTGCACTTCCTGCTTATTGGCTGGAGATTACACCCCCATGTCGGGTCCAAATGCTTTTTACTGACATCCAGAAACGGCCAGAACAAGGAAAGAGAAAATACAGGCGGAGGGTAAAGCCTGTGCAGATACAGACACGTACTTTGAGTGATAATTGAGAGGAATTATCTTTGTATTAGTCCATACATTGTTGTTTAAGGAAATTGTTGCAGATTATACCTTTAAAGGGATCGTTAGGATGTTTTGAAGTTGGGTTGTATGAGGTACTAATCTGTGTGTGTGTGTTACCTACAGTAGAAGCTGTGGACAGGGGCCGCAGCTAAACGCATTTTAGCCTCCTGAAAGAAAAGTTGAATCTGTTAAAGTGTTATATTTAGAATATTTTCTCCGCTTTACCTTGTCGCCAGACATCCCTTTGAGACGGGGACCTCACGCCGTTATCTGCTCTCTTCAAAGCCAAACTTGATCAATTTTACCTCGTAGAACGCTGGAGTTTCTCATCTAACGCTGCTTTGATCGATTCGTTTACTGCGTGACTTCAGTGTTTTTATGGTTCGTTCGGACTCAACAAAGTTACACAATAGTGTGTGCGATTAGGCTGCATGGCCAGAGGAATGTAAGGTAGGCCGTAAACAGGGGGGATGGGTCATAAACCCCCAGTCTGCAGCTCAGCATCGTCTCTTCACATCCTGCTTGTGAGTTTGTCCAGGCCGGTCATAAACTGTGGACAATATGTCACTTAACTTCCATTAGTGACCTGGAGATCATGTGAAGAGTGTCATTTAAAGATGTAATTCATCCTCTTTAACATAATAAACTGATTATATATCAGTTTGGGGGTCCTTGGCCTGAAAAATGTTGAAGACCCCTGCTATAGACTATAGATACGATAGATACTATACGGTAGATTATAGATACTATAGATTATAGATACAACCCTACATCAAAACATTCATCCCTTTAACGAGCTCCATGTTTAACGAGCGCGACGAGGTCGTGGCTATAACAAGCTCGGGGCGTTACCTGCTGTATTCCAGCTGATTGCTTGTTGACGTTTGTTTACGAGTCCCAGAAAAAATTATTATTCAAAGCTAAAACGAACAAACAATGTTCTCCATAACATCCTCTACTGCAACAGAGTAGGATTGTGTGGCCAACATGGCTCCCGCTCAGCAGAGGCAACGCGAGACCCGCGAATACACTGCAGCTACTGGTTCAGCCCAGATGTGTCACCACGGTAATAACCACTGCAATACAAGGCAGTAAAGATGTGTTACCATGGTAATGCAGGTCATTGCAGTTGGCCACGGGGTCGCAGCCTCCGTTGTCTTCCAGGCAGCGGTCCACAGGGGGCACCACCTTCTCCAGACACTGGACTCCATTACCCAGGTACCCTGGCAGGCACTCGCACTGACGCTCGTTCTGGAGGAAACAGATACCAAGTGTTGATCATCGGGAAAAATCAGGTGCGGATATGTGGTTTAACTAGTATTGGTATGTTAATGTATTTCAGTTATTATACCATTCAAGCAGCCTTGGGGATTAATATATTGAATGCCGTTACGTAATATAGATACAAAAAAATGAGGATTATTAGCAGGATGACGATTTTAAAATACATTTTGAGATGAAGAACGATATACTTCCATGGACATACGTTACAACACTTCACCACACAAGTCCAACACACTGCCCTCTAGTGTCCACAAAAAATTGCTTTCACTGTGTGGAAATTTTGTAAATAAGGAAAGAGGGAAAAACAATCCCAGTACAGTGCAAGTTATGCCTTCAATGCTGTCATTAGTCAAGGACTCAAGGTATAACTTAAAGAAACAGGTCTGACCGATCAACGCCTGTATTTGCTTGATGAAAAGTATTTTGTTCCTTAAAAATACACTCAGCAGGCACATTTTAAATGCAAAAAATCCTTCTATGGTTCCATTGTTCTGTTGTCTTACAAAACATACAAATGTGAATGAAGTTTAAATACAAGATTTCTTATTGATCTTTCTTTTCTCGTCTGTATTTGCATATTTGGTATTGAGGTAATTCAAAAGTAACGCAAAGTAATCAAGTTATTGTGATAGTTGGACTAAGTTACTGTCTAAATTCATTTTAACAGGTAATTAGTAATTGCAGTGAAATACATGTTTAAAATAATCCGCCGAACACTGCATATAAGACACAGCGAGGATAGTTCAACTTGTGGCGGTCTGGGGCTGGACCGTCATTACTTTTGTTTTGTTGAGTTTAGTGCATCTCAATCAAAAAATGATAACACAGTTAAACACAGTGATGAAAATAAATGAAGGTCTTTACTCACTGGACCAGTGAACTTGCAGGAGGCAAAGTCACTGCAGCCGCCGTTCTGCTCTTCAATGCACCTGGAATACAAACAGACAAACGGCTTACAGTCAAATAAAAGAAAGAAACCACAGAAGCACCTTTGTTTTGAGGAGACGACGGGCCACGCTTACCTGTTGATGGGCTCGCAGGAGTAGCCGTCTCCTTGGTAACTACTCTGACAGGTGCAGTTGACGAGCAGCCCCGTCTGGTTACAGACTGCGTTTTGGTGACAGCCACCGTTGTATTCGAAGCAGAGGTTTGGAGCTGCAGTGTTAATTAACAATAATAATAATAACTTTAATTGTGTAGCTCAGTTTATGCAAAGATGCAGCACAAAGTGCTTCACAACACAGGAAAAAAGAAAACAACAATATCACAACAATAAAACTATAACCTGATCTGCTCACATGGTGGATTCATGCCAGAACAAATGATCGATTAATTATTCAGATTTTTTTGATTGCTAAGACATAACATTCAATAAATTAAGGGAATTAAAACCTAAGGAAAAATATATACGTTTTCTGACTTTAAACTTTCAAGAGTATTATATTCAGATTGGAGGGAAACGTGTTCGATGCGAACAACAAATCTACATCTGATCATGTGTTTTACTGCTTATTTAAGTTCATGTCAGCGTGTCCCTTTTGTCCCCTAAAGTGCGTGTGTGTGTGTATATGTGTGTGTGTGTGTGTGTGTGTGTGTGTGTGTGTGTTTAATAAAAGCTCCTGCACCGTTGGTCACAGCTGGATGTAAACTCTCACATGACCGCACCTTGGTCTTAAAGAGTAACTCAACCCCCAAACCACATGTTTTAACTGTAAAGCAAAGTGTATTGGTATTTAGTGGTGTTGTTGATAGATACAGGTGCACATCTTGACATGCAGAGAGGAGTATCAGTGTCGAGTAGCTGTTACCCTTTCAGTTGTTGCCTGTTAATCACTTTAATACACCATGATCATGCTCTGGTTTGTCTGATGTATCTCCTGTGTTTGTTATTATGTTGCTATCGGAATTACTATCGTCGTGCTGACAAAAGACAGCAGACATCGAGTGTCTTCGTCCGGTAAACGATTGTCCTGTGCTGCAGCACACTCACGTGGCTCCGGATCACAGAAGGTGCCGTTCCCCTGAAACCCAGATTTACACTGACAACCGGCACCTGGCACACAGTCGGCCTGAGCGTGGCACCGCCGGCACTCCTCTGGGATCGAGCCTGGACGGACAGACGGACGATTCATCACAAAAAGGAAATGAAAACGGTGAACAGGGCTTTAATATTGTAAAATGATGACAGAGAAGCAACGTGTGTGTGTATGACAGCCAGAAAGCAACGCGAGAGCAGAAACCTCCACAAAGGCTGCAAAATCTTCTAAACTAATACAAAAAGAGAAAATGTTAAGCTTATTGGCTGCTGATGCATAAATACTGTCTGGGAGTATTAGTGGTTTGTACAATGATGAATATTGTTGCTTTGACAAACCCCGACGGGGTATCAGTCCGAGGGTATACGCTGGAAGGTTTTGCATGGGAGCGGAGAACGATCTGGCAGTGAGTGTGTGTGAGCGGCTGGGGTTTAAATAGTGGATGCAGCAGAGTGAGCAGGTGAGAGTAATGAGCTGAGTGTGACTGGCAGGTGCACTGAATAACCTGATTAGGTGAGTGAGAGGTGGAAAAAACAGGATAGTAGTGGCAGAGCTGTGACACAGGTCCTGACATTCAGGAGGGAAAACTCACCTAAATCGATCTGGCAGCGATCCCCCTTCCAGCCCGGGTTACAGACACACTTTCCAGAACCTTCATCACACCTTCCCTGCTGCCCGCAGTTGCAGGCTGAAAGAGAGGACAAACATGACTCAGCCTCTCGGACTCTTGAATAATCTCACAAATAAAGTTGTGAAGATGGAGGGAGTTACGCAAGAGGTTCCTGCAGCAACAGTCTGGTTCACTTTTCTCCACAGACGATGTGAGGCGACGGACAGTTGGATGCTTTGATCGTCATTCAACTTTCTCAGCTGAATCATCAGTTCGGACGAGACGGAAACAACCGTGTTGGAAGCGTCAGACTGTCGAGAAGCCTTCCGACACAAAACATGAAGGAAGGACGTCGACTACAACTCCAATCACAGAGCTTCAAATCCATCTTGTGTGCTCTCGGCTATCGAAGGGCTTAAACCTGATGAAACATTCAGCAGTTTAAAGTCACTTCACTTTCTCGTTCTGGATCAGTTTTGGGATTGATTTAGTAACCATGGCGACGGGTTTTTTGTTCGTCACTGCAACAAGTGACGTAGTCTGAGTCCCGACTCACACCACACCTCGACCGGCGGCGTCTTCTCCTCCGGCGTTGGTCAACGTTTGAAGATTGATCGTTGTTCAAAGAAAACCGTTGACTTTGACAGAAGATGATCGGCAGCAGCTTGTTGCTGTGCCGTGAGACTCTACGAGTGAAGACGGACAGAAGGTTCGTCCTGAGCCGCTAACGCACCCGGCTGTGTGACGGTGAGTGTTGAGGGTTGCTATAGTGACAGACTGCAGCAGAGATGATGGGGGTTAGGCTGTAATGTTTAAGTCGGGTTGCTGGTTGGTTTGAAGGTGGGGCGAGGGAGAACAAAACACTTTAATGAAGGAGAGAGAAAAGTTCTCATGTCCGTTGGAGGTCTTATAGCCAGAGGGCGGTTTGTTCAATTTGAACACGGGGGGGATGGAGCTTTATAGGAGCTCTATAGTTTAGAGAATATTATAGATTCAAGATGACAGAAGGGCAGGATTTAGAGAATAAGGCACAGCGAGAAATCCTACTTCAGCACCACGGACAGCGTCATGGATTGATCAACACTCGGCCACTGGTATTTCAGAGGCCAGGTCAGGGCCATGGATTCTAACTTCTATAAACTCAGTCAGATAAAGGATCAATGGGTCGGGCAGACTCGACTAATTTATTCAACTCCACAACTCTCTCTGCTGTCACAGGATAGAGAGGTAGGTTAACAAGGGGAATGCATTTTGGTCATTCTGCCGAAAAGAAGGATGCCTCCCCCGTCATATCCCCTACTGCCCTCAGCTGTATTCATAATTGTGCGTTAAGCGGCGACACAGGAGCTACGGCGGCTACGTGCTTAGGCTCGGTTGCCGAAATGTGACAACACATGAAGGCTACGGCAGAAACTGAGGCACCACGTGAAGACAACGATCGCCTGCTTTGTGTTTCTGACATTGTCGACAGTGAATATAACATGAAACGAGTTGAAGAAAGGTAATCTGCTCCTTTTCTGGCAAAAATCAATCGCAATCTCCACTGCGAAGCTTCTACTCACTGTGATCGCCACTCACTACGACTGCACAGTCGTGGTTCTATATTGAGTAATAAAAACAAGTTGAAATCTTTGTTACCTGACAGTAACTCCAGTTATATAAACAAGTGTTTACTGATGATATAAACTTCTGCCGACATGATGCGTGTGCGTGGCTGTACACTGTATGCACAACGTGCGTGTTGTGTGCGTGGCTGTGTTACTATCCATCATGCAGATGGCACGTGTGTCAATTTGAATCTGATACATGTGACCGATAAAGGATCCCGAGGCACCGGGTCACTAGCATTGGCCAATTAGCTGACAACAGTCTGGTTTTGATCTTCGCCAATTAAAAAGAGCAAGAAGATGTAAAAAAAGGTTTGAAGCTTGGAGAATCTGGGTATTTATCAACCTTTTAAAAGGGAATACTTGATGCTAAGAACTGAAATATATTCATATGTTATGATCATTTTGCTGTGAAAACTGTCCACAGAGAGAATCTCACACGCACAAAGTCTAACTTTCCTGTATTTGGTCGACCTACCTGTGCAGTTGGGGCCGTAGTGTCTCGTGGAACACTGTGTGCAGGCTTTGCCTCTGAAGCCTTCGTTGCACCTACATTTTCCTGATCCCTGCATGCCATCGTCGCATGAACCATGGTTACTACAAGGGGCCTGCAGGCCACCTGGACAAACTGAAACACACAGGGAAGAGGTGGAGTCAGGTGAGGACAAACGTAAGAGACACACCGTCACTGTGCTTCAAAGCAACTGCTTTTCCTCCCCGCTGACGTTTAGACACAGGTGTAACCAGTGGTGGAATGTAAGCTCAGTAAATTTACTCAAGTACTGAGCTTAAGTACAAATTTGAGGTACTTGTACTGTACTTGAGTCTGTCTTTTCATGCATCTTTATACTTCTCTTTCACTAAATAATGTACTTTATATTCCACTACATTTATCTAACCGCTTTAGTTCCATTGAAAATGAAGATGTCAGGATACTAACTCTTAGCAGAGCTTATACATGAAACTAGCCAACAGTTTTTAGCACAGCTGTACAGTCACACTTTACTTGAAGCTAGGGTGCAAGACTGTAAAATATAAATGAACGTCTGTTAATTCAAGGGGCGTCTGTGGCGACTTTCCTGCTCTGAGAACTCCAGAGGAATTATGACAGTTCTCAGAACGAGTAGAGTTTATCAACTTAACGTTGTTTCACGACCGGTTCACGAAGAGCCGTCAACCAACCCTGCTCACTCTCTTACAGTCCTTCACAGTCGAGCAGCTTATTGTAGCTCTGTGACTGGTTACACACTATGTCATACTACCTGTACTACGCAACACCTTGTCAGGCAGCAAGGGTGGAGAGATGGACAGAAGCTATAGCGTCCATGAAAAGTGTCTGGAGCGACTGCTCCCGATAAAAAAGAACCTAGATGTTCAAAGGAAAAATTAAAACAATCAAAAAAGAACTTGATCGGCGGTGAACGAGCACAGCTAGGGGAGATGTGGCGAGCTCACCTGCAAGCACACGTCAATAAGCAAGTCACTGGTGTAATTCTAATTCAGATTTAAATAACACGATTCTTTTATTGTTCTCACTGCCAGCTGGAGGAGACAAAAGTTTAAAGTAAATTTGAAGTAACTAATAACTTTAACTGCATTACTGAGACACTTTAATGTAGTTCTTCCACTTCCACTCGGGGGGAAGATGTTACCAACACAAAACCAACAGGACATCTTGACACTCGCACTCCATTACACAACTGCATCAGGTTAAGAATCTTATATCAAATGTGCAGATTGCCATGAAATGAAATGTAGATTTGAATGACCTGTCCTTTGTGCCACCCTTAAGACAATCTTTACATTAGTAGCTCCACGAGGAGTAACAGAATGAACACTGGGGAATCTAGGGGCACAAGAGATTTCCTCCAGACCGCTGTGGGCTGGACTAGATGAATGTCTGACGACAGAATCATCAATCTTACCTTGACAGTCTCGGCCGTAGTGGTTTTTGCAGCACTTTTGGACCCAGGAAGAAAACTGACATACTCTCTTACAGCCCATCCGGCTGATATCATCCAAGAGGTACCAATGATAATGGCGGCGGCGCCCATACGGTGGGGACATGTTCATACAAGGCTCCGTCTTTTGCTGAAAGAAGGCGGGACGTACGTTTATCTCTATGTATCGTACAAGCTAATCATTTTTCAATTTTTAACCAGATCTTACCGTGTCTTGGTGTCTAAAGGGACAGGATAGTGGGAAGGGGCAGCGTCCACAGCGACCCTGAGACATAAGACAGAAAGCTTCAGTCCAGGTTCCAAGACGATGACAAAGCCCTGACATCAAAATAATAATCCCAGCAGTGTGGTATCTGTATTTGCAGCAGTGGTACTGCCAACAATAGTTGAGGTTGAAGCTGCATTAAGGCCCGGTCACATCGTTGGTGACGTAGGGACTACTCGCCGGGTTAGTTCAATTTGGTAAATCACCCTCGCAAGTTTACCGCTAAAATGCTAACGCCAGTCAGTCACAATAGTTCTCAGGACTGTACATCGTTTCATCCAATAAAGGGTGACTGATTCGGGAGAAAAGCTTCTGTTGCATACCGGTCTGACATTCCTCTTTTGTAAATCACTATATACTCTGACAGAGAAAGTAAAATAAAAGCTAAAAAGTGACGATGGCTTCCTCCATTTTGGGTTCTCTGTTCCCCCAAAGGTCAGCACTGGCAAGACTTGAAGATTTACGCAGATTCACTTTGTGCATACAAATAAATCCACTTGATTTGTATGTTAAATGCTGGTGTGACTAGTCCTTTGGAGTCACAATGAGCAGCTAAGTGTGGCAGCGCTAATACTATACTGTACTACTTGTCAGCTCAGTCCGTCATGTTACATTATGTCGCTAGAACTCTCCAAAAGAAAAAGAATGTCCAAATATGTCCTGATCTCAACAGACTATTCAAGTAAAACAGGTAATAATAGTTTGTACAAGTAATAGTATTTATTTTATTACAACTAGTACCAGCTGCAAAAGTGTGAACATGTATATTGTGAGTTTTAGAGCAGTATCAGTATTGAAAGTAATAATTTTAGCACTACTAACGTATGTGGTTCTGTTCTCCGCGCTGTCGCAGATCGCTCCCAGGCCCGGTGGTTCCAGTAGCTGGTCGATGCCATAGGCAACGCCCTCTTTGAAGTCCATGTAGCGCTCCACTACCCTGACATTGTCATTAATCGATACAGCCCCCTGAACACACACAGAGACACACAAATCAATAACGTTTTAAGACGGTCCGCCACAGAACCAGAACAGAATAGATTAAAATAGAGAGATGGGACCATTGAACCCAGCCGCTGTTTGGCTAATTTTCTGTAACCAGTGTAGCATTAAAGCATGGTGAAATGAGCAAGCTAGCTAACTTTCCACCTGTACGCTAGTTAGCCAGTTAGCGTGCTAACTCCGCCACGCTTTAAAATGCTACACTGGTTACAGAAAGAAGCCGAACAGGGTCGTCACTCGTCCGACGATAGCAATGCGTTTTCCTACGCTGTGACAAGAGTGTGGATGAAGCTTTAAGTTGACATTTATTTTGTTTGTGTGTTCTTCTGGGAGGAGACTGTGGCTCAGTGTTAGAGCGGGTTGTCCTTCAATCAGAGCATCGGTGGTTTGAGCCAAGACACTTGGCCCCTAATTGCATTTGGTTGAGCAACCCTGTTGTACAAGTATAATAGATGATCCTTGTAACCTTGAAAAAAACTAATTTGAACTAAACAAGAACAATTAAAGACAAAGTTACGAGGTAAAGTGACAATAGCAGCAAGTCAGCAAGTCCACAAAGTAAACAGTGTACAACAGAATATATGATATGATTACGTAAAGAAATTTGCATTAATACAGAAACATACTGCAAAAGAAATATAATAATGTAGTAAGACAGACAACATAATAATAATAATATAGTATGATATTGAACAGTATAATATAGTATGGGATATAAGATATAGTGTTAGGTCCAATGTAATCCTATAGTACAGCAGTATAACATATAATATGGTATAGTATGATATAGTTTACCACAGTTAATTACAGTGTGGCACAATGTAATATTATAATAACAGTAACATAGTATATTATCAAACCACCAGCTGTGTAAATTTGTGTGAATTTCTGCACGATCATTCGCTGACATTGGGAAACACTCTGAACCTCTGAAGCAGGAACATTTTTTTCCTGATTCATCAGAAAACTAAACAAAGGCGTGTTGTGTAACCTAGCAACCACACAGTAAAGAGCAGCATGTCCTGCGTGGGTCTCGACGAGGTACAGTATCAATCCAAATGACTTCATCGCTGCTCGTACAGAGTTCATTGACCGTCATGGTTAGGATCCAGGATGTTGTTGCTGTCAGTGTGAAACTGTGTTTTCTTCGACATCATCGTGGCAACATGAGACAACACCATTTACTGAAGTAACAGCCGGCTTCCAACATGGCTACCCTCTTTGAATTCTATGTGTGTGTGTGTGTGTGTGTGTGTGTGAGATTTCTCACCACCAGGGTCTTGTCACAGCTGTACTTGATGGTGGATCCGTGCATGGTGCGCAATATCGAGTATTTATCCGGCTGACCGATCCCTAAAACCTAAACACACACAAAGAAAATCAAAACGCTGTCTTTCTAAAGCTACAACAGAGCCTCCCTCCCCCTGCTCCTCATCCTTCACCTCCTCCTTCTGAAGAACTCTACAGTTTTAACAACTATTTCGACGTCTGAATAATCATCTGAGTCGTGTTTGAGTCAAGCGAACGTTTTTCTTTGTCTTATATCTTAAAGACGGATATTGTAAATGGACGATTTTCGGGTTTTGAACAGTGTGGTTTGTTTGGAAAGAAAATCAAGACAACCTCATCTTGGGTTTTGGAAAACTGATCGACATCTTCTTGACTATTTTCTTATATTTGAATCGACGAAACGGTTCATTCATAAAATAAATGAAACATAATGAATAATAACATAACAGAACTACACGTGATTTTTTGAAATATTTGTTTTCCTTTTGTGCTGGAGTGAACTTTTCATTCTGTCGAGGCCCAATTAAGGGTTACGTTTGGAAGCCATCCTCCTCCTCCTACCTTGGAGTTGCGTATGATGTGAGCCTTCACTAAGGCAGCCACTTGGTCCCGGTGATCGGGGCTGGAGAGCCAGTGCTTTCTTTCAGCTGGCAGGGAGTTGAGGGCCTCGTCTGTGGGCCAGAACATGGTGAACGGCTGATGGATGGACAACTGGAGCACGGGGAGTAACCCCACATCCTGCACAAAGAGTGGACAGAAAGATTACGTGAATATTACGCGTGGGTCGATTTCTGTGAGTTTTCACCCCGCAAATAAAAGGCATCACTCCCACAATTATATCACAATCACATTGCAGTTCAACACGGAGGCTCCGTGGTCTGACCCAAGACCACAAACTTTATTACTCCTTTCAACATTGACAAAGGCAGCGCACACCAGATCCATTCCTTTTGTACTTACCTTTCACAATAAAAGGCCGAGACATATACAGTACACTACATAACTGTTAACCAGAGGGAACTCAAATTCAATCAGAATATTTCGCCAAAAGGAAACCCAATAAAATAGCTTAGGCTATATATATTAATTGAATTCAATAGTTGGTCCTCTGCCTGTGCAAATCTATTTGTGTGTTATATATTCTTCACATTCCAGGTGTGTGAAGTGCAGGACGTTGCTGGATTGGGTTCGTGTTGCGGGATCTTTGAAGCTGCTGGTGTTCTCCTCCAACTGGCCTTAAGTGGTAGTTACGTTTTTTGTGCTCTCGGATAAAGATAAAAAAAAGAGGTGAAAGGAGGAGTTTGCATCAAGGAAGTGGTTCTAGGAGGATAAGCAGTGACAGAAGGAGGAAGACAAGCAGGTGTAAGAAGAGGATGTGTAAGTGGGGGAGGCAGCATGGCAGAGGAGGAAGAAGACGTCGGAGCAGAAATCAAACCAGGAGGTGCAGCGTGTTTTAAAAATATTTACCTCCACAAGTTTGTAGAAGCGGCTGTAGCCATAAAACACAGCTGCTGACGTTAAGTTCATCTAAACAGAGAAAGAGAGAGCGAGAGACGTCACACTGGCTGTCTTTCAATCCTGATGGATCATAAATCGTTTAACTTCAAGTAAACTCAACTTACCTGGTTAGACTCGATGCTTGGTTTGTCCTGCAGCCTGTAGGGCGTCAACAGTGTGTCGATGTGGTGAATGACTCCATTATAAGTGGTGTAATCGCTCTTCACAATCCTCGATCTGTTGTTGACCCAGACTGAACCCTGCAGGAGAGCGAGAGACCGGGAGAGGTGAGGCAGACGGGCAGCAGCAAAGACCAGGAGAGTGGAGTGGTGGATTGTGAGACAGGTGAAGACAGAATCAGAATCAGAACCGTTTAATTGCCATGGTATGTTGAACATACAAGGAATTTGACATGACGGGAGGTGCACAACATTTAACAACAATCAACAACATCAACAGTGCATGGAGACATGGGGGCAGTTTGAGAAACGGGGTTATCAGCAATGTTGAGCTCAAAGTTCATTTCATACAGACTATTTATGAATAAAGTTCACTCCCAAAAATGAAGTGGTTCACATTCATTTCTTCAGTTTTTTTAATAAAAAAAATATATGTTACACTTATTTATTAAAATCCAAACATTCACATTTTATTCTATGTTTTAGCATCAAAATGCCCATAAAAAAATCATCTTAAATACTGTTATGGCTGGACCTTTATTGATGCCGAGTAGAGCTGCCGTCCGCCACAAATAAATATGCGTGTGTGTGTGTGTGTGTGTGTTACCTGCTGCAGGCTGAAGTGTAGTGTGTGTCCTGACGTAGAGACAGCGAGTTTGGTGGTTTTCAGGTCACTCAGGGTCAAAATCTCACAAGAAACAATGTGGGAACGAAGAAGTTCAGAGAGACGACCGAACCGCTCCCATTCCTCAAGCTACACACACACACACACACACACACACACACACACACACACACACACACACACACACGTTAATGAGGTACATTTCATGCACTAGAAACCATAATCCAGTTTTATGACTCATACACAAAAATGTACTTAATTATTAAATCAGAAAAATGTACTTACTTATTAAATGATTGTTAAAGTGATTCATCTTGTAAATTACAGTATAGTTTTTCTAGGTAAGACACTTAGATCTAAGATGAACAAAAACTCATGAGAAGTAGGGTAACATGATGATGATTGCATGAGATCATTTAAAAACAGCAGATGTTGTACACACAGTGGAGTCGTTGTTTGTTTCCGCTAGAGGGACGAAGACAGTAGACGGTCCGTCTTTATTAAGAACACGAGACGTTGATTTCTGAGGAACACAAAGAAAACAAAGTGAACTCACACGATGATGGAAGTTCATTTAGGGGACGCTGTCACTGCAGAACAATTCATTTAAATTAAACTTTTTTTAATCATGACATCTTAAACCAAATGAAGACACGAGTAAACAATATAAAGGAGTTTCATGATGATTTTTTTGTTAGTTTTTTCAACAATTTAATTTAATCATGTGTAAGCAGGGCAGCCACTTCAGGGCGGCCAGCTGCTCTGCTCTGTCTTGCAGTCGTGCATATTGCAAACCATCCATGTTTTCACTTAGCAGCATCAAATGAATGACTGGATGCAACGTTTTATTTACTGTGTGGATTTCAACATGACTCACCGCTACCATTCGACGGAAGAAGTCATTCTCTGATTGGCGGAACACCTCCTGTAAGACAGACAGACTTCCTGTGATGGGGGAGGGGGGGAGACAGTGGTAGGTCAGAGGGTCAGGGGGAAGTCATGTGACTCACGTTGTTGGTGGTTCCCCGGCAATTGATGCCGTCGCCCACGTGGCCTCTGGAGCAGGTGCAGTTCCTCTGACCCTGGCCCATATACTCACAGCGAGCATGCAGACTGCAGCCGCCATTTCTCTGCACACACAAAAACGTATCTTTAATTGCTGACAAAAGGACACGTAGCGCTTTGAGTGGTCGCGTTGAGAGAAACGTATAGAAATTGTAAACACAAATCATATTGTGCTCGCTTGCAATATATATGCATTAATTAAAGCTCAGCGATATCACACAGCACTTAGACAGAATGCACATCTTGCAGACAAGCTGCTTCCCGTTATCGGAAACATAAAAACCTAATTAGGACATGATGTCCCCAGAGCCTCTTCCTGTTATCAGAAACCTAATGACTGTCACATCATGTGACAGGGAGATAACAGAACACATAAATACCAAGGACTCCGGTCTCAGACTCAGTCTGCACTCTTAACAGAGAACATTTAGCTTTTCGCTCTTCACAGAGAAACATAAACACGCCTTAACGGAACAAATAGCATTATAATTCATATCCTTCGGGGCATAACATATATACATCTGCTTGCTTACTTGCTTGATTGTTGTATAAACCTGTAAAGGATATAAACTTACTCTGATATGCCCACTCAAGGGATTTAGAGAAATCTAAAACTTTGTCTCCGAGTACTTTTTGTGCTCCGAGGTAACCGGACCCCTTTTCAAAAAAATCCTCCTTGAAATCGTTGCCCAACATTGATGAACCGCAGTAAGGAATCTAGGGGGCGGGAGGCGGCACTATCCTGGTGAAACTAGATGGTTTACTAAAGACGAGCGGCCTAAAACAGACCGGCCGAGGCTCTCGTGTCATACTTGATATCTAGAAAAGCCCACTGGGGGATATGCTGAAGAGAGAAACGCAACAGTCGGAAGACTAAAAAAAGCACAGACGGTTTACCATTCAACATCCTGATGGTGGTCACTACAGTCCAAACACGCTCCCTGTACAAACTGTGTGGTCACTGCTTACAAGGTGAATTAAATAATCAATGACGATACCCGACTGTGTGATCTGTTTTTAAGAGCTGGTTTGTGCTGCCAGAGATGCACGTAAACAGGATTGTAACAAGACAGAATGAAGTAGATGACTGCAAGAGAATCAGCAAAAGTGACACACAGACATACACTTCTGCAGGGGTTGACAGGGTGACAGAACCTCCCTGATCCTTGAAAGCCCATCCGACACCTGCAGGCCGTCTGGAGACAACAACAGAGCAGACAGAGAAAGCAGTCGGTCAATAAAAGAGTCAATTAAAAAATCCATCCGTTTCCTCCCCTCCCCTGTGATCTGCTGAACAGCAAATCAAATAACAATTTCTCCTCAACTCCAACTCACTCTTTTGAGCTGTAAACACAGATATATCGTTTCCGGAGGGAGGTTCCTGTAATGACAACAGCTATATTGACATATAAAATGCGTGATCCCAGAGAGAGTTCAGAGACGTCCTCTTCTTCCTTCGCTGCCACACGGTGGACTGTGACAGTGGACTGTGACTGAGTGTTCAACCTCTGTTCAGTGTCCCGCTCTCTGCGGTCACCCACACCGTGTTTCAATGCAGCCGAAATGACGATATTGTTGTTATTTACATGTTTTTTTATGCTTCTGGTGTCAGACAACTTAAAGAGTGTGAAATAGTAATGTAATCATGGCCCATAAACACTACATGTTATGCAGCAGTCATTCCCAAGCTGCTGTGCTGCGGTGATAAAAATCCTATTTTGTAATAAGGTTCACTAATAAAATCGTAAATTTAAATATTGATTAACGACCACAGCTCCTCTGCTGTGTTCAGCTGTAGAGGTGAATGACCAAAGAGAAAAGTTTGAGGTGAAAGAAAGTCCTTCTTAACTTTACCGGCACACAGTCTCTCAGAGGACGGACTTCATTACGGTCCTGGAAAAGCTTAGTGTTCCCCGAACACACTAAAACACCAGCCAGGGCTGTTCACACGCTGGAGGCTGTTCCGTGAAATCTTAGTTTTTCAGGAAGCTGAAAACTGTTTTAGGCTACGTCCACACAAATACGTTTTTGTTTTAAAACACATATTTTTTTGCTAAATTTAAGCCTCGCATCCACACTTGTTTTCTTTGTTTTGAAACCCCTAAAATGGAAATGTGGAAACATTAAAAAACGCTGCTGACCCAGTTTTAGTCTGACAACTCCGGTATCGCTTTTTATTCTAGACGGGCGAAAATGGAGACTTTTGAAAAAGATGACCATGAAACCCTGCAGCGACACAATCGCCTCACGATTGGGTCTTATAGTCCCGCCCCTATCACGTGACCCTTTCCCAGAAGAAAACAAACATCAGCCTCGACTGTATGCTGGCAGCTGTCATGCAGTAAAGTTCTGTATTTTATGATGCTAATACTGCCTACATGTGCAGGAGGAAAGCTTTTATTTGAGCAATTTGCAGCAATTCCTGTGTCCAGCAGCACTAATCTGCCTACTGTTTACTCCTGGACATGAAAACTCAGATGCATGAATATGCATTATGTGATATGCATTTTCAGGCATGTTACTGGAGATTATTTCTGAAACGGCACTGAAACTCTTCTGTGCATGGAGATTGTGTGTTGGATGTATTAGTGTGGATGCAGCCTTAGAAATAGAGAAACATTTAACCGGTTTAATGAGGACGTATTTTTACTGAATCAAACTTCATAACCAACATGAATGGTGGCCAGAAGTATAAAAATAAAACTTTTCTTTCAACCTCACCTGGACTGAATCTCAGGGACAGTGACGCCTCGGTGCTGAATCATTGTGAGTTTAACATTATGTGCCGTACTGCAGTGCGGTGTTGTCTCACCGTGTTGGGGCCTGTTCTGGTGCAATCCGCTGACTTGTGGCAGCCTCCATTGTTGACCAAACAACCGTCAACCTCTGTGAACACACAACAGGTTGAAAACACATTTTTATGAAATCATGTGAAAAGAAAAGGAAAATTGCGAAGTAAAGCAAAACTTAATGTAAGAGGACACAAAAAATTGACATTGTGACTCCAGATTTAGAAACATTTAAGGCCTTAAATTATCAAGACATATATCTTGGTAAGATGTCAGGAGGTTCAGGTGAGGGCTGTGGGGTCAGAGGTCAGGGGTCAAGACTACATACCCAGACAGATGACCCCGTCTCCAATGTACCCCCCTCTACAGGTACAGGTCCTCTCTCCTGCTGAGACCTTCAAGCAAACGGCAAATTCTGAACATCCACCGTTAGACATGCGGCACAAATCCAGCTCTGAGAGACACAGAGAGAAAACGTAATCAGATTTGATATTTGTACAGGGTGTGTGTGTGTGTGTGTGTGTGTGTGTGTGTGTGTGTGTGTGCGTGTGTCTTTACCATTGCAGTGAGTTCCGTTGCCTTCGTATCCAGCCACACACACACAGGCAGCAGCTGTACCCTTTGGTCCCGTTATACAGCTGCAGCAGAGGACAAAGTGTGTCATTCGTTGTATTGATATGTTATAAACATCTTATTCATCTGTACCAGAGAGCTCCATTTAGCCCCAAACTATTAAAAACACATCAATGAGCCTCACTGTTGGGTGACATGCTCCTTCATTACCATGAACACACACACTGTTGTATATTTTGACTCAATCACACATAAACCGTCCTGCAGCCACTAACACTCACCACAGCACCAATTGTAAATGTAATCCGCCGCTGAAAATAGTCCCAAACAAATGCACTATTTACTTCTGTTTCAGCAGCCACAGAATGTGCTCCTCTGTGCTCTAACCATCTGACCCAGGGGTTCCTTTTTCGTTTTTTAAATTTCAAATCTTTACTTGACTGGTTTTATTGTTTTTATTTACAATTACTTTTATTCCAGTGTCTGAATCCTTCAAGATGCTTCAGCTCCAACAATCAATATGGCTTTAAAAACTAGAAACTACAGGTAGATTTAGATGCATATTGTTGGTGATAATGAAATGATAGCAGCATTGTTTCAGTCAGTTAAACTTAGTTTGACTTCATCTATTTTCTAAATGTTATTTTAATGAAACTATTGAGCAGTGATGTCATACGTTATTCATTTTTAATTGTGACTTTTTGAGCAGAGCATTAGCTACTTCGCATGTTTCTATTATTTTGCCCAAAATATTAGAAAATCCGTTCAATATAATCCATCCAGTACAAAACCACCAGCTACTACTACGTCAATAACAAACATCAAGCAGAATTCACAAAACTGAACATCTGTCAGCTTCGTAAATGTAGAATATATCTCTTTGCATCAGATTGCACCAGTTGTACCGAACAAAGTGAGTGTAATCAGTAAACACTGTCCTCAGGTCTGCAGAGTCTTTGTGTGAAACAGTCGATGCATGATGATGGTTATCTCTCAGTTAGTATCGAATATATCATGACTGCTTTTTACGTTGCATTGTTTCTGTGGGATAGAGTGAGTCCTCAAATAAAAGGTTTAACCATTCTGAACATGCTATAGTGAATAGTAAATGATTCCAGACAGCCAGGTGTATTCTGGGTAAATTGATTCAGATCTCTCTCACACACACACCTTTGGACTGAACAAAAGGAGGACTTACTTGGCGTTCTCGTCACATACACCTCCACAGGCGTTGTCCTTGATCTCTGAGACAGACGCACAAAGATTTTAGGTGATAGCAGGTGAGAGAAAATATTGCGTTTGGTTACACTGCGTGTGTGCGTGTGCGTGTGTGTGTGTGTGTGTGTGTGTGTGTGTCTCTTACCTGCAGAGCAAGAAGCTCCTTTCCAACCTTTGTGACACACACACCTGCCACTTCCTGACAGACTGTCCTCACACTTCCCGTGGTCACACACACACTCTGCAACACACACACACACACACACACACACACACACACACACACACACACACACACACACACACACACACACACACACACGCGCGCACACACGCGCGCACACACACACACACACACACACACAGGTTAAAAGTGATAGCATTTCCTCCGAGTATTAATCTCTTTTGTTCGAAAAATAACTAATCCCCTAAAAGGCTTCCTAGCATCATCAGTTAGCATCACAGTTTTGTTGATGATGATTGTTGCTGGTTTGTTAAAGTGGTAGGTTTGTAAGCCTCACAAGTTTCATGGGTCTCATTTTTTTGGTCACTTCCCAAAGCTCATGACTGTGAATGAGGCGGAATGACAGCTCTGCCATCCGGTTCAGCTCCCTCTTCACCACAATCGTCCAGTTTAACGCCAAATGACGGGCGAATTCACAAAGAATGGATTGCTGCCACTGAATAGCTCCATGAACTGCACATCACTGGCAACCACTCAGTGCCCCGTCTCAAGGACCGATTCATTTGAGATGTTGCACTAAATTTATTGTGCAAATGATATAACAGCGCAAATACATTTTGGAATTTTTTTTGCATCTGATTGCAATTATCCATGTTGAAAAGTATAGCATAGTATAGTAGTGAGCTTGAGGTCAATGTGTGGGTTGTGAGGGGGAGAGTCAGCCTGAGCCAGAGGTCTCGTCTGGAGGGGCTTGCTAGAGAGCCACTTCCATCTAAACCTCTCCGAGGCAATTAAGAGAGAAGAAAGGGCAAATTGTAAGCCCAGGATTTGGTAAAGAAGGGAGAAGGAAGAAATAATTTGTGTATTATTAACCTAATTTAGCACAGAGATGCTGTTTTCTTGTAGTAGGGGTGCATTTTACCCTGTGCAGGTGCTCTCTTTGTCTTATTTGTGCAGCTTTAGCAGCGTGCAAAAGCTGCACAATCCCCTTTTTGTGAATTCGCCGCCCCCCGGTATCTTTGTTTGTGTGTGCATGTTCCTCACTGGAGGAGCAGTTGACTCCGTATCGTCCCGGCTCGCAGTCCTCGCACGCGGTGCCGTGGAAACCCTCGAAGCAACGGCACTCCCCGTTGCCGTGGTTACCGTCTTGACACTCCCCGTGATTGGAGCACCAGCTGCCGACGGCGCCGGGGCATCGGAAGCACTCGTGGCCGTAGTAACCGGGGCAGCAGGAGTGATCCTGCAGGACAGACATCAGTATCGGTTATTGTTCATCATTATCAACATCAACAGACCATAATATAAAGAATCACAACTCTCTGATGTCTGTCAGCTGCTAACACTGCTGGAGAGTAATGACACCAAAAAGAAGAGTCTTTACAGTCTACAGGCTGCATTAATAATTGTAGTCCCACTGAGAAAATAACTGTGAGATGTCCATTTACAGTGAAAGTCCACCTTCAACAATCTGCATGATCGTTTTTATGATAATCTGAAGTGACATCAAGCATTTTATTTTTATGGACAAGAGCAATGAGTAACACTCGGATGAGAGAGGACGCTGAGCACTAATGGCTGCCGCTTCTCCTTCAGAATTTGAGCTTTTATCCCCTTCGAAAAGCGCTCGTTAAATAAAATGTATTATTATTTATTATCATTACTCAAAAAAAATTTATATTTTAATGACGTGTTTTTTTAAAGATAAAATCAATTGAAGTCAATTAATAACCTAAAACTAAAATTGGTTGTAAGAATCAGTGTAAGGTAATAAAATATAATGAAATAAAATTATAATAAAATATAATAGAAAATTATAAAATCCGTATTTAACTTTCTTTTGAAGTTTCTCCTTTAAAATGTCTTAAAAAGTAAGAAAAGAAGAGAAAAACTGTTCATAATAAAACAAAAACGTTGTACTCCTCAGTAATATTCAGCTGTGGTATTGGCAGCAGTTTGAGTCGTAACAGTAGTGGGAGTGTAGTAGCAGCTACACGAACACCAGCTAATTGTTACGGGTATAGTCGTCGCATTTTCTGTCGTTAGAGCAATAATATGACGACTAGTAAGTTCCATTAACACAACAGTCATCAAGAATATTTAAGGCTGACTGGACTCGAGACAAAAGTCAAAACCAGAGTTTAAAACAGGGTTGACTCTGAGTGAACGCTGACACTAAGAAAAGTCTGTCAATTAAAATGACTCCCAAATCAGAGCCAGTTCTCAATACCCGACCCAAACTACAGCACAGAGTAGTACTAGTAGTACTGATAGTGGTAGAACTACAGTGTTCGTAGGAGTATCAGCAGACCGTGGTTAACCGAAGACATTTGAGGACACAGCCTGGCACGGACTTCCTCTTGACTCCGACTCGCTTCCTGTATTTACAGTTGGATCGCATGTTGGCCGGAAACTGCTCTCTGATCTGCAGCAGAAGACGTTAGAAACACAGTAGAAACCCAAACTGAGAGCTGTTCCAGAACACAGGTACAATACAACAATAATACAACCATCTTTATCTTGTCAATTAGAACCCGCTCAAACAGAAGTGAACACATGGCACGTAGAAAAGCAGATTTGTTACAGCTGCACAGGTGTTCATGTTATTGTGTCCACCCCCTGTGAACCGAGACAGTTTTCTTACCGGTTTGTAGCTAAAAAGGCATCGAGGGGGTCCCTCACACTCTGCGCACCTTCCCTGGAGACAAGGACAGAGAAGGAGGGACGGAGCGGTGAGAAGGAATAATCCATCCTGATGATAAACGTCTGTATCTCCACTGCCAATTTAATTACTTTGTCCTCAAGAGCGAATTAAATACTTGTAGCAAATGCGCTGCAATAAGTGTTTGCATTTAAAGCATTATTCAAACGGTTTAAATTAGACATTCCCCAGCCAGTAAATGCATTTATATGTGCTTCAAAAGGTAAAGTACAATGTGGTTATCTTCACAGATGCTTCACGCTCTATAAAAAGCTTCTCCTTCGCTTCATGAAATCCAGCAGCCATCTCCAGGCAGCACAACACACGTCGATAAATCTGCAACCTCTGATCCCTGATTTTGATGAGCACAACGGCATTATGCACATTATGCACGGCTGTCAACTATGTTTCTCTTGATGACATGGTAATGACACCAGGTTGCAGCTAAATAACCACACACATCAGCCTGGTGGGTTATAACTTTTCCTTCTGCTCGTCTACGTGGCAGACGTGAGATTACAGGAGACTCAAACATCCTGTGCATCAATCTCTGCTTCCCAATGTGGCATTTCATGTTTTATTTTTGAAAATGCATCATGGTGCAAACACTCCTGTCTCATCAATTATGATAGAATGTGACGTGAGATACAGTCAAATTAAAACTGATACAGCATCTGATTGATGTGGTCGTATAAAAACGGCTTCAACAGCATTTTTTATAATCTATTTATGAAGCGGATAGCTCTGGTGCTTGATTATGATTGGCTGAGACGTGTTCCAACCCCATGTCAAATACTACATGAATTTATATACTACACAGATGTGTGACCGCATTACAATAGCATCACTGCGCCAATTAGTCACCTAATCTTTTAAAAAAGCGTTTTCCTTATTTGTTGAGCCGTGTCGTCACTCATTGCCTCAGTTGTTTCAGAGCGATGAGAGCAGATTCATTAATCACCTCACCCTCTAATCTATATTCACCTTCACCCAGCTGTCTATTGCTCTCTCCATCCATCCCGCCATTGATCCATTAATACATACATCTATCCCTCTTCCCATTTATTCATTCATCCCCCTTTCCATCCATCCATCACTCCCTCCGTCCTCACGTTGACCTGCAGGGTGACCTGTTTGCTGCATCTGTTGCGGTGGATTTTCAGGACCTGAGGGAGGACGATGATGACACCGTTCTGCGTCTCAGTTACAGTGCCGTCGAGGGGAACGTCGTTCACAGCTGTCTGGAGGGTGAGAAGCAAATCAGACTCTTCACTCTGCCCGACTGGTGCAGCTGTGCACGTTAGAAGACCCTTTTATGCGTCAGCACATAAACTGTGATTCTTTTATATTTCACAAAACTTCTCATCTGTCAGATTACCCCGTCAGTTTTTAGATCGACTTCCTTCTTTCCAGGCATCCATCGGTCTCCGTTTGTGTCTCGGACTAGAACTATCGATGACTAGGAAGCTTTCATTTCTGTCCACGTTTTGGCATCCTCACCTGATAATGAACTCTACTCAGTGAAGCGGTCATCACAGAACTGACAGTCCGCTGCTGAACAGCATTTTATTTATCACTGTTTATCACGATAAAACATGAACCGTGTAAAAAGGGTGATAATAGTTTACTTGTGTCTTGTATTCATTTTGCGGTTCTGCAGCTGAATCTCATGCAACTTTGATCAAAAATGTCCACTGATGGATAATTTCTCTGCATTTTGATTTTCATCGAGATGAACTGAAACGTATGGCTGCCTGGAAGGAAATCAATCTAAAACTTGACAGAAATGCAAAAGCAGAAGTGCGTTCGTCTAATTAACAGACAAGTCTTCCGTGTTCTGGTGTGAAAAGGTTGGTCACGTGACTGTCCAGCTGTTGTTACCTGGTTGTTGTCGTTTAAGTGGAACTGGACCTGGTAATCCCTGCCCAGCAGGGTGCTTTTCAGCGTGCCGTCAGACAGGTGGTCAGGGAAGAGCAGCTCATTGAGAATCACGTGGTACTTGAACACAGCAGAGTCCTGGACAAACGGACAGAGGACGTGAGTTCATGAACAATCAATCCCAGAACCCGTCGGCTATCGGTCTGACGCCTCTGGAGGCGGCGAGCTATATTTATGGTGCTCGGGTGTAGCCAGCGGGCATCCAGACCAAGTCGTCCTTTTCCGTGTGCTGCTTATTGTTTACAGTCTGATCAGCAACTTGAGATGCGAGGCTGGATTTGGAGTTGAGAGACGACGCGTTTGAATGGATTGTTTCCACAAGTAGTCGATTTACGAGATCATTATCGTTAGACATCTAAATTATCGTTGGACGATGTGTTCCGCCCCTTTAGCGCCACACACAGACTGTTTACCTGCATTCAATCAAAGACTGCTGGAATGTCATTGGTCAATACTACTCGGACTACAAACCAGAACGCTTCAGATACAAAATCTTGTCCCGCTGCCGACAGATTCTGAATATGAATGCAGAATCTGTTTCTAGAGATGAAAGAAGATGATTAATTGATTGATATCATTGAATTGACTGATTTATTGAATGGGTTATTATAATAACGGCTCACATCTCTGATGTCTGTTGTGCTGATTGGCAGCTGTGTTCATAGTTGGAGAAATCTACTGACCAATCAAAACGTATTCATGTGGAAATAAGAACGAGGACGTCTTCTTCATGAGCCAGAGAAATGTCTGAGTGTGGATGAGATGTGTGCAGCTGCAAGTCAACTTAAAGAAAGAAATCAACATCAAGTTTTAAGCCTGGCAGACCTGGTACTGGGCCTCATACCATGGATACAATAAATAGATTTGTAGAGTTTGAAGTATACACTGCCACTACAAGCACAAGGATGCACATTCTTCCAAAAGACTTAGAATCAACAAATCATTTCACCAGTGGTGCCTGTGCAGTGACTTCAACTGTTAAATGGAAGAAAAAAGGTCTTAAGGGAAATTCGTGAAATATCAGGAAGTACTTCTTTTTCCTCTCGGCCGTCTGGAGAGTTGTTGTCTGTGTTTGATTGACGGCAGCTAGCATGCTGCCAGAATGTCGGCAACACCTTAGTGAACGAGAGACAGAGTAAACAAACCTGCTGCGCAGCCTTCGTATCATGTGCAGACTGTTGTCAGTGGTATTGAACAGTGAGGACATCATCTAACCGGGCTAACATTAACATGCTGTTTAATGTGCTGCAGCTCAGCAGATAACTGGGTAAATGTTTGTCAATGTCAATCCACCATCTTGAAACCCCAAAATATACATTTCTCTTATTAGGTTTCAGATGTTTTTCTAAAAGGAGAACACTGAGCAAGTGATTTACAGAGCAGGCTTTCGTGCTGTAGCATCCATTTTGATGTTGTTGCTCAGAGCATCTGCACCTACCAGGAGGGAGGAGTTCGTCCTGCTGAGGTGCTGCCTGATGGCATCGTCTGTTGGCAGCAGGAGCGTGAAATCAAACACACTCAGATCATCTGACAGATTGAACATCTGTGAACGCACACGCAGACACACAGAAAACATATTTTAAAAAACGAATAAGGTTGAACTCAGACAGAGAAACAGGCAGACATCCTACCAGAGCGTGCTGTCGGAACAGAGTGAAGGTGGAGGAGGAGTTGAGGAAGGCCATCAGGGTGGGGGGCTCGGGGGGGATGTCTGAGCGGGATGGAGCCAGAATCTGATCACACACAAACAAACAAACAAACAAACAGACAAGAGTTTTAGTTCATTACATTTATTTGTCTGCATGAAAATGAAAATGTTACCCACAAAAGACTCTCTTTCTATTTATGTTGTGTTAGAGGTCATATTTAATTTCCTTGTAATCTACCTCCTGATCTAATGAACAGTCCTCTGATGAACAACCTGATGAAATCCCTCTAACAATTATACCAAATGACATTTCTCTCCTTCGTAAAGCTCGAAGAACCTTGTGTTGTTTCCTCTGCTGAGCGTCCTGGTCGTTGAGACTCTTACCTGGTCTATGATGTGGATGTAGCCATTGATTGCAGGCAGGTTGTGGGTGAGGATGGAGGATTCTCCAATGTGGATCCCCTGAAACAACAGTTAAATACAGTGAACACTGGGTTTCCCATATATTGATATATTTGTGGCAGTCCGCCATAAAACCAACACTCATCGTCACATTTTGATTTTCTACTTTATTACTACCAGATTTATCCCTGATAATGCTACATTTTGAACAACACATCTGTGTTGAAATTGGCAGGATGAGCGCTGGTTGAGCTGTTAGCAGCTCCTTTAACAGGATTTAAATTATGAGTTAAATTATGAAGCATTAAAAATGAGTATTTGGCAAAGGTAAATTCCAACATGATCATAATCTTGTAAAATTTAGTTTTTCGCATTAATAGCAATATAAAATAGATCATTTTGTATCCATTCTGCACTGTTCCCTCCATTTCATTGTTGTTGTGTTTTATGTTCATGTATATAAACTTTAGGATATATATTTATATTCATACATACCAGTTGAATATTTATGCTTACATCTGTTCTACTTTGTTGTCCTTGTTTTTTTTAGTTTATTGTATATTTCTGTATTTGTAGGTTAAGAGCAAATTAGTCAACTTAATAAAGCGGATTCTGATAATTGAGAGAGAAGTATGACCTGTTTAACTTCCATGAAAACCAGTATGCAACTGGTTATAAAGAGGTGTATGTTGAAGTACGTGGGATTCATTGTTTTACTTTTGTTTCTTTACCGTGGTATCGTATTAGTATGAAGAATCACGGAATTTCCCTTGTATTGGGAACAACTATCTCATTTCTGACCGCGGCAGATCCACCACCACACATATAACGGTGTTTCCCACAGAATCTGATTCTGTGCGTCTGTTTGACTCTGAGCTCGGCCTGACAATATATCAGGTGAGCTATTTTTGACAGAGTACCAAACACTCTCAAATTGCGTGTAATTAATGTCTGATCTGCTGAGGCGGCAGTTCATTACACAGTCTACACCTGGAGCTGAGCCCTCAGGTCTGTGTGAGCGAAGCTGAGCCTTCATCTGAGATCAGAAAATAACTATCACGTGATGCTGCATAGACATATTCAATAATGAACAAGAGTTTAAAACATTCACAGCTGCTGCAGTTCAACTTCACCTGAGAAAAACTGTATACATATAACACAGCTTAACGTGTAGGTCTACTTTTACAATAAGAGCCATTTAAAAGGTGCAATGTGTAAATTAATTAACATTATAAACAGTATATGAAGAGCTAGTGAGTCATTGTAGCGTCCAGTCTATCTTAATTCACGTTGGATCTTGTTTATTTAATCTGTTTTAGAATGTTAACAGACATTAATATATATATATTAACATCAATATTTAAATGTTCAGTCGTGGAAAGGGTATGGTTTAGACTTAAAGACGATACTTTGTGTTAGTGTCAGTTTAAGTCAGACTTTGTATGGAGCTATTTTACACAAGAGCACAGACACCCTCAACACATCTGTAGCTACACTCTTCAGAAGTGGAGCACTTTACACACAAAACTGATCCTCGCAAATTGCGTGAGTTTCAGTAAATCCACCAAAACGTGAAGTCTGTCTGTCACAATTCCCCCATTCTTACCCCGCTGCTGTTGCTGATCTCCCAGTCGGTGGGGGGGTTCAGGGTTTGCAGCCTGTGGCCCACCATTCTCTCCAGGTCTTCTACGGAGTAGATCCCCGGTATGATGTGGGCCCTGCAACCAGAGCGAGCAAAGAGGAAACGCTTACGACTCATTTCACTGAACACAAACTCACAACTTGATCCGGGGATATTGTGGCTTCATGCTTAAAGGATCTGTGTTTCATCCAGTTTAACGCTCCACAGCTGAACAGTGTGGTAAAAATATTTACACAATATCAGATCAGGTGAAACTTCCTGATAATACATCCCAGTGTTTCTTGGGAAATCAATACAACAGCCGATGATGTCATAAGATTAGCTGCGTCCCTGAGCTGAGTGAGAAACGTTTGAGTGTGCGTCTGATCAGCGTGTGAGGTGACTGACCGCAACAAGTGAGGCAGGTGGTGTCTGCTGGACCAGAACTTGTCCTGAGCTGAAGTCATGTTCCTCAGAGCTTCTCTGGACGGAACCAACACTGTGAGGTTCCCGAGCAGGTCGTCGGAGAGGTGACTGTACGTCTGACAGCACACACACACACAAATGCAACTACATTAACTTTAGTGTTGAATCATTTGTTAAAACACAGACCATGTCACATTACTACAGCAGCTACATCTATATTGAAAGAAAAATATTTACAGCCTGTTTTTATGGTTTTGGCTGATTTAACATACCAGAAGCTACGAATTAATTTAGATTAGACTAAATAACTTTATAACTCCCCACCTGGTAATCTAGTTTGGTCTAAATGCAGCTTACTTTGAACAAAGTGTGGTAGTTATGCTAGAACTTCAGGATAAACCACACAGTGCAAAACGTGAATCAGCGAGTAACAAGTATAGAGCAGCGAATCTGTTTTTACACACCTGAGTCAGTCGGTAGAAAGTGTACAGCGCCGGGTTCATGTCCAGCTCCTACAAACACACACAGAGTTATTATGGTATGTCGTTTGTCTGGTCACTGTAGACGAATCTGGGTTGCAGTATCAGCGAAACATTCAGGTAGCAGCTTCTTATTTTTCACTTTCTCCTGTTAAAATGACAAACGTCACAGGCTGTCAGCTGTTCCTAATTAACTTCAATTCCGTTCATGACTTGATATTAGGCCACATGGCTGTTGTCAGGTTTGTATGTCTGCACTCTGCCAAAGACCCTCAGAGTGTTTTTGTACTTTGCAACAACTCCAACAGAGTGAGCCGTTTTCTCGTTGGTGGATCGCTTCACGTCAATTTCAGGAGTCCCATTCTCCGTTTTATATCTTCCGCTGCTACGTAAATGTAAGAAATTAATAAGACTTGGTATCGTCAGGCAACCTATATTTAAGATGATATTTTGGGGCATTTTCTCCTACATCTGACAAAGGACAGTGTGGAAATGGGGGAGAGAGAGAGAGATGGGTATGACATGCAATGAAGGTCCCGAACAAGGTGCTCCCAGATGAACAATAAGGGCTCAGGACTTGGGCCAAAAAACGAATTTGGGACGCCCCCATATAGCGTCACACTGGTCTGAACACTTACCTCCAGTATTGTCCCGTAGCAGATATTTCCGTCTCCTGTGTAGCCGTCAGGACAGGTGCAGGTGTGAGCCCCGTCCACCTTAGAGCGCTCACACGTCGCCTGACAGAGAACGCAGCAGAAAGGAATCATGAGAAACACTGAGACCGCAGCAATTACACAACACCGATCAAATCTCTGTTTACACTCTTAACCCAAGTCAACATGTTGCACAGGAAATTCTTCAGATGAAGAAGAATCAGACCTTAAATCACCAAATCACTCCTCATGGCTGACATATTGACACATGTACTTATATATACACACATACTACGTGTGTGTGTGTGTGTGTGTGTGTGTGTGTGTGTGTGTGTGTGCATGCTTTACCAGGTCATGGCAGCCTCCGTTGTTCTTGAGGCAGGGGTTAATGAGGTCACACACAATACCGTCGCCCATGTAACCTGTTTTACAAACACACTCGCTCTGCAAACACACAGACAGACAATCAGACATACACATAAACAAACAGTACTTTTATTGACAGTCAGACAGCTGATTAGTAATTCATTAATAAATGAATCGATAATAGGAGCTGACGACAGTAGAAGAGAATATGTGGATCATTTGTTAAAGTAAAGGCGTGAGACAGAAGAACAGCTGGGTTCATGGGACAAGGCATCCCAAACAGGGACATAACAAAGGAAAGAGACATTTTTTATAAATTGTAGCTGTTTAGTTGATGACCATCAATGATTAATGATGCTTATTATCCATCATTAATAGTTAGTAACCGACCTGTCCAGGTCCGATGTGGTTACAGTCGGCGTTGGGGCTGCAGCCTCCTCGACTCTCCAGCTGACAGTTGTTGACCTCCACACACACTCTGCCGTCACCTGTCCAGCCCTCTATACACACACACAACGCGTTACCTGGACCCACGTACACACACTCTGCCTGTAGAGAGGAGGGGAGAGGACGCGTTATAAAGTAGATGCATCTTCAGTTTTATAAAAAGACCGAAGGTTGAACAGCAAATAGTTTGCAACAACACAGAAACTGGCAGTTTACCAATATGAGATATTTGATATCTGCTGATGAATCATTAATTCTCACACACACACACACACACACACACACACACACACACACACACAAGCAGGAAGTCTCACGTTGGAGTGGCAGCCTCCCCGGTTGCTCGTTAGGCAGGGGTTGATGGGAGAACAGGAGTGACCGTCACCATCATATCCATCCCTACACAAACACCTGGTGCAACACACACAAACAAAGATTTTAATGAACAAACAAGCTGCAGTTAAAGTTAACTGGAGAGTGACTCGTGTTGTTTGTTTTGCAGAGAACCACAGAAGAATTGAGAGCGCTGCAGTGGTCCACGTGCCTCCGTCGTGAGGATGAGGCTGTACGCGAGGAATCTACAAAAGCTAGAGCTGCTACTCTTGGGGAGAATGACACGCACAGGATTCTCACTGTCCAAACTGACACCAGCCCACAGTGTTGTCATGGTGCTTGACGGGTCTCAGAGAATCCTTTCCGACGAAAAGACGTGAGGTGGTTCCTCGACATCGCTTTGAGATATCTGCCTGACAGGAAGCGAAGCCTCCACCAGTGAGCCTCCACCAGCTAGCATCAACAGTTGGATGGAAACAAGACAAAGACTCTACAGCCATGCTGCATACAGTATATATACTGTATATTGCACGTATTATTAATAGTATCTTCTCATATTTTATTGTATTTTCTTTTCTATATTTATGCAGTACTTGCTTTTATTTCTATTTCCTTTTTTGCTGTTCACCAGAACACACGGGCTAATTCCTCAAATGAATCCTGGAGACCAGGGGCGTGAAGTGGGGCCAATGGCCCCTTTTCCACTTCCAACCCACCACCACTGCTTGGACCGCATCCATCTTCTTCTCGGCTCTAATTTTGATCTCAGCAACACACCTGTAAAGTTTGGTGACGCCAAATCGGGTCAGGGGCGCATAGTGGAGGGAACTATGGCTCCTTTTCCACTTCCTACCCCCTGGCACCACCTGTAAAGTTGTGTTGCTGTATCTTGCACGTATGTGACGCTATCGCACAGCCAAAATCCACACCGTCAGTTGTAATAACAGTAGTAGTGTCTTACCTGGTATGCAGTCCTGTGTGTGTGCAGTATGCATGGATGTGACAGTGCTCCTGCAGCCCGTCAGAGTTGCATGGCGTGGCCGTCTTGTCACAGTTTTCTCCGGAGTATCCTTCCGTACAGGATCCTCTCCGACACACACCACCGCTGCCTGGACGGTTATCACACAAACCGTGGACACAGCGGCACTCTGAAGACGCACACAAACGCACATTATGTGAAGAAGCTACTCAGTCACAGTAGTGGATCAATGTCACACCGGGCAAAAAAACAGCTTCGTTCACAATTTATTTTCTATGTACGAGTGCTTTGCAGCCTCTGCATGCAACGGACTGACACTCATTACGCAAAACTATTAGTGTAAGTTACAGACTGTTGTCAAATCTACACACCTCAACATTATACTTAAGCATGCAGTATTATAAGCCAGTTAAAATCTGACTGATGGAGGATTACTGTTGGTCAGGTAAGGCAAGACATTCATGGTCCCCAGAGGATTCATCCTACTGACTAATCTTTCCACTCGTGCAACCATGAGGTTGATATTTATGGTTGACAACTTTTGGGTGCATTGTCAATACATTTGGTACAGACATTTACGTGCCCCTCAGCATGAATTGAAATACCTGTGTTGATACTTTTTCTGTCCAAAATACCTCCCAATTTACTATATAGTGCACTATATTTACTGCCATTTTTATTGAGAGTCCAAATTCTGAGCGTACACATTTATCCACTATATATTGTGCCCTCAAATATTCCAGAATAGAATAAAAAAAGTAGTGTATATGTGGCTTGGACAATGCAATGCTCTGCTGTCAGCGAAGAAATAAATTGCTGATCGTTTGAACAGAAGTTGCTCTCCAAGTGAGGAGGAGATGTTACCTTCGTCACACTTCTCTCCGTGCTTGGACGGATCCGCACAGATGTGGCAGGCGACACCCTTGAGGCCTGGCTGACAGCTGCACGAGCCGTTGCCATAGATCCCGTCAAAACACTGCATGTGGTGAAAAATAAAATATAAATACATAAATAAATAAAACACATCAGTTGGCAGACGCTCCAGTGACAGTCTGAGCATTTGCATGTTGCTCACCGTTCCTTTGTCGTAGCAGGGATGCTGGAATCCTCCGATGCAGGGTTTACAGTCCGGACCGTAGAAACCTTTACAGCACTGTGCTGCCTGTCAAACACACACACACGTCAACATTAAAACAGCAATATGCTATATGTTATAGATTAATACTATCACCAATATACGACTGGTACCTGAACAGCAAAACCATCGACTGTGTCACTGGTAGTTCTTGACTATGAATCTTTTCTAATGTGGGTCCTTGTTTGACTTCGGGCTACCTTCAAATAGCACATGTGAGTTTGTTTTTTTAATCTAACCAGTGAGATTAATACATTTGTATTTTTTGCTTACTGTGATGCAAGTTAAAATGCTTCATATCCCTGAAATCTGTACAACCTTCAGTAAAAGGTTATGTAAGTCAATAAACCATAATAATTGATAAAAATGTTGAAACTGAAAGCTGAGGACGGTCAACCCACTGAACACCTTCTTGTTAGAAGGCACCATGACTTAGTAGATGAATGAAGCTAAAACTAAGTCTCACCTTTTTGGTTGCGTTGCAAAATTTGGCGCAGCCTTTACTGATGGACATACTGTAACGCTCTTGGTGGTAATCACAGCTGGTCTGATGACTGTCCTGGAGACAGACACACAGGTTTGTTAGCTTTCTGTTCTCGTCCATATTGCCCGTTGAGTAGAAAAAAACATCTGCGAACAAATTGCTGAACTGAGCACATGATTTCGCTGGAATATGGATCGGGCAATCCGAACAAAAACAGGGAATTATAATTCTTTGACAAAAATAATGTAACAGTATTTAATTGTCACACCAGGTGAATTAAAGCACAGACTAGTATCTGGAAAATAACCTACATTCCCATATTCTGTGTTGAACAGACAGAAAAATAGCATGTTAGCCGTTCCTTTTCGATTGCTACAGCTCTTAGTATTTTATTTATGCGACATCAATTATAACCCGTGCTGTCATTCAGTGGATATAAATAACACATTACATCCTCATAACACTTTCTAACCCTCATCCTGTTTATTCTGAAGGTCAACGGTCACATACCAAATGTTATTGTTTACATGAACACAACTTCACTGAACGCTCCTACACATACATTTCACCTCACACTTTGCATAAGGATTTCCACATCAGTCGTATGTTTCTAACCCTCAGGCGGCTCTGCAGAAGAGAACAGAATAGAATGGAAAGGTTGCAGTAATAATGATGTGTTTTACCATTTCAGTGGTGCCACCTGGACATTCAGTCTCATGGAGGTAACGGCAGGAAACACATGGACCCTGAAAACACACAAACACAGAGAGAAAGAAGTCAGCGTTGCTGTTAGCTGAAACGTCATTTGGTTGTTTGTCGTCGTTTATTACAAGTCCAGCCTTCTGAAGTCAGAGCCCAATCAGTTTCAACAATAACTTGTCAGCAGAAACTTTCACCCAGGTCTAAATGTCAAAACGGTGCACAAATTATTCCAAGCAAAGCAAAACCATATTAGCCTACGATATCGAAAAAGTGCAGCTGAACCAAAAAATGTTTTAATCTGACAATTGTGTGTGCAAGCTAATGTTAGCCACTGTTGGACTGCGCTACATATTGGCCTGTTGTCTCTGCAGTCTGTGTGTGTTGCTGTTTGTTGGTGCAGAGCTTGATTTTGACTCTCGGCCTCGCTCGGCTCACCAAGGTGATTTTGCTCTCGATGACATCACAGCGGTGAGGCAGGATGGGGAGGATGGAGGGCGGGAACAGAAGCCCGTCAATCATATGGATGATCCCGTTGGACGCCACAATGTTGGTGCTCGCCAGACGGACGCCGTTTTCGCCCAGTAGGATCTCACCCTGGAGAAAGAAGGGGGGGGGGGGGGGCTTGTGTTAATGGAAACTGCTGATGTTCACTGTAAATTAGACAGGAAACAAGTCATATTATGAGAAGCAGTGCCAAAAGCAAATCACATGCACTTACATCGTTGGACACAGTGATGGTGACAAACTGATTGGCCATCGTCTGAATCCGCGGGAGAATAGTTAACTCGTCGACTGTCAGCTGCAGACAGAAAAAAACCAACTTGTTTCCAAACATGTTGGACAGGAGAAACAACAATGCAGATTTAGCTGTTCTTAGTGCCTTAAAAGGTGCTACATTTGTAATTCAGAGCATTAATATAGCAGCAAACAACTTTTACAGTGTTGGCTCTGCCAGCACTGCTGTTTGCACTGTTCGTGCTGGTAGCACCGTTAGCTGCTAGGCTGTCACCATGTTGAGAGCCATGTGGAGGCAATGCCTCGATCATAGATATGCTCTGAATTTGGAATTATACCTTTAACAGCAGTGGAGCTGAAATATAAAGTTTGTACTGATGGTGGCCTTAAAGGAAAAGGTCATGAGCTCAAGGGTTCATCCTCTGGAGAGCAGGAATGTGATCAAGAACAATGATATGATATTGCCTACGAAGATTTGTGTGTGTAAGTGGCCTGTTGTTAGATCATGAGATATCTTGCTGTGGACTACAGTGTTGGACAGAAAGTTGTTTCTTTGCATGCCTTCTTCACCAGCAGAGTAAAAAAGACAAAAAAGGAAGAAAGAACCAAGTATGGAAATCTGATAGATTGATGAAGGGTGCGTGGGTTGAAGGGTTGTCTTACCACCGCCTGGGAGAAAACGTGATGTCTGAGAAGTTCCTGAAGTTTATGTTTGGCCTTGAAAAAGAGAAAAATATCATTAAAAATGTCTGATAATCCTCGCATTAGCATCATGATAGCTAAAAGGACTAACAATTGGTAGCTGGGGTGGTAGAAATCATGTTAGGAAAATAAAGATCCTTTAAAATATAGAATATTAGTGGGGACATTTTTTAAGATTTACAGCTTCAACAGGTACCAATGGTTTTGGGGTTGAGAGCAACAGGGTCAGGAAGTTATAGAGTATTTGGTTTCAGACAAATACATAGTTGATTGTCGTCTTTTCATGGAATTCGTTGATAATAAGAAATATAGACAGTAAGCAGACTCATCATCTAAAGTTACCTGTATGTTATCTGCACTGATAACAATTACACTCAACAAATGAAACCTGAAGTGCTAACTACACCTACTTCGTGCAGCATGTACAAGATGCTGCCGTCTCTGGATTTGTCCACAGCCTGGTTGGTGGGGACGAACACAGTCAGGTGACCAGGGCCCCGAAAGGGGGGCGGCGACCCGCAGTTCTACGAACGCACACAAACACAGCGCGTCCGATTAGAGCCAAGGATTAAGCCTCGACATTGTTTTGGTAAGCTCTCACTGCCATATAGATGTCGGGTGTGATGTTATTGGCCTGAAGAAAATACTCACATCAACCAGAGACAAGAAGCGGTTGTATTTTTCATCCTTAGTCAGAATCTCTCTGATCGTCATACCAGCAAACTGGACACAAGAAGAAGAAGATGATCGAAAGGCCGACATTCACTTTCATGTCCTGCGGTGTAGACTGTTTTAATGTCGTTGACACAGGTGAGCAGGACATCATCGAGTATACATTTCACTGTAATAAACGACATTTTAAGGCATTAAGGCAGATCGCTTTTTTTATTCAACAAAAATACTGAGCACCAGAAATGCTCAAACAAAACCATTTGAAATGCTCAGAAAGTACATGTTGAAGCATTTTCTGTGAGACTATTTAGTTTCGTTCTGTTTGTTTAAAATGTTTTAGGTCAACCTCAGTGTAGATGTGGTATTTTTGGGGGGTTTTCAGGTAATTTTCCATATTTTGGTGAAGTGACCGTTTGACTCACCCGTTCATCACGAGGAGACTTGTCAGAAAGAGTGTTTGTGATTGGCCGGTCGATGATGTGGATGATCCCATTGGCTGCTGGCAGGTCCTCCTGGATGACGTTGTACAGTCTGCTGGGGTTGTCCATCAGGATGAACCTCTATGTCGACCAGAGAGCGATACAATCAGGGTTTATGCAGTTAAAAATATGTGAATGAAACTATTGGCTGGCAGCCAACATTATTGACGTCCCAGCAACTACTTATTAATTTAACTAATCTTCATCGTTCTTCAGATGAGGTGGAAACACAAAGCAGACTTTTGGTTTCTAATTCAGTTCATCTGGTTTCGTAGTTACATTTTTTGTCACTTTGTTTGTTGTATTTGAAACAATAAAACAGAACAAAATACCATTCCCATCATCCCACATTAAGAGCACATGCTTAGTGAGCTGAATAAAATCAATCGCTTATTAATGGACACTCACAACCAGAACATGTGCGGGGGGGGAAACGCTTCTTTCTTCAACTCATCTAAGGTTCATTGCAATACTTTGGAAATGTGAATCCATTTTCAATTTAATAACGGGAAACTTCTGAATCTCAACATGAACAGAAGACTGAAATGTTGACTTGACCACATTAATAAAAATGTGCCAAGTTGTTTTGGGCACTTCTGACACACGTCCGTACCGCACGGCTGAACTATTGAGTCACAGATTGTGCTTTTTGCCATTATAATAAAAAACAAGTCAGATCATCGAACACCAAACTGTTTAATATCCATTAGACTTATTATTTATTGGCAAATGGTCAGATGTGTAGGTCATCACTGTCTCTTTAAGTGCTTTCATTATTTATTTAGTACTTAGGATTCAAATTAGTATCTTAGACAGCAAGCAGCAGCTCCAACAAAGAGTCAGGATGGTTTTACCTTCTCTTTCTGTCCTTCATCATGTTAAGATCCTACAAATGAAGCTCTAGTTTAAGTTTAATCAGGAAACTATACTTTTGCACATCTCTAGTTTATTTCTCATACGGTACGTATTCACTCATCTCACTCATAATTTCCTTGCTGTCATTGCTTGCGGCTGTCAATCATGACATCAGCTGTTCTGATCAGCTGGTCTCTTCTATCTGAGAGCACAGCTACACAATCACATTGTAAGCCTATCAACTTGTTGCTTTCTCTTTTGAAATAGGATCGTCTCTCTGCCTTCAGTACGTTTATGCTTGCAACACACACCCGTTATGATAAACATGAGCAATCAGGAAAAGCAGCTTGATAAAGCTCCACCCTCTCTGACGCAACACTGAACAGGAAACTAATTTGACTTCCTTCTTGCTGAGAGAAGAGACCCAGTAAAGAAGACACAGACAGTAATATTCGTCTCAACACCAAAACTACCAGGGGCCGCTGCAGCAGGAACTCTGGAATAACTGGAATACTGAATTCTTGCACTTTAACCTGCCGCTGATTTCACACAACGAACTGGGCGAGGTACGGCTCGAAGTGAAAGTAACTTTCTTGTCTGACTGACTACGTTCTGCTCGCTGTTTACAGCTTCACTCTGAGACAAAATGGCTTCCAGGTCGGGAGAGGATCTGTGCTGTCCTGTCTGCATTGAAATCTTTAAAGATCCTGTTGTTCTGTCGTGTAGCCACAGCTTCTGTAAAGACTGTCTGAAGAACTGGTGGAGAGAGAAACCAATACAACCGTGTCCAGTTTGTAAGAGAAGATCATCGAGGAGTGATCCACCTCGTAACTTGGCTTTAAAGAACCTGTGTGAGGCCTTTTCACTGGAGAGAGATCAGAGAGCTTCGGAGACTCTCTGCAGTCTGCACTCTGAGAAACTCAGACTCTTCTGTCTGGACCATCAGGAGCCGGTTTGTGTCGTCTGCAGAGAATCAAGGAGACACAACAACCACAGATTCAGACCCATCGATGAAGCTGCAGAGGATCACAAAGAGGAGCTCAAGAAATCCCTGAAGCCCTTAAAGGAGAAACTGAAGCTCTTTGAACAAGTTAAAGGAACCTGTGATCAAACGGCCAAACACATGAAGGGCCAGGCCCGACACACAGAGAGGCAGATTAAGGAGCAGTTTAAGAAGCTTCACCAGTTTCTAGAGGAGGAAGAGGAGGCCAGGATGGCTGCTCTGAGGGAGGAAGAGGAGCAGAAGAGTCAGATGATGAAGGAGAAGATGGAGGCTCTGAGCAGAGAGATAGCAGCTCTTTCAGACACAGTCAGAGCCACAGAGGACGAGCTGAGAGCTGAAGACGTCTCATTCCTCAACAACTACAAGGCTTCAGTGGAAAGAGTCCAGCAGCGCCCCCTGCTGGAGGATCCACAGCTGCTCTCAGGAGCTCTGATAGACGAGGCCAAACACCTGGGCAACCTGGCCTTCAACATCTGGAACAAGATGAAGGACATTGTCTCATACAGTCCTGTGATTCTGGACCCAAACACTGCCGACCCAGAACTCATCCTGTCTGAAGATCTGACCAGTGTGAGATCTGGAAAACCACGAAAGCTTCCAAAAAACCTGGAGAGGACCAAATTTTCCTGCTCCGTCCTGGGCTCCAAAGGCTTCAACTCAGGGACTCACAGCTGGGACGTTGAGGTTGGAAACAATGACGACTGGGAACTGGGCATGTTGGGAGAGAACACCCAGGTGACCGGACGTCTACAGTCTGGATTGTGGAGAATTTTGTTCTCCAACAGTAAATTCACAGCGTTCTCCAACAGTAAATTCACAGCGACAGATGACGAGAAAGTTCTGTCAGTGAAGAATAAGCTCGAGAGGATCAGAGTTCATCTGGACTTTGACAAAGGACAACTGTCATTCTCTGATCTTGACACTAACACACACATACACACCTTCACACACACCTTCAAGGACACCGTGTTTCCGTACATTTACACTGAGAACCACCTCCCACTGAAGATTTTACCAGCGAAGGTCTCTGTGACGGTGGAAAAGCCCAGTTAGAGATTATTATAATGGATTTGCGAAATATGACCGTTTACCAAAGCACCTTCACTGAATGTCTTTGGTTGCACGAGGCCACCGGTAGCAATGCTGCAATGTGATGAAGCACTCTGATTTTATTTTAACAAGTTATAATGTGTGCTTGTTTCTCAAGAACAAAGAACTTTTCTTGTTGCAAACAATGAAAAACCTTCGTTGGGCATAACAGTGAGTTACTGCAGTTAGAGGGAAAGATGATAAACCTATTAGCATACTGAACTAGTGAAATATTATATTCTGTGATGACGGACTTTACACCTCCAGTTTATAATAACTGATATAAATGATAATGAGCATGATGAAGATTATAAAAACGTAAGGAGTGTCACATGTAACATGTGATTGACAGACTGGTCTGATGAGTCAAAAGTACTTAAATGATTAATGCAAATGAAAATGTATATGGGAATGTAAATGGGAATTTTATATTCATAGAACCTGTTAAAATCATTAAACTCACAATTATTTATCTATATTCATTTTTGACTTTTTGATAAAACACCTTTTTCTGTACTTTACAACGAGGAATACAAACTGTGTTTAACAAATTGTTTTTTGATGTTGAACAAAATAAGCTGTGTTGAATGCATCGTGTTTAACATATAAATGTATTTAACTTGACTTCAACAAGATTATGAATCAGTAAGTACTCAGAAATGATTGATATTCGATCCTGTAGTGAAGTGAAAGCAGCACGAGTAGGACGCCACAGAGCTGATCCCGACGATGCTGAACATTAAGGCGAGATGACAAAGATCAAAGAGTTGTTACCAAGTTTAAGGTGGTGGGCGATGATCAAACCGTTTATAATGCTGAATTTGAACACAATCATTGTTCAATAAAATGTAAAGCAGTGATGATGGTGATGAAGCTATTATGATGTTTTTATAGATACTATGACATTGCATCTTTACTTTCTTTGTTCTTTCTTTGGAAAAAGAAGAGGTTCTTCCAGTCACATCAGTTCATTAAAGCTAAACTTAATTATAAACCTTTATATTATACTTGTGAGTGAAAACAAACGAAACGGGCGTGCAGCTTGGTTTCATGTCATTGACATCGAGTTCAAAGAGTTGTTAACAGGGTTGTTGAGTTCTTGAGGTGTTACCTTGTTGTCTTTGCTCCTCCACCTCGCTCCTCCGAACAGGTTGAAATCTCGTCCCTCCAGAGTCTTGTAGAGGTGCTGACCCAGGATCAGATGGTTTTTACACATCAGCTCTTCATTAACACCCTGTAGAGACAAGTGTTGCAGAGTAGATAGAATAATCTTCTTCGACTAGTTGTTGAAAAACAGGATACGGGGGACATCTGCATGCTCTCTTCTCAAAAATGTACAAAGTGAAAATGTTTAAATGCTCAAACAAAGCTGCAAACTGGGAAAGAAGGGAATCCAACAGAAGTCCAACTGACGCAACAAAAAAAGACCTTTCACTCACACAGCGAGACAGGATTTGAGATACACAATCATGATGTAACCTGGGATGGATCAAAGTGTGTTTCTCAGGATTATTCAGAGGTCATAGGTGACAGACACTCTTCTTTCTGGACACTGTTGCACAGGTAAATAAAAACAAACCTATTTGGGCAAGTGTGCCGTCTAAAGACATGTTTTTCTTCAGAATACAGAAGATTCAGTGCTGTTCAGCAATGCGCCGTAACTTGAACTGTTGATTTTATCGAGTTGAGATGGAAACCTTTCAAGTCTGATGTTCACATTTACCCTTTATAGTCTGCAGGTCTCCTTTTTCTCCTTTACAGTTTTGAATTCTGGCTTTAAGCATCTAAAATGTCCAACTGAGTTTCAATGGTTCACTCAGATTTCACGGTCGGGATACCTGTGTGTGTGTGTGTGTGTGTGTGTGTGTGTGTGTGTGTGTGTGTCCATAGGTCTCACACTCTGATTTGTTCTAGTTTGCACCGACCATCTGTCACTCCGTTTTCAGGCCAAGCTGAAGGTGTGTGTGTGTGTGTGTGTGTGTGTGTGAGATATGATGTGACGGGCACAAGGCGACAAGAGTGTGTGTGTGAAATTTAAAATCTGTGATCATCTGACACTTGGTTTTATCGGCTGACGCCGTTTCAGTATGTTTTGACGATTTAAGCTAAAAACCGAGCGATATTTTTGGGGCGGACAAACAGACAAGAAGCAGCAGGATGTCAGTCATTTTCAGAGGAAGCCTGCTGCACAGCGAGGCATCGGGCTGAGAAAAGCTGTGGAAACCAGATGCAGACAAAGCTGAAATACTTTAAAGTATCATAAATCTATCGTTTGGTTACAATAATCCAGGAGACTCCTGTGTTGAGGAACATTCAGGAGATTATTAAAATAACACTTTGAAGCAGAGACAGGTGACCTACACTCAGAGGCATTTTCAGCAGGGGGATGAAAGCTGTGAAGGGTCCTTTGTGACTCAGCAGCAGTGAACAGCCTTTCTCTGAAACACACACACACACACACACATATATACCAAAAGGTCAAAGATCACAGAAAAGATACAAAATAGCTCCAGGTAGAGACAATTAGAAAAAGTTAATTTCTCTTGCATTCAGAATAACATTAAAAATGTAATTATGTGGTGTCACATTAACGCTCGTTTATTTCATGAAGACACAGCATTCCCGTAGTTGTCCATTCATAAAAATTCGGAACTAGAGCTACCGCCTCGCGGTTGTATCCCTCCGCCAACCATGTTGCAGTTTACATCCACGTTGGTCCAAAATGTCATCATTTCATGATTTGATCTTATTAGTGATTGTTGTAATTACCATATGAATTCTTAAGTTATGGCCAAAAACGTGTTTTGTGAGGTCACAATGACCTTA